>NC_086449.1:648890587-649230587 GCF_028390025.1 Pseudophryne corroboree
AACTCTCTTTTTGTGAAGTACATTAGGTTCCACAGGGAAACATCGGGGGTGTAGAGTGGATCTTGATCCAGAGGCACCAACAGGCTAAAGCTTTAGGCTGTCCCAGGATGCATTGGGGCCTCCTCTATAACCCCACCTCCAGGCACTGTGAGCTCAGTTTCATTAGCCAGTCCAATGCAGGAGCAGGTAAGAGAGAAGGTAGATGTTAGTCACATAGAACCACATTCTCACGACAGGAAAAGGGACCAGCGGCTAATGCCATACAAACCCATAGATAGAAACTAGGTGCGTCTGAGTGGGCGCCCTGTGGAACCCAATGTACCTCGCAGAAAGAGAGTTATCAATGGTAAGTCTACCATAACTCTCCTTTTCTGCAGTAGGTTACATTGGTTTCCACAGGGAAACATTGGGGATGTCCTAGAGCAGTTCCTCAAGGGAGGGGATGCGCCTTAGCGGGTGTGAGAACCCGGCATCCAAAGGAAGCGTCCTGGGAGCCGGATGTATCTAAGGCATAGAACCTAAAACACGTATTCACAGAGAACCACAAAGCCACCTTGCTCAATTGTTCTGTGGATGCGCTATGGCGGGCCATCCAAGAAGGTCCAACAGACCGAGTAGAATGAGTATTAATAGCAGCAAGAGCTGGGAGACCAGCCTGCGCATAAGCTTGTGCAATCACCATTCTAATCCATCTTGCCAAGGTTTGCTTATTCGCGCCAGCCACGTTTGTGAAACCAAACAAGACAAAAAGGGAATCTGACCTCCTGATAGAGGCAGTCCTCTCCACATATATATATATATATGGAGAGCCTGTACCACATCCAAAGATCGCTCTTTGAAGGCCAAATCAGAAGACACAAAGGCTGGAACCACAATCTCTTAGTTAAGGTGAAAAGATGACACCACCTTAGGTAAATAACCTGGGCGAGTTCTAAGAACTGCCCAGTTATGATGAAATATTGTATTAGAAAGGGTGGACGACAGGACAATGCACCTAAGTCCGACACCCTTCTTGCAGAGGCAATAGCCAGTAAAAACAAGACCCTGGCCTTGAGCCATTTAAGGTCCACCGTCTCAAGAGGTTCAAATAGAGACTCTTGCAGGGCATTCAGGACAAAAGACAGATGGAGCCACAGGAGGGACATAGGGAGGCTGAATCCGTAAGACACCCTGAGTGAATGTATGAATGCCAGGTATAGACGCAATTTTTCTCTGAAACCATACCGACAAGGCAGATATGTGCATCTTGAGGGAGGACAGACAAAGGCCTAAGTCCAGGCCTCTTTACAGAAAAGCCAGAATTCTGGAGGTTCTAAATCTATATGCATCATAATTCTTATTAGCACACCAGGTGAAGTAAGAATTACAGACACTGTAATAAATTCAGTTGCTGGTTTGCAGGCATTTAACAAAGTTTGGATGACCTCCTCAGAGAATCCTTTGGCTCTCAGGAGTGATGCCTCAAGAGCCACGTTGTCAAAGCCAGCCTGGCCAGTTCTGGATAAAGACAAGGGCCCTGTACGAGGAGATCTGGGTGCTGAGGAAGTAGAAGAGGATGCTCTGTCGATAGACCCTGCAGGTCTGAGAACCAATACCGTCTGGGCTACGCTGGAGCGACTAGAAGTAGAATCCTGCTTCTTGTTTAAAATTCCGCAGGACCCTGGGCAGGAGTGACACTGGAGGGAACACGTAGGGATTCGAAGACCGGAACCTTGTGATTGTATCGAGATGCCATCAGGTCTACATCTGCTAGGCCCAACTTGTCCACTAGGAGTTGAAAGACTTCTGGATGAAGACTCCACTCTCCGGCGTGCACGTACTGGTGACTGAGGAAGTCGGCTTCCCAGTTTAGGATCCCCGGAATGAACACTGCCGATATTGCTGGCAGATGGAGCTCCTCCCAACGAAGGATTTTTGACACTTCCATCATAGCCATGTGGCTTCGAGTGTCGCCTTGATGGTTTATGTATGCCACCGTAGCAGCATTGTCTGACCATACTTGAACTGGCCTGTTCTGTACCAGAGGCAGGGTGAGAGAAAATGCATTGAACACCGTCTGCAACTCCAGAATGTTTATTGGGAGGAGTGACTCCTCCTCGGTCCAGCGACCCTGAAAAGAGTGTTGCTCCAACACCATACCCAATTCCCTCAGACTGGCATCCGTTGTAAGCAGGACCCAGTCAGGGATCCAAAAGGGATGGCCCCTGCTCAATTGCTGGTCCTGTAGCCACCAGGTCAGCGACAGACGAACCTCCGGAGTCAAAGTGATTATGTGAGACCTTATCCGATGAGGTAGGCCGTCCCACTTGGAAAGGATTAACCTCTGCAGAGGGTGAGAATTAAATTGAGCGTACTCTACCATGTCGAATGCCGACACCATCAGGCCAAGTACTTGCATCACCGAGTGTATCGACATTTGGGGCGACAAAAGAAGCATCTTATCCTGTCTTGAAGTCTCAGGACTTTTTCTGGAGATAGAAATAGTCATTGACTGTTTGTGTCCAGGAGTGCCCCCAAGTGCACCATGCTCTGAGCTAGGACCAGCAAGGATTTCTTCCAATTGATGAGCCTCCCGTGGGCTTGTAGGAAGCTAACCGTCAGTTGTAGATGACTGAGGAGGACATCGTGGGAGTTTGCCAGAATTAGAAAGTTATCCAGATACAGCAGGATCCTAACTCCCTGGCGACGGAGATGGACCGTCATTACGGCCATGACCTTGGTGAAGATCTGAGGAGCCATAGCCAGTCCACATGCCAGAGCCTGGAACTGATAGTGGAGGTTGCCAATAGCAAACCGCAGATACTGCTGATGCGACATGGCAATAGGTATACGCATTCTGTATATCCAGAGATACCATATAGTCTCTGGGTTCCATAGTCAGTATAATTGAGCGCAGTGTTTCCATACAGAACTTGGACACTCTCACAAACTTGTTCAGTGATTTGAGGTTGAGTATAGGCCGGAAAGACCCATTGGGTTTCGTAACTAGAAACAGGGTCGAGTAGTAACCTCTGCCTCTCTGGGTCAGAGGAACTGACACTACCACTCCTGTATTCAGGAGACAACTCACAACCTTTTGCAAAGCTTGTGCCTTTAATGGATCTGAAGGGATAACCGTGGTGCAAAACTGGCGAGCTGAACGTCTCTTGAAGGAGACTGCGTACCCGTGAGAGACAACTTCTCGCACCCATGCGCCTCAAGTGGTCATTAACCAGACTTGAGTGAACTGCAGAAATTGGCCTCCCACCCTGGGGTCCCCCAGGGGGAGGCCTGCCCTGTCATGTGGCAGGCTTGTCTTGTTTAGAAGCAGGCTGACAGGCCACCCAAGACTGCTTTGCCTTGGGCTTAGTGGTTTTGGGAGCACAAGATTGTCTCGGGTATGCGTGACCTTTTGCTTTCCCTTGAGGCCTAAATGAACGAAAAGTGGTACATTTAGCCTTCTGTGCAGAAAGATTAGTATTTGAGAGAAAGGCAGTCTTAGTAGCCGCCAATTCAGACACAATTTTATTTAGGTCTTTGCCAAACAAAATGTCCCCCCTTAAAGGGGAGTACTTCCAAGGTCTTTTTGGAGTATAGGTCCACCTTCCATGACCTCAACCACAAAATACGGCGAGCCAGGACAGACCTAGTGGACGCCTTGGCTGCCAACACACCCGCCTCAGAGGACGCCTTATGAATGTAATAGGCGGCGGTGGTAATGTGAAACAGGTATTGTCTGGCATTGTCAGATATATCCTCGGGCAACTCTTCCTGTAATGCCTGAACCCATGCTTCAATTCCTTTTTCAGCTGAAGAGGCTGCAATAGTGGGTCTATGTACAGCACCTGTAAGGGAGTAAATAGATTTCAGGCATACCTCCACATGCTTATCTGTAAGTTCCTTCAATGACATGACAGTGGTGAGAGGCAGAGTGGACAACACCCCTAGGCGGGTGACACGAGTATCCACCGGCGGTGAATTTTCTCACTTGTTACATAACTCTGCAGGGAGAGGATAGCGAGCCAAGGCCCGTTTTGACCAAGGGAATTTCTTCCCTGGATTAGACCAGGGCTCCTGCCTGATTTCCACCAAATGGTCCGAATGGGGTAATAGATTTTTAACCACTGTCTGACGTTTAAACATATCAGTTTTCTTAGCCACAGTAGTGAAATCCTCATCATCAGTGATTTGTAGGATTTGCTTAATAGCAACCACAAGGGCAGGGACATCAATTTGCAATGGAGAATCCTCATCAGAAACACCTGATTCAGTATCTGACAGTCAGTATACTGTCAGTATCTGACAGTATGCTCCCCCTCCTCTACAGATGAAACATCTGAGAGGTTTGTGGATTGTGAGGAGGAAGCAGCCCATTTAGATGACCCAGAGACACTAGAGTGACCTGGAGTAGATTTTTGTCTGACCAAGGAATGATTTAAGTGCTGCAACTGGTTAGACAAATTTTATGCCGAAGGCGGATTAACCATAGGGACAATTTGTGGCTGTAATGGCACACGTGGTCCCATAGGGGGCATAAGGTGTTCCACCAGAGTACCCAGTAGGTTTGTGAAGGCAGCCCAGGGTGTCTCCTGATTGGTTACAGGAGCTGTGGACTGACTGGGAAATGTATGATACATAGTACGCAGACCATCATACATCCCCCTCTGGTAAATCTTTGGCGCATGTTCTGCATGATGCAGGAACGAACACAGACTTACTGCCCTTCTTGTTAGGCATTGTACACAAATGCAACAACAGAGTGAATTAGTACGATAAAGCCATACAGAGTACAATACCTGCAAATAGATCCGTTAGTATGTGACTGAGTACAGTAGAAGAATACACATAATAGGTAAATACTGTGATGCACTATATATATGACCCTGACGCACCTTAGGGTACAGAATATAGGCCCTCATTCCGAGTTGATCGGTCGCAAGGCGAATTTAGCAGAGTTACACACGCTAAGCCGCCGCCTACTGGGAGTGAATCTTAGCTTCTTAAAATTGCGACCGATGTATTCGCAATATTGCGATTACTAACTACTTAGCAGTTTCAGAGTAGCTTCAGACTTACTCTGCCTGTGCGATCAGTTCAGTGCTTGTCGTTCCTGGTTGACGTCACAAACACACCCAGCGTTCGCCCAGACACTCCTCCGTTTCTCCGGCCACTCCTGCGTTTTTTCCGGAAACGGTAGCGTTTTCAGCCACACGCCCCTGAAACGCCGTGTTTCCGCCCAGTAACACCCATTTCCTGTCAATCACATTACGATCGCCGGAGCGATGAAAAAGCCGTGAGTAAAATTACTTTCTACATAGCAAAGTTACTTGGCGCAGTCGCAGTGCGAACATTGCGCATGCGTACTAAGCGGATTTTCATTGCGATGCGATGAAAAATACCGAGCGAACAACTCGGAATGAGGGCCCTAGTGATAGATATATCTGGGAAACAGTGAAAGTGAAACAACACAGCAAATATAGGCACACACAGTCACAGGCAATGAAGATAATTATTATCACAGCAAAACTGTACTGGACTAGTATACAGTATATACAGATATATGTTCAACATATTTATCAATGACCTAGAAATAGGCCTGGAAAGCACAGTGTCAATCTTTGCAGATGATACTAAACTGTGTAAGGTAATTAATTCAGAATTGGATGTGGAGTCCTTGCAGAATGATCTATCTAAACTTGAACTTTGGGCGTCTAAATGGAAAATGAGGTTCAATACAGACAAATGCAAGGTTATGCATTTTGGGACTAAAAACAAACTTGCATCCTACATATTAAATGGGGAACGCCTAGGGGAAACAGAGTTGGAAAAGATTTGGGGGTACTCATTGATAATAGAGATGAGCGGGTTCGGTTTCTCTGAATCCGAACCCGCCAGAACTTCATGTTTTTTTTCACGGGTCCGAGCGACTCGGATCTTCCCGCCTTGCTCGGTTAACCCGAGCGCGCCCGAACGTCATCATGACGCTGTCGGATTCTCGCGAGGCTCGGATTCTATCGCGAGACTCGGATTCTATATAAGGAGCCGCGCGTCGCCGCCATTTTCACACGTGCATTGAGATTGATAGGGAGAGGACGTGGCTGGCGTCCTCTCCATTTAGATTATAAGAGACTGAGAGAGATTTACTGGAGCTGACTAGGAGGAGTACTGTTACTGTAGAAGTGTAGAGACTGAGTGGAGAGAGTTTACTAGTGAGGACAGTGCAGTTTACTTTATAATCCGTTCTCTGCCTGAAAAAAGCGATACACAGCACACAGTGACTCAGTCACATACCATATCTGTGTGCACTGCTCAGGCTCAGGCCAGTGTGCTGCATCATCTATTATCTATATATAATATTATATATATCTGTCTGACTGCTCAGCTCACACAGCTTATAATTGTGGGGGAGACTGGGGAGCACTACTGCAGTGCCAGTTATAGGTTATAGCAGGAGCCAGGAGTACATAATATATTATATAGTGAGTGACCACCAGACACACAGTGCAGTTTATTTAATATATCCGTTCTCTGCCTGAAAAAAGCGATACACACAGTGACTCAGTCAGTCACATACCATATCTGTGTGCACTGCTCAGGCTCAGGCCAGTGTGCTGCATCATCTATTATCTATATATAATATTATATATATCTGTCTGACTGCTCAGCTCACACAGCTTATAATTGTGGGGGAGACTGGGGAGCACTACTGCAGTGCCAGTTATAGGTTATAGCAGGAGCCAGGAGTACATAATATATTATATAGTGAGTGACCACCAGACACACAGTGCAGTTTATTTAATATATCCGTTCTCTGCCTGAAAAAAGCGATACACACAGTGACTCAGTCAGTCACATACCATATCTGTGTGCACTGCTCAGGCTCAGGCCAGTGTGCTGCATCATCTATATATATTATATATCTGTCTGACTGCTCAGCTCACACAGCTTATAATTGTGGGGGAGACTGGGGAGCACTACTGCAGTGCCAGTTATAGGTTATAGCAGGAGCCAGGAGTACATATTATATTAAAATTAAACAGTGCACACTTTTGCTGCAGGAGTGCCACTGCCAGTGTGACTGACCAGTGACCTGACCACACTGACCACCAGTATAGTTAGTAGTATACTTATATTGTGATTGCCTGAAAAAGTTAAACACTCGTCGTGTGACTTCACTTGTGTGTTGTTTTTTTTTTTATTCTATAAAAATAAAACTCATTCTGCTGACAGACAGTGTCCAGCAGGTCCGTCATTATATAATATATAATATATACCTGTCCGGCTGCAGTAGTGATATATATATATTTTTTATATCATTTATCATCCAGTCGCAGCAGACACAGTACGGTAGTTCACGGCTGTGGCTACCTCTGTGTCTCTGCACTCGGCAGGCAGTCCGTCCATAATTGTAATACCACCTAACCGTGGATTTTTTTCATTCTTCTTTATACATACATAGTTACATAGACATCTTCTCATTATCAACCAGTCTATATTAGCTGCAGACACAGTACAGTACGGTAGTTCATGGCTGTGGCTACCTCTGTGTCTGCACTCGGCAGGCAGTCCGTCCATAATTGTATACCACCTAACCGTGGTTTTTTTTTCATTCTTCTTTATACATACATAGTTACATAGACATCTTCTCTTTATCAACCAGTCTATATTAGCTGCAGACACAGTACAGTACGGTAGTTCACGGCTGTGGCTACCTCTGTGTCTGCACTCGGCAGGCAGTCCGTCCATAATTGTATACCACCTAACCGTGGATTTTTTTCAGTCTTCTTTATACATACATAGTTACATAGACATCTTCTCTTTATCAACCAGTCTATATTAGCTGCAGACACAGTACAGTACGGTAGTTCACGGCTGTGGCTACCTCTGTGTCTGCAGTCGGCAGGCAGTCCATAATTGTATACTAGTATCCATCTCCATTGTTTACCTGAGGTGCCTTTTAGTTGTGCCTATTAAAATATGGAGAACAAAAATGTTGAGGTTCCAAAATTAGGGAAAGATCAAGATCCACTTCCACCTCGTGCTGAAGCTGCTGCCACTAGTCATGGCCGAGACGATGAAATGCCAGCAACGTCGTCTGCCAAGGCCGATGCCCAATGTCATAGTACAGAGCATGTCAAATCCAAAACACCAAATATCAGAAAAAAAAGGACTCCAAAACCTAAAATAAAATTGTCGGAGGAGAAGCGTAAACTTGCCAATATGCCATTTACCACACGGAGTGGCAAGGAACGGCTGAGGCCCTGGCCTATGTTCATGGCTAGTGGTTCAGCTTCACATGAGGATGGAAGCACTCAGCCTCTCGCTAGAAAAATGAAAAGACTCAAGCTGGCAAAAGCAGCACAGCAAAGAACTGTGCATTCTTCGAAATCCCAAATCCACAAGGAGAGTCCAATTGTGTCGGTTGCGATGCCTGACCTTCCCAACACTGGACGTGAAGAGCATGCGCCTTCCACCATTTGCACGCCCCCTGCAAGTGCTGGAAGGAGCACCCGCAGTCCAGTTCCTGATAGTCAGATTGAAGATGTCAGTGTTGAAGTACACCAGGATGAGGAGGATATGGGTGTTGCTGGCGCTGGGGAGGAAATTGACCAGGAGGATTCTGATGGTGAGGTGGTTTGTTTAAGTCAGGCACCCGGGGAGACACCTGTTGTCCGTGGGAGGAATATGGCCGTTGACATGCCAGGTGAAAATACCAAAAAAATCAGCTCTTCGGTGTGGAGGTATTTCACCAGAAATGCGGACAACAGGTGTCAAGCCGTGTGTTCCCTTTGTCAAGCTGTAATAAGTAGGGGTAAGGACGTTAACCACCTCGGAACATCCTCCCTTATACGTCACCTGCAGCGCATTCATAATAAGTCAGTGACAAGTTCAAAAACTTTGGGTGACAGCGGAAGCAGTCCACTGACCAGTAAATCCCTTCCTCTTGTAACCAAGCTCACGCAAACCACCCCACCAACTCCCTCAGTGTCAATTTCCTCCTTCCCCAGGAATGCCAATAGTCCTGCAGGCCATGTCACTGGCAATTCTGACGAGTCCTCTCCTGCCTGGGATTCCTCCGATGCATCCTTGCGTGTAACGCCTACTGCTGCTGGCGCTGCTGTTGTTGCCGCTGGGAGTCGATGGTCATCCCAGAGGGGAAGTCGTAAGCCCACTTGTACTACTTCCAGTAAGCAATTGACTGTTCAACAGTCCTTTGCGAGGAAGATGAAATATCACAGCAGTCATCCTACTGCAAAGCGGATAACTGAGGCCTTGACAACTATGTTGGTGTTAGACGTGCGTCCGGTATCCGCCGTTAGTTCACAGGGAACTAGACAATAAGTTGAGGCAGTGTGCCCCCGTTACCAAATACCATCTAGGTTCCACTTCTCTAGGCAGGCGATACCGAGAATGTACACGGACGTCAGAAAAAGACTCACCAGTGTCCTAAAAAATGCAGTTGTACCCAATGTCCACTTAACCACGGACATGTGGACAAGTGGAGCAGGGCAGGGTCAGGACTATATGACTGTGACAGCCCACTGGGTAGATGTATGGACTCCCGCCGCAAGAACAGCAGCGGCGGCACCAGTAGCAGCATCTCGCAAACGCTAACTCTTTCCTAGGCAGGCTACGCTTTGTATCACCGCTTTCCAGAATACGCACACAGCTGAAAACCTCTTACGGCAACTGAGGAAGATCATCGCGGAATGGCTTACCCCAATTGGACTCTCCTGTGGATTTGTGGCATCGGACAACGCCAGCAATATTGTGTGTGCATTAAATATGGGCAAATTCCAGCACGTCCCATGTTTTGCACATACCTTGAATTTGGTGGTGCAGAATTTTTTAAAAAACGACAGGGGCGTGCAAGAGATGCTGTCGGTGGCCAGAAGAATTGCGGGACACTTTCGGCATACAGGCACCACGTACAGAAGACTGGAGCACCACCAAAAACTACTGAACCTGCCCTGCCATCATCTGAAGCAAGAAGTGGTAACGAGGTGGAATTCAACCCTCTATATGCTTCAGAGGTTGGAGGAGCAGCAAAAGGCCATTCAAGCCTATACAATTGAGCACGATATAGGAGGTGGAATGCACCTGTCTCAAGTGCAGTGGAGAATGATTTCAACGTTGTGCAAGGTTCTGATGCCCTTTGAACTTGCCACACGTGAAGTCAGTTCAGACACTGCCAGCCTGAGTCAGGTCATTCCCCTCATCAGGCTTTGGCAGAAGAAGCTGGAGGCATTGAAGAAGGAGCTAAAAGGGAGCGATTCCGCTAGGCATGTGGGACTTGTGGATGCAGCCCTTAATTCGCTTAACAAGGATTCACGGGTGGTCAATCTGTTGAAATCAGAGCACTACATTTTGGCCACCGTGCTCGATCCTAGATTTAAAGCCTACCTTGGATCTCTCTTTCCGGCAGACACAAGTCTGCTGGGGTTGAAAGACCTGCTGGTGAGAAAATTGTCAAGTCAAGCGGAACGCGACCTGTCAACATCTCCTCCTTCACATTCTCCCGCAACTGGGGGTGCGAGGAAAAGGCTCAGAATTCCGAGCCCACCCGCTGGCGGTGATGCAGGGCAGTCTGGAGCGACTGCTGATGCTGACATCTGGTCCGGACTGAAGGACCTGACAACGATTACGGACATGTCGTCTACTGTCACTGCATATGATTCTCTCAACATTGATAGAATGGTGGAGGATTATATGAGTGACCGCATCCAAGTAGGCACGTCACACAGTCCGTACTTATACTGGCAGGAAAAAGAGGCAATTTGGAGGCCCTTGCACAAACTGGCTTTATTCTACCTAAGTTGCCCTCCCACAAGTGTGTACTCCGAAAGAGTGTTTAGTGCCGCCGCTCACCTTGTCAGCAATCGGCGTACGAGGTTACATCCAGAAAATGTGGAGAAGATGATGTTCATTAAAATGAATTATAATCAATTCCTCCGCGGAGACATTGACCAGCAGCAATTGCCTCCACAAAGTACACAGGGAGCTGAGATGGTGGATTCCAGTGGGGACGAATTGATAATCTGTGAGGAGGGGGATGTACACGGTGATATATCGGAGGGTGAAGATGAGGTGGACATCTTGCCTCTGTAGAGCCAGTTTGTGCAAGGAGAGATTAATTGCTTCTTTTTTGGGGGGGGGTCCAAACCAACCCGTCATATCAGTCACAGTCGTGTGGCAGACCCTGTCACTGAAATGATGGGTTGGTTAAAGTGTGCATGTCCTGTTTTGTTTATACAACATAAGGGTGGGTGGGAGGGCCCAAGGACAATTCCATCTTGCACCACTTTTTTCTTTTCTTTTTCTTTGCATCATGTGCTGATTGGGGAGGGTTTTTTGGAAGGGACATCCTGCGTGACACTGCAGTGCCACTCCTAGATGGGCCCGGTGTTTGTGTCGGCCACTAGGGTCGCTAATCTTACTCACACAGTCAGCTACCTCATTGCGCCTCTTTTTTTCTTTGCGTCATGTGCTGTTTGGGGAGGGTTTTTTGGAAGGGACATCCTGCGTGACACTGCAGTGCCACTCCTAGATGGGCCCGGTGTTTGTGTCGGCCACTAGGGTCGCTATTCTTACTCACACAGCTACCTCATTGCGCCTCTTTTTTTCTTTGCGTCATGTGCTGTTTGGGGAGGGTTTTTTGGAAGGGACATCCTGCGTGACACTGCAGTGCCACTCCTAGATGGGCCCGGTGTTTGTGTCGGCCACTAGGGTCGCTAATCTTACTCACACAGCTACCTCATTGCGCCTCTTTTTTTCTTTGCGTCATGTGCTGTTTGGGGAGGGTTTTTTGGAAGGGCCATCCTGCGTGACACTGCAGTGCCACTCCTAGATGGGCCCGGTGTTTGTGTCGGCCACTAGGGTCGCTAATCTTACTCACACAGCTACCTCATTGCGCCTCTTTTTTTCTTTGCGTCATGTGCTGTTTGGGGAGGGTTTTTTGGAAGGGACATCCTGCGTGACACTGCAGTGCCACTCCTAGATGGGCCCGGTGTTTGTGTCGGCCACTAGGGTCGCTTATCTTACTCACACAGCGACCTCGGTGCAAATTTTAGGACTAAAAATAATATTGTGAGGTGTGAGGTATTCAGAATAGACTGAAAATGAGTGTAAATTATGGTTTTTGAGGTTAATAATACTTTGGGATCAAAATGACCCCCAAATTCTATGATTTAAGCTGTTTTTTAGTGTTTTTTGAAAAAAACACCCGAATCCAAAACACACCCGAATCCGACAAAAAAAATTCGGTGAGGTTTTGCCAAAACGCGTTCGAACCCAAAACACGGCCGCGGAACCGAACCCAAAACCAAAACACAAAACCCGAAAAATTTCAGGCGCTCATCTCTAATTGATAATAGGCTTAATAACCGTTCACAATGTCAAAACGCAGTAAAGAAGGCAAATAAGGTGCTAGCGTGCATAAAAAGGGGAATTGAGACAAGGGACTCGGATGTAATCCTGCCGCTGTATAAGGCATTGGTACGTCCTCACCTGGAATATTGTGTTCAGTTTTGGGCACCATTGTATAAAAAAGACATCAGTGAACTCGAGAGTGTTCAAAGGTGAGCTACTAAATTGATTAAAGGCCTAGAAGGACTGGACTATAAGGAAAGACTTACTAGGCTGAATATGTATACACTAGAAAAGAGGCGCCTAAGAGGGGATATTATTAATATCTTCAAATATGTCAAGGGACATCACAAAGAGTTATCAGAGGAATTATTTATTAAAAGAACACAATGTAGGACACGTGGGCACTCACTGCGACTGGAGGAGAGAAAGTTCCGAACGCAACGGAGGAAAGGGTTCTTCACTGTTAGGGCAATCAGGATGTGGAATTCCCTGCCAGGGAAGGTGGTAATGGCGGACTCTGTAATTGGATTTAAAAAAGGAATGGATACAGTTCTGAATGAAAAAGCTATCCAAGGTTATAATACTTAAAATATCAACGTGGTAAATCCGGGGGTAACATGAGTTATAGTAGCTTACTAGTCATAAAATATTATTTAGCAAGTATGTAGAATCATCACAACTTAAATCAGGTTGAACACGATGGGCAATTTGCCTCTATTCAACCTCAAATACTATGATACTATGATATAGATATATATATAGATATATATATATATATATATATATATATATATATATATATATATATATATAGCAGTAGTGAGTGTACCGGCACTCCAATACACCATGGGTTAGCTGCTACGGTGCCTCCAGTATGAAATGGAGTATAAGGTATAGAAATAAGCTGCGGCACTCGGAGACTTTGCAGGTGCAAAAGGTGTATTAAAAAAATCACACATCGTAACCAACGTTTCGGGGCTGGCACGCCCCTTTGTCAAAAACACAGCATGGTCCTAGACCGGAGGTATTTATCAGAATACTCGTACAATATATCCTGTAATAGGTACGCTTTTTCTTAATTACCGCTGTCTGTATAAAGACATGTAGAATACTCAAGTGTTTGTAAAGTCACAGCGATGTATACAGGCGGCTTTACAAGGGAGACCAAGACTAGCCGCAACTATGCTTATAAAATGGCACCCAGCGTCTCTGTCAGGAAGTGAGGGAGAGTATGAGGCAGCTCCAGGGCGGGAAAATCTGAAGTAGATGTCGCCCTGGGCCGGGGAGAGGCTACAGGTCAAGCGCCAGCTGCTCTATGCTGGACTTCCACCACAGGTACTTGCGAGCCTTATTAAATGGGGCGTTAGTATACCCGACCTGTGCTCTATTGCACTGGTGGTCTAGTGGGGTCCCTGCTCGGTGATAGTGTCCACGCCAGCGCCGCTACCTGTCTCCCTAGGTCACGGACGGAACGCGATTTAATGGTGGGTCCTGCCTGTTGGACCCTCTTACCTCTTTCCCGTAACAGCCACACGAACCAGAAGAGCAACTGCGACAGTGTGTCTAAAGCCAAAGCATCTCCGCCGCAAGTACCTGGGAACAGGCCGCGGGAGTCTGCGCCGCCTCTTGGGAGGTGATGGAGCTGAGACCATGACATATAGTGCTGACAGCCCAGTTTTGAATACATTTTCTGTCAGAAAAAAGCTTTTTCAGGGCTGCCCAGTGCAGCCTACCTGTGAAGTGGCTTACTGCTGTAGACACCAACTGAAACTGAGCTCACAGGGGTAAATTTACTAAGATGGGCATTTTATTTAAGATAGGATGTTGCCCATAGCAACCAATTAGATTCCAGGTATTATCTTCTAGGAGGTGCTAGATAAATTAAAGTAGAAACTGATTGGTTGCTATGGGCAACATGTCATCTTAAGTAGAACTACCATTTTAGTAAATTTACCCCACAGTGCCTGGAGGCGGGGTTATAGAGGAGGCCCCAATGCATCCTGGGACAGCCTAAAGCTTTAGCCTGTTGGTGCTGTTGGATCAAGATCCACTCTACACCCCCAATGTTTCCCTGTGGAAACCAATTTAACCTTCTGCAGAAAATTGTTTTATATTATTTAAACAGCATGCCCAGAACCGGATTACTGGCAAGACAGTACAGGCCAGCTTAGGTGATAATTTCCATTCTATATGACCTGTAACACAGGCCCGGCATGTCCCCATCTTCCTGGTCTATCGCGGAACAGTGCATGCAACCATGACCTCCAACCCCGACTGCCGGCAGTCAATAAGAGCATCGGCAAAAGTTACTATGGAAGGGGAGAGGTATGCAGTAGCACCGTCTGTGGAATTGGAGAGTGAGTGCTGAGGGGCCGGAGCAAGAGGAGCAGGAGGGTGACTGCAGCATGTGCGAGGGTGCTGGTGCTGCATAGTCTGGGAGAAGTTACTGTAACTTGAAGTAACTTGATATATGTTTCACTGAAAAAGCCAGCAGTGAGGGTGTGTACTGTATTTACAGTATGTGTTAGCGTTAGTTACCGGGGCTGAGGTGTATGGTGTATTTAATATAGTCACTTGAGAAAGTATTTTGAAGTTATATTGGTATTTTTGGGGGGAGGAGGATGGACATATATGGCATCACCCACTGTCTTCCCACTCACTGCCTCTCACTGTCATGCTCTCCTGTCACCCACTACCTCTTTATCTCCCATTGCCTATCCCCGTTACTCTCTGCCTGTCCCCTGCATTACTATCTCCCCATTACCCTCTCTTTTCTGTCACCCTTTTCCTCTCCAAAGCATCACCCTCTCTTTGTCATACGGGTATGGCATTCCCTTTGAGGCCATGCCTCTTGTTGTGAGGCCACGCTCACTTATACAGGATCACACACGCCTGTGGCATGTGCAAATAACCCCTCTCCCCCATCTGTCATTTTGTTCTAGATCTGCCCCTGGGTGTCCCAATGCTGTTTGTCCCACCTCAATTATCTCAGGCTGTAGTATAATTAATTTTTTTATGTGGGTGGATGCTTGTTTTTATTAGTGATGAGCGGGTTCGGTTTCTCGGAAACCGAACCCCCCCGAACTTCACCCTTTTTACACGGGTCCGAGCCATACTCGGATTCTCCTGTATGGCTCGGGTAACCCGAGCGCGCCCGAACGTCATCATCCCGCTGTCGGATTCTCGCGAGATTCGGATTCTATATAAGCAGCAGCGCGTCGCCGCCATTTTCACTCGTGCATTGGAAATGTTAGGGAGAGGACGTGGCTGGCGTCCTCTCCGTTTATGTTGATGCATTGCAAATATTTTGTGCTTGCTTATTACTTAGTTGTGGGGACTGGGGAGCAGCTGTATATAGGATGAGTACAGTGCAGAGTTTTGCTGACAGTGACCACCAGTAATACGTTGTCTGCCTGAAAAACACTCCATATCTGTACTCAGTGTGCTGCATATATCTGTGCTCACACTGCTTAATTGTGGGGACTGGGGAGCAGCTGTATTATATAGCAGGAGTACAGTGCAGAGTTTTGCTGACAGTGACCACCAGTATACGTTGTCTGCCTGAAAAACACTCCATATCTGTGCTCAGTGTGCTGCTTTATTGTGGGGACTGGGGACCACCAGTATAATATTATATAGGAGGAGTACAGTGCAGAGTTTTGCTGACCAGTGACCACCAGTATATAATATATAGCATTACGGTACAGTAGGCCACTGCTGTACCTACCTCTGTGTCGTCATTAAGTATACTATCCATCTACATTCTATACCTGTGGTGCATTTCAGTTGTGCAGTTTGCTGACACAGTGACCACCAGTATATATAGCAGTACGGTACGGAAGGCCACTGCTGTACCTACCTCTGTGTCGTCATTAAGTATACTATCCATCTACATTCTATACCTGTGGTGCATTTTAGTTTTGCAGTTTGCTGACACAGTGACCACCAGTATACTATATATAGCAGTACGGTACGGAAGGCCACTGCTGTACCTACCTCTGTGTCGTCATTAAGTATACTATCCATCTATATTCTATACCTGTGGTGCATTTTAGTTTTGCAGTTTGCTGACACAGTGACCACCAGTATACTATATATAGCAGTACGGAACGGAAGGCCACTGCTGTACCTACCTCTGTGTCGTCATTAAGTATACTATCCATCTACATTCTATACCTGTGGTGCATTTTAGTTTTGCAGTTTGCTGACACAGTGACCACCAGTATACTATATATAGCAGTACGATACGGAAGGCCACTGCTGTACCTACCTCTATGTCGTCATTAAGTATACTATCCATCTACATTCTATACCTGTGGTGCATTTTAGTTTTGCAGTTTGCTGACACAGTGACCACCAGTATATATAGCATTACGGTACGGTAGGCCACTGCTGTACCTACCTCTGTGTCGTCATTAAGTATACTATCCATCTACATTCTATACCTGTGGTGCATTTTAGTTTTGCAGTTTGCTGACACAGTGACCACCAGTATATATAGCAGTACGGTACGGAAGGCCACTGCTGTACCTACCTCTGTGTCGTCATTAAGTATACTATCCATCTACATTCTATACCTGTGGTGCATTTTAGTTTTGCAGTTTGCTGACACAGTGACCACCAGTATACTATATATAGCAGTACGGTACGGAAGGCCACTGCTGTACCTACCTCTGTGTCGTCATTAAGTATACTATCCATCTACATTCTATGCCTGTGGTGCATTTTAGTTTTGCAGTTTGCTGACACAGTGACCACCAGTATATATAGCAGTACGATACGGAAGGCCACTGCTGTACCTACCTCTGTGTCGTCATTAAGTATACTATCCATCTACATTCTATACCTGTGGTGCATTTTTGTTTTGCAGTTTGCTGACACAGTTACCACCAGTATACTATATATAGCAGTACGGTACGGAAGGCCACTGCTGTACCTACCTCTGTGTCGTCATTAAGTATACTATCCATCTACATTCTATACCTGTGGTGCATTTTAGTTTTGCAGTTTGCTGACACAGTGACCACCAGTATACTATATATTGCAGTACGGTACGGAAGGCCACTGCTGTACCTACCTCTGTGTCATCATTAAGTATACTATCCATCTACATTCTATACCTGTGGTACATTTTAGTTTTGCAGTTTGCTGACACAGTGACCACCAGTGAGTATACTATTTATAGCAGTACGGTACGGAAGGCCACTGCTGTACCTACTTCTGTGTCGTCAAGTATACTATCCATCCATACCTGTGGTGCATTTCAGTTTTGCACAGTTTGCTGACCACCAGTATATAATATATAGCATTACGGTACAGTAGGCCACTGCTCTACCTACTTCTGTGTCGTCAAGTATACTAGCTTAGTCACACAGCGACCTTGGTGCGCCTCTTTTTTTCTTTGCATCATGTGCTGTTTGGGGACAATTTTTTTGAAGTGCCATCCTGCCTGACACTGCAGTGCCACTCCTAGATGGGCCAGGTGTTTGTGTCGGCGACTTGTGTCGCTTAGCTTAGTCACACAGCGACCTTGGTGCGCCTCTTTTTTTCTTTGCATCATGTGCTGTTTGGGGACTATTTTTTTGAAGTGCCATCCTGTCTGACACACTCCTAGATGGGCCAGGTGTTTGTGTCGGCCACTTGTGTCGCTTATCTTAGTCACACAGCGACCTTGGTGCGCCTCTTTTTTTCTTTGCATCATGTGCTGTTTGGGGACAATTTTTTTGAAGTGCCATCCTGCCTGACACTGCAGTGCCACTCCTAGATGGGCCAGGTGTTTGTGTCGGCCACTTGTGTCGCTTAGCTTAGTCACACAGCGACCTTGGTGCGCCTCTTTTTTTCTTTGCATCATGTGCTGTTTGGGGACTATTTTTTTGAAGTGCCATCCTGTATGACACTGCAGTGCCACTCCTAGATGGGCCAGGTGTTTGTGTCGGCCACTTGTGTCGCTTATCTTAGTCACACAGCGACCTCATTGCGCCTCTTTTTTTCTTTGCATCATGTGCTGTTTGGGGACTATTTTTTTGAAGTGCCATCCTGCCTGACACTGCAGTGCCACTCCTAGATGGGCCAGGTGTTTGTGACGGCCACTTGTGTCACTTAGCTTAGTCACACAGCGACCTTGGTGCGTCTCTTTTTTTCTTTGTATCATGTGCTGTTTGGGGACAATTTTTTTGAAGTGCCATCCTGCCTGACACTGCCGTGCCACTCCTAGATGGGCCAGGTGTTTGTGTCGGCCACTTGTGTCGCTTAGCTTAGTCACACAGCGACCTTGGTGCGCCTCTTTTTTTCTTTGCATCATGTGCTGTTTGGGGACTATTTTTTTGAAGTGCCATCCTGTCTGACACTGCAGTGCCACTCCTAGATGGGCCAGGTGTTTGTGTCGGCCACTTGTGTCACTTATCTTAGTCACACAGCGACCTTGGTGCGCCTCTTTTTTTCTTTGCATCATGTGCTGTTTGGGGACTATTTTTTTGAAGTGCCATCCTGTCTGACACTGCAGTGCCACTCCTAGATGGGCCAGGTGTTTGTGTCGGCCACTTGGGTTGCTTAGCTTAGTCACACAGCTACCTCATTGCGCCTCTTTTTTTCTTTGCATCATGTGCTGTTTGGGGACAATTTTTTTGAAGTGCCATCCTGCCTGACACTGCAGTGCCACTCCTAGATGGGCCAGGTGTTTGTGTCGGCCACTTGTGTCGCTTAGCTTAGTCACACAGCGACCTTGGTGCGCCTCTTTTTTTCTTTGTATCATGTGCTGTTTGGGGACTATTTTTTTGAAGTGCCATCCTGTCTGATACTGCAGTGCCACTCCTAGATGGGCCCGGTGTTTGTGTCGGCCACTTGTGTCGCTTATCTTAGTCACACAGCGACCTTGGTGCGCCTCTTTTTTTCTTTGCATCATGTGCTGTTTGGGGACTATTTTTTTGAAGTGCCATCCTGCCTGACACAGCAGTGCCACTCCTAGATGGGCCAGGTGTTTGTGTCGGCCACTTGTGTTGCTTAGCTTAGCCATCCAGCGACCTCGGTGCAAATTTTAGGACTAAAAATAATATTGTGAGGTGTGACGTGTTCAGAATAGACTGGAAATGAGTGGAAATTATGGTTATTGTGGGTAATAATACTATGGGATCAAAATGACCCCCAAATTATATGATTTAAGCTGTTTTTTAGGGTTTTTTGAAAAAAACACCCGAATCCAAAACACACCCGAATCCAACAAAAAAATTTCGGTGAGGTTTTGCCAAAACGCGTCCGAATCCAAAACACGGCCGCGGAACCGAATCCAAAACCAAAACACAAAACCCGAAAAATGTCCGGTGCACATCACTAGTTTTTATTTGTTTTAAATAAAGACCTTATATATTTCTAGACAAGTTTTTTTTCTAATATTTGCATCATTATCATCAACACAGATCTCTGCACCAGAAGTTGAGTATCTGCAATGGTTACTGTCAGTAGCAGATCATGGTATGGGCACACGGTACTTTTGCCCGGGGCGCCACCTTCCGGAGGGCGGCGCCGCTGCCAGATCCGCTACTAATGGTGCCCACCCCTCCACCCGTGCCCATGGCCGGATTAACAATGGGGCGGATGGAGCTGCAGCTCCAGGCCCCCCATTGCAAATAGGCCCACAGGAGTGACAGCAGTGACAGGAATAATCTCTTTCCTGTCACAGACTGCCAGCGCCCATGCTCTCTCCCGTGCATCTCCTCCTCTGGCTCCAGCACTCACCTGAGATCCGTGCAGGCAGTGTGGTAGCCGCCCCTCCCCTCCAGTCTCTCCTTCACTCAGGGCCCTGAGCCTGTCACTTACAGGCCCAAGCTCCGCCCCCAGACTGTACGGGGAGCTGCTGCTGATGCAGGAAGCCTGGTAAGTTTAATGGCTTCTTGTTTAATGGAATCAACAGTGTGTGTGTACAGCATGTGTGGTGTGTGTGTCTACTCCATGTGCGTGTACTGTGTGTGTGTATACTGTGTGTGTACTGTACATTGTGTATACTGTACGTGTACTGTATACAGTATGTGTGTGTACTGTATGTGTGCTGAATGTATGTATACTATATGTGTGTGTGTGTGTGTGTGTGTGTAGTGTGTACTGTGTGTATATATCTATCTATATATGTGTGTGTGTGTGTACTTTGTGGGGGTGTACTGTGTGTGTATACTGTGTGTCTGTATATGTGGGGGGGGTGTACTTTATGTGTGTGTAGTTTGCACTTGTGAGTGTACTGTATGTGGTGGTGTGTGTGAGTGTGTGTGTGTGTGTGTATATATATATATATATATATATATATATAAACACACACACACACACACACACACACACACACACAAACACTGTTCCCCCGTTGCCCTGACGCTGTTCCCCCAGATGTACTCCTTCTCACCTGCCTGCACCGAGGGAGCTGCCAGCACGAGGAGCCTGTCAGCAGGGAGAAGGTAAGTCTCTCTCTCTCTCTCTCTCTCTCTCTCTCAGGGGGACACCGTCTGCCGCAATGTGTAAAAAGGGGACTGCCTGCCGCAATGTGTAAAAAGGGGGCCTGGCTGACGCAATGTGTAAAGAGGGGGCCTGGCTGCCGCAATGTGTAAAGAGGGGTCCTGGCTGCCGCAATGTGTAAAAAGGGGTCCTGGCTGCCGCAATGTGTAAAAAGGGGGCCTGGCTGCCGCAATGTGTAAAAAGGGGGCCTGGCTGCCGCAATGTGTAAAAAGAGGTCCTGGCTGCCGCAATGTGTAAAAAGGGGGACTGGCGGCCGCAATGTGTAAAAAGGGGGACTGGCGGCCGCAATGTGTAAAAAGGGGGACTGGCGGCCGCAATGTGTAAAAAGGGGGACTGGCGGCCGCAATGTGTAAAAAGGAGGACTGGCGGCCGCAATGTGTAAAAAGGAGGTCCGGCTGCCGCAATGTGTAAAAAGGAGGACCGGCTGCCGCAATGTGTAAAAAGGGGGACTGGCTGCCGCAATGTGTAAAAAAGGGGACTGGCTGCCGCAATGTGTAAAAAGGCGGACTGGCTGACGCAATGTGTAAAAAGGGGGCCTGGCTGCCGCAATGTGTAAAAAGGGGGACTGGCTGCTGTAATGTGTAAAAAGGGGGACGCTGTCTGCTGTAATGTATAAAAGGGGCTCTACCTGGTGTAGTGGCGCTACTGTGCAGCGTAGTATGAATTGCTATTATTTTGTGGCCACGCCCCTTCCCCGTGAAGCCACGCACCTATAAATTTGAAGCGCGCCTACGGCGCGCACTGCCCCTATCTTACATGGAGGGGGGGGCCACTGTCGTTTCTTGCACACAGCGCTAAAATGCCTAGTTACGGCACTGCCCCCACATCATTAGTCACACCCCCAGCAGCAGCGCATAATAGGCCCTTTTGAAATTTCAGCTCCAGGCCCATTTGGACCTTAATCTGGCACTGCCCGTGCCGGTACTGCTGTGAGGTGCGCGATGCACCGCACGGCATTGTGGGAGCGGCCTTAGACACTAGGGGTCATGATTGACCTCTAGTGTCTATGCGTTTCTATGGGAGAGACGTCATGACATCAATCCCATAGATCAGAAGAGTGGCGGTCAATACTACTGGGGGCACAAACTGGGGCAATAAAACTGGGGGCACAAACGGGGGCAATACTACTGGGGGCACAAATGGGGGCAGTACTATTGGGGGCACATTGACCACGCCCCCGTTATGAAGCCACACCCCTATTTTTGCCTGGGGCGCCACAAGGGCTAGAACCGGCCCTGGTTACTGTATGCCTATAAGCACTCTATTACTGTATTTGGCATATGTCTTTATGCCCCATTTTGCCCTATTCTGTCCCTTCAGAGGCAAGGATTCGTAAATCTGGCTATACAAAAAGGGGGTCATTCCGAGTTGTTCGCTCATTGCCGATTTTCGCTATAATGCGATTAGCCGCTAACTGCGCATGTGCATGGTACGCAGTGCGCATGCGCTAAGTATTTTTGCTCAAAACTTAGTAGATTTACTAATGTCCGAACGAAGAATTTTCATCGTTGAAGTGATCGGAGTGTGATTGACAGGAAGTGGGTGTTTCTGGGCGGAAACTGACCGTTTTCAGGGAGTGTGCGGAAAAACGCAGGCGTGTCAGGGAAAAACGCGGGAGTGTCTGGAGATTTGCTGACCGAACGCTGGGCGTGTGTGTGACGTCAAACCAGGAACGAAACGGCCTGAGCTGATCGCAATCTGTGAGTAGGTCTGGAGCTACTCAGAAACTGCTAAGAATTTTCTATTCGCAATTCTGCTAATCTTTCGTTCGCAATTCTGCTAAGCTAAGATACACTCCCAGAGGGCGGCGGCTTAGCGTGTGCAATGCTGCTAAAATCTGCTAGCGAGCGAACAACTCGGAATCACCCCCAAAGTGTAGTAATCGATTCAGCGATATGCATTTTTCTTGCACATAAGCAGTATGAAAAGGCATATTTTGCATTTATAAATGGGCCTTACGTTCAAATGTAAATGACATCAGTATGACTTGTATGACTAATATAATATTTCATCAAAAAACCTTTTTTGCTCTTTTAAACATGAGTCTCACAAACCACTAGTTTATCCTTGTATTTTGTACCGCACCAGGTACAAAAAGTGGCCCTAGTTACAGTACATTTATCTACAAACAAAGCCTGTATATAACAAAGGAAATAATCCTTACTTGACACTGGGACTTTTCCAGTTGAATAATCTTGGCAGCCTTGCAGTCATTCACCATTGGCCAATTCTTGTTTTAAATCATGTTCTAGTAAACATAACATGGTATTTTAGTGCTTGGCAACAGTTTAGAAACAAAGATCAAAACAAAACTATAAATTATCAGAGGAATAATCTTGGATTGGACGAAGATGATAAGAAGTGCATGTTTTATTGAAAGCAGACTCACTGTAAAAGTGCAACATTTTTAAATAAACAAAACTTTTTGGTTTTGACAAAATAAAACAGTTCATGGTTTGACAAAATAAAACAGTTCATGAAAAAAAAATCTTAAATGATGAGAAAATACTGTATAAGGGGGATTATTTATGAGTGTCTGGTTTTAAACCCTGGAAGTTAATTTACTAAAGTTTTATTTTGTAATCTGTTCGATTTGCAATTCGATTTTGATTTGATTGCCATTCGATTTTTTTTTACAGAGATTTACTAAAGGCAAAATAGAATGTGAAATTAAACCTCACTCAAAATTTAATATTTTGTCAAACATCTGTTTTCCCATAGTCGAATATATCCTTTCATTTACTAACATTTGATTTTCAAATTCAACTGAAAATTGAATTTCAAATCTCCAACTGAATAGAATAATGAGAGACATTCAATTTGAACTTCTAAACACAATTCTATTGTTTGGAATGTAGGAGGTCATTCCGAGTTGATTGCAGCCAGCAACTTTTAGCTGCTGCTGCTGCGATCAATATACACGCCTATGGGGGAGTGTATTTTAGCTTAGCAGGGCTGCGATCGCTTGTGCAGCCCTGCTAAGCTAAAAAAATTTCAAGCAGAACTTGACCAGCCCTATACCTACTTACCCTGTGCGATGATCCCTGCGATGCTGAAGCTGCTTCTGACGTCAGACATCCGCCCTCCGTTGTTCTGGACACGCCTGCATTTTCCAATCCACTCTTCGAAAATATCCGCCAACGTTGTGGAGACGCTCAGGTCCACCTTCTTCCTGTCAATCTTCTTAGCGGTCCGCTCTGCGACCGCTTTGTTCTATAGATGCAACGTAACCCGGCGACCACTGTCACCGGGCAACGTCGCGCACGCGCACTGTGGCCACCGCGCATGCGCATTCCGCACCCGTTTGCACCACAGCAATAAACCGCTGCGTGCGAACGGGTCGGAATGACCCCCGTAATTGTGATATCTTTAAAAGTTCCCAAAAGTATGCGGGGCAGTCTGGATGCAGGATGCAGGAATAATGGCTTCTCAAGGCTATCCTATGCTGTGCACCTACCTGTGGTATGCAAATCATCACTTGACTGAGAGAACCCAATAGCATCAATCAGAACAACATCAGCAGCTTCATGAAGTACCACGCAACCTATGTAGGCCTATGATCTTTCACTGTCAGATAAGCCTCAATGCTTTGTCTGCTGGTGAGGTCATACAGATGTTCTGCCTCTCACGTTCCAACATCATGATGCTGTATGACCTCATCAAGACTCAACTTGAGCCAGACACTGCAGGGTCACATGATATATCAGGCCTGCTGTGTGCTTTGCATTGTTTTGCTTCTGGCTCCTTTCAGTCAGTTTTCAGGTAGAGTGCTATGTTTTTACCAGCCTACCTTTAGCAGGCACCTGACCCAAGTAATGCGGGCACTGATCCAGAGCCGGATTAACGGGGGGGCTCCGGGGTTAAGTACCCCGGGCCCTCCTGTCAGAAAAGGGCCCCCCTCCACTCGCCGGAGATCAGATCTCTAATCCGATCTGATCAGCGACACTGCACTGCGGGGCATTGCGCTCCCCTCCCCACTGCAGAGCTTACTGAGCGATGGCTCAGTGCAGCGCACGCAGGGGCCTGCCCACCGATTCATCCTCACTGATGATTCTTTTGGGGAAGGAGAGGGACGAGACAGTGTGGAGCGCAGGCAGCTGTGTCAGTAACGTGCAGCTGCCTGCTCATCACACTGACAAAGAGGCTGGCTGGCTGACTGTAGGGGGAGCTGCAGCGTCAGCCCCTCCTAGGCAGTTCCGTGTGAGACCTGCTGACCCGGGTTTGCTGAGTTGTGTCTTCCGGAGCCACTCTGCCTTGGGGAGACAGGTGTGTGTGTCTTGCGGGGGAAGGTGAATGGGGGAGGGGGGGAAGGGGAATGGGGGAGGGGGGATCTTTAATAAATTATGACAGCTTAATTTATTTTGTATGTGTGCTGTGTATGTGGTGTACTGTACTATACTATGTATGCGTGTGTGCAATGCGTATGGTGAGAATATGTGTGTGGGGTGTGCTATGTATATGTATGTGTGTGGGGTGTGCTATGTATTTGTGTGCACTGTATGTGTGGTGTGCTGTGTGTGCAATGTGTATGGTGTACTATGTACGTGTATAGTGTGATATGTGTATGTGCAATGTGTAGTAGTATGGTGTGCTATGTTTGTTTGTGGTATGCAGTGGGCGGGATGTACTAAGGGAAAAATGCGGTAAAACCCCCATTTTCGGGGGTTTTAACGCATTCTGAAATGTACCCTAGACCCACATATTGGTGTGGAGGGTATCGCCATCTTTTTATGGCGATACCCTATAGAAGCCTATGGGCTTCTTTCCGCAATCCACCGCAATCCACCGCCCTCTCTCACCAGTGTCCTGGCAGCCTGCTCCAGGATCCTCACCCGCCTCCGAGCTCCTGCAGCAGCTGGTGAGGGTCCTCCTATTCCTCCTCCCCATCCTCCGGAAGCCGGTGCACTCCGTGCTTCCTGCAGCTGCCCCGCACCTTGCCCCGGCCAAACAGCTGCTTGTAGTGCCGGGGTTCCAGGTGCTGATGGTGGTAGCGACCGGACGCAGGAGCATATGACGGGAGATGGGCGGGTGCCAGCAGGGGGTCTCTGACCGTACTCCATGCTGCAGGAGGTCAGGGTGCGGTGGGTGCTGAGCTGCAGGGCTTCCCCTCGGGACTACCACTGACCGCAGGGCACCCCTGGCATCGCATTGCGATACTAATCACACATGTTAGTACATATGCGATTAGCATCATTGCGATGACCGTCAATGACCCGTGATCAGTGATAGTACATACCGCCCTGTGTGTGCAATATGTGTGTGTGTGTGTGTGTGTGTGTGTGTGTTTATTTGTGCGGTGTGCTGTGTGTACAATGTGTATATATGTGGTGTACTACGTATGTGTGTCTGGGCAGCTAGAAAGCCAGTAAGTATGGTGTGCTTTGTAGCTTTGTATGTGTGTACAATGTGTGTGTGTGTGTGTGTGTGTGTGTGTGTGTGTGTGTGTGTGTGTGTGTGTGTGTGTGTGTGTGTGTGTGTGTGTGTGTGCAATGTATGTGTCTGCTATGTGCATATGTGTGCAACATGAAACCCCCCAGTAAATCCTGAGTTTGCCCCTGCAGCCGCCCAATAGGAGGAAGTCAAGCTGCACCCTCAGGCTGAAAGGAGGAAATTCCCTGGCAGCGTGTGGGGATTAGTGCTGGCGGGGTGCACTACAGAGAAGGAGTGGAATATTCAAGCTCCCACTCTCCTGTTTTTTTTTGAAGTTAGGCTTTAAATTTGAAGTTAGGCACTGAGTTCTGTCTATCTATCTATCTATCTATCTATCTATCTATCTAAAACCTCTAAATGACAGGGAACGGCACTCGCAGGTCTCGCAGAACCTGTGAGTGGCGCTACCTGTCCTTTAGTTCTATTACAGTTTGATGGCACCTGGGCAATTAACCTATGGTAAGGGAGTGCTGGTCAACTTTCCACTGTGTGTGTATATATATATATATATATATATATATATGTTAGTATGTATATATATGTGTGTATGTGTGTGTGTATATATATATGTATGGGATCAGGTCAGGATCCCGGCAGTGCTAGGAACCCCGACCACTGGAAACCCGAACGAGTGTTTGCTGGGCAACCGGAGAAGTAATCCATGGTGGTGGGGGGAAGGAGTTAGGGTCAGGCTGTGGAGAGGTGGCTAGGTTTAGGCTACAGTGAGATTAGGTTTAGTTTAGGCACCCCCGGGGAGGGTTATGGTTAGGCTGCGGGTGGGGTGTGTGTGTGTGTGGGAGGGTGTTTAGGTTTAGGCTGCGTGAAGGGAAGGTTAGGTTTAGGCACCCCCGGGGAGGGTTATGGTTAGGCTGCGGGTGGGGTGTGTGTGTGTGTGGGGGGGTGTTTAGGTTTAGGCTGCGTGAAGGGAAGGTTAGGTTTAGGCACCCCCGGGGAGGGTTATGGTTAGGCTGCGGGTGGGGTGTGTGTGTGTGTGTGTGTGTGGGGGGGGGGTGTTTAGGTTTAGGCTGCGTGAAGGGAAGGTTAGGTTTAGGCACCCCCGGGGAGGGTTATGGTTAGGCTGCGGGTGGGGTGTGTGTGTGTGTGTGGGGGGGGGGGGGGGGTGTTTAGGTTTAGGCTGCGTGAAGGGAAGGTTAGGTTTAGGCACACCCGGGGAGGGTTATGGTTAGGCTGCAGAGGTGGGGGAGGGTTAGCGGGGCATTGTGGAAAGGTAAGTATACTTACCTTGCCCCTGTCAGGATTTTCATCATTTGGATACCGCCGGCGTATCAGACCAACCCATATGTATGTATGTATGTATGTGTGTGTATGGGTATATATGTGTGTGTATGTATATATGAAATAGGTAATTAACCCAAACTACCCGATACTCCCCTTAGTTCAAATGATACAGAGTGTATATATATATATGTATATATATATATATATATATATATAATAATTTTACATTTACACCTTAGGGCCTCCCTGTCTTTAGTACCCCGGGCCCCCTGATGCCTTAATCCAGCTCTGCACTGATCCCCTTGTGCAACACCTACATCTGCTTTCCCAGCCAGGAGTCGCAGTGGCATGAACTTAAGGTATCTTTCTATAGTTTCTCAGGCATGCATAATGTTATGGGAGCTATATATTGCACATGCATTGGGTTGAGACCACCCAGGAATACTGTACATTTCTATATCAGCAGACATCATGCATATTCCATGAATATGCAGATGGTCTGTGATGCAAAACTAAAAATCATGATTGTTGTGACTATCCTGGTTCGTGTCATGATGCCCACATCCTCAGCAATTCATCCCTCTCTGCAAAATGTGAGGTAGGCCAAATGCCAGAGGGATAGTTGTTGGGTAAGTTACCTGTATATGTTAATTAAACAGCTAATAATACATGTTACTATATTGTTCCATTTTTCCCCCCCAACAGGTGATTCAGGCTTTGGCTGTTTCTCCTGACTTCTGACTCCATTGTCAGATCTGCAAACTCCTGCTAAGCAAATATACTGAGGCACATATAGCACCTGATCTATGACAGAATGCACCTTTGGGATATTAAAAACAATGGCCCTCATTCCGAGTCGTTCGCTCGTTCTTTTTTTTCGCATCGCAGTGAAAATCAGCTTAGAGCGCATGCGCAATGTTCGCACTGCGACTGCGCTAAGTAATTCTGCTATGAAGAAAGGATTTTTACTCACGGCTTTTTGTTCGCACCGGCGAACGTAGTGTGATTGACAGGAAATGGGTGTTACTGGGCGGAAACACGGCGTTTTATGGGCGTGTGGCTGAAAACGCTACCGTTTCCGGAAAAAACGCAGGAGTGGCCGGAGAAACGGGGGAGTGTCTGGGCGAACGCTGGGAGTGTTTGTGACGTCAAACCAGGAACGACAAGCACTGAACTGATCGCACAGGCAGAGTAAGTCTGGAGCTACTCTAAAACTGCTAAGTTTTTTTTGTTCGCAATATTGCGTAAACTTCGTTCGCACTTTTAAGATGCTAAGATACACTCCCAGTAGGCGTAGACTAAGCGTGTGTAACTCTGCTAAATTCGCCTTGCGACCGATCAACTCGGAATGAGGGCCAATGTTCAGGTGTATTGATAGATCAGGAGGCATATTATTATATCATCCAGCAAAAGTGTCTGATATTTTCTCTGCTGGTGTCTATTGCATAATTGCGCATTAGATCAACCACTCCCCCCAGATTATGCAATAGAGCAGGCAGAGATTTTATTAACAACAACTGACTATGTCTGCACAGAACATGGAAGGCAAATTAGGGCTACACTTATTGCCCATTATTTCAGTTGTAAGTATTTGTTTTTGTAATTTAAATACAACAAATTTAGATTCTTCAGTTTGGTGTTCATGTATAAATCAGTGTAAATAGAGAAGGATTTGTAATTCTCTAATTTTGTATGGGCCAAAAATAACCACAAATAATATGTTTATCTAAAATGAAACAACTAACAGAACTTTTAGATTGTAAGCTCGCAAGAGCAGGGCCTTCTAACATAGTAACATAGTAATACCCCTTTTCCACCTGAGTACCGTATTCGATCCGGGATGTTTAACCCGACTACAACCCGTGTCGGCTCCCCCGTTTCCACTGCACTTCGACACGGGTTATTCCCGTGTCGGATCTGTTTCCAACTAACCTGGGTAAGCTCTGTAAAAGCCTATTGATGTCATTACAAATGGACTTTTTACTGTCTCATCAAGATGATGTCATCAGAAGGACCAAAAGGGAGGGGTGGGGCCTGCTCACAGCATTGCAGCAATGGACGCCGGTGCAGTAGCTGTGTCTAGCATGGAGTCGCAGACTTTTTGCAGTTTACTGCTGCTTATTTCTGCTACAGACAGCTTGATGCAGCTTCTCACCTTGTGCTACCTACTGCTGAGCTGGAGAAGGAGGGTTCAATTCTTTACAGAGAGGGCCACCTATCGACGCAAATATTTGAAAAGGAGGAGAGCGCTTATATCATCCACTGTTATTTCTCTCATAACAATGAACTCTACACCAAGCAGAAGAATGTGGGTGAGAGATCGCAGACATGGAGAAGCATTCATGCAGACCATTCTAGCATATCAGGAGGAGCAGTGGATGGAAAACTTCAGGATGTCTCGCGTTACATTCGAGTATGTTTTGGAACTACTGTCCCCTGCAATAACCATGCAGACCACCAGGTTCCGGAAGCCCATTGAGCAGGCCAGGAGATTAGCGATTGCTCTCTGGTGGTATGCTACCCCTGGAGAGTATCGCACAGTTTCCAGGTTATTTGGAGTAGGGATTGGCATGGTCTGCAAGATTGTCTACCAGGTCACGCGGGCATTGCTGGATACCATGTACCATCGCTTTATTTCCTTGCCACAAGGACAGCGGCTAGATGTGACTATAAAAGGATTTAAGAAGCATGGCTACCACAGTGTGCTGGTGCCATAGATGGGACCCACATCCCCATCATCACCCAGTGACAACCCAGCAGACTATTACAATCGCAAGGGTTGGCATTCCATTGTTCTGCAAGCTGTAGTGGACCACAAATACTGGTAAGCACTGTTTCACTAATGTGTTTGAAATAGGCTTGGGCTGTTTTATGATAATGCATAAACTGTAATTTACCTTTATATTTAGTTTCACAGATGTCTTCATAGGGTGGCCCGGATGGTCACATGATGCAAGGGTTCTCGCCAACTCCGATCTTTACGGTATTGCTGAGGACAAGCTTGGTGGATGGCTTTTCCCTCGAGAGGTAAGATTATTTACTACTTAAACTAATGTTCGCCCATTAACCAATAGTCAAGTTTTACCCCTGTAATAATATTAATGTTTTATTAACAGAAATCGGTGATCGTACATGGTGTGGACATCCCGGTCCACCTAATTGGTGATGCAGCATACCCATTACAGCGCTGGCTAATGAAGGGCTACACCCAGCATGTTCACTTATCTCCCGAACAGACATCATATACCCATGCCCTAAGTTCGGCCCGTATGGCAGTGGAGAATGCGTTTGGGCATTTAAAAGGACGCTGGCACTGCCTCATGAAGATGAATGATGTGGACTTGAAAATAATGCCAGATATAGTAGCAGCCTGCTGCATTCTCCATAATATATGTGAGATTCAAAATTAAAACTTTCTCTCTGTGTGGAATGTACATGATCATGGGGCGGGGGTCACTGTACATGATGCACCAGGCTTGGTGGGGGGGCATGACGCTGCCAGCGAGTGCATAAGGGCCACCATTGCAGCTCATTTTCAAACAATGTTGCAGTAGATAGAGAAGACAGACAAGTTTTTGTGTGCAAACATTTTTCATTTATTTTGTTTTTCAGTTATAAAAATTTTGTTCAAAAGTTATGTTATGTTTTCTTTTAAACAGTTGGCACATATTTTCTGAGGTAACAATATAAAATATTTAAGTGCAAACATGACACTCTGTAAAATTCCACATAACGCAAGGGGTCTTCAACATGTGTCCCTCCAGCTGTTGTGGAACTACATGTACCAGCATGTCTTGCTATGTATTTCCACAACAGCTAGAGGGCCACGTGGTGAAGAAACCTGCCCTGAGGTAACAATATAAAAGGTAGCCCCAATATCTGGATCCCACTGCTCATTTTCTGAGGTAACAATATAAAATTATAAAAGTTTAAAGTGCCAACAGGGCACTCTGTAAAATAAAAATAATGTTTGGATTTGTAGATATCAGGGTTGAGGAAACAGTGCAAACAGAACCTTAAAACACAAACATTGTTTTATCACCGCTGCTCTAAGGCAGTTGTCTATATACCCGATATTCTGAGGATTGCAGGATTTGTGTTGGGGGATTTGAGGGAGGCTCATAGTTGTATGGACCATATGGGTGCTGTGGGTAGGCTGTGTCTTGCTGTTGTGTTTGTGTGGTATTCCCTATGGTACGTGCAAACGTGTGTTCAAAAAATGTCATCTGCCTATCATGCATGGTCATTAACTGCGTCATAAAAGTTTGATGCATTTCCTTTTCTGACGCAAGAAATCTCTCAAGCCGTGCATCTTCCTGGGCATTGAGCTCACTATCCGCCTCATGCAGATGATCCACGATAATGGACATCATTGCTCTGACCGTTTGTTCTGTTTTGTTTAGTTCCTTTTTCCACTGTGGAATGTTGTAGACTGTGAAGGGGTAGCATATACGTGTTTGTAGCCTTCTCCCACCTGCACACTAGCTATACTCTGCAACATTACCATGATTCTATTAACAAATAGCAATGGTAGCATATACGTGTTTGTAGCCTTCTCCCACCTGCACACTAGCTATACTCTGCAACATTACCATGATTCTATTAACAAATAGCAGTGGTAGCATATACGTGTTTGTAGCCTTCTCCCACCTGCACACTAGCTATACTCTGCAACATTACCATGATTCTATTAACAAATAGCAGTGGTAGCATATACGTGTTTGTGGCCTTCTCCCACCTGCACACTAGCTATACTATGCAACATTACCATGATTCTATTAACAAATAGCAGTGGTAGCATATACGTGTTTGTGGCCTTTTCCCACCTGCACACTAGCTATACTCTGCAACATTACCATGATTCTATTAACAAATAGCAGTGGTAGCATATACGTGTTTGTGGCCTTTTCCCACCTGCACACTAGCTATACTCTGCAACATTACCATGATTCTATTAACAAATAGCAGTGGTAGCATATATGTGTTTGTGGCCTTCTTCCACCTGCACACTAGCTATACTCTGCAACATTACCATGCCTTTACATAGATTCTGTATAGGGACTGCTGCAACTGTATTTGTAATGGTAATACTTACTATTTGAGCGCAAAGTCATGGTCTTGGGGGGTTGCGACGTCTCCGTCTGAGACTGTGGTATGTGCTCAATAGTAGCACTGATGGAATCATCATTGACAGTCGAGTCTTCGAAACTGCTTTCCGATATAAGCAGCAGGGATGATGGGCTGCATTGTGAGCTGGGAAGGCTGCGTTGTGTTTCGTCACGGTCCTCGTCGACTGACATCTGGCGACTGGCAGAGCTGGATGACAATAGTGCTATGGGATTTGTTATCGCAATTTTGCCGAAGACACTATAGCATAGGTCATAATATGCCCATTCCATACGCCCAGCACCACTTTTCTTGCGGTTATGGTCGTGTACTTTGGTGAATTGTCTGCATAGTGCCTTCAATTTGTTAACGACTTGTTGCTGGGTTATTCGGATGCCCCTTTCTGCCAGCATAAGGGATATGTTCTTGTAGACGATAGCATCCTTAACTGTTCCAGTCACCTGCCTTCTAATTTCTTCCTCTCCCCGAATATTAAGCAGCTCTTTGATCTCTGTGTCTGACCAGGGATGGGTAGCCATGTTGCTGTGCTGGAGCTTCTGCTGCTGCTGCTGCTGTATACTGTCTGTTTGTAATCTACTGGAATAAAAAATAAAAAAATATATGTACAGTGTGTGCCCCAGCGTGACTTCTTTTACTGCCTCAATGCCTGCATGTGCCCAAGGTAGGGTTTGCAAACTGCTGCAATACCTGTGTACAGCTGCTGCGGTGCCTGCATGTGCCCCAGGGATGACATCTTCCTGTGCCCCAGAAGCACCAATCAGCATCTCAGAGCATTACTCGTGTCTGAAAACATGTGTAATGACCGTTTTCCACTGCACCGTTACCCGTGTCATTACCGTGTTCTACCCAGGTAGCTATCCGGGTAGGATTCCCGGGTCCACTCAACCCGTGTTGACTCGTTTCCACCTACTACAAACCCATGTCGGTGCGCGCCCCCGTGCAAAAACACGGGTAAAAAAAAGCTAGTGGAAAAGGGGAATAAGTGAAGTTGAATAGAGTCAAAATGCCCATTGTGTTCAACCTGTATTCTGTATCAAACGGCCGACTTCATTATAATGTATCTGCTGAAGTAAATATAAAATCAAGTTTTGAATAATCCCCCACCAGTTTTCCTAATATATTCTTTTATATATACAAATTAAATCTATTGTGGTGTTCTCTGCTTTACTGAAAATATCTTTGGTTTTTAACCTTATATATATTCTTGTTTGCAGGTGCTCTCCAAATGCTTGTGAGTCTTAGACCCATATACAAATACCAAAACCAGAAAGAGAAGAAAGAAGCATTTTTTATTGGACGCACTCAACCACTATTCCTTTGTTTAAAATAACTATTCTTTATTGGGTATGCATTAAAATAATTTGGGGAATTGGTGAAATATTAAAATATAGTGTGAATAAGAAAAACAAAGTGTGATATTAAAACTACTTATTTCCGATTGGTGATCCCAAAACACAGAAAAAGGCTAATTTGCCTATAAAAAATACACAGTGTTCGTGTCTTTTTGGTGTTATCCTATAAACTGCTCTCTTGATTGGTATATCAAGCTAACAGTATCAGTTAAGTCTTATTTTTCTGTAAAGCACATTCGCAACACTTGCAGAATGCTTTAGTAAATTGTAGCTGCTTATAATGTTGCCGAAAAATGATTTAATAATGCATCACTATTTGTTCTCCATATAAAGGAGATGATACATCCATTGACTATCTTTAAATGTCACACTGCTAGTTGTATATTTGGGGATAAATTTCCCACTATATCTTGTGTGTCTAATATATATTATTGGCAGTCTGTAAGTTTACAGGTAACAATCCCAATTTTCATCCCACAATATTAGCTATATCCGTTGGGCAATTTGACATAACACTTCTCATTAATAGCATTTGTTTAACACTGAATGGCATTCACTTTAATTCCTTTATTTATCTTTGTATTTGGAAATGCAGTCAGATTATATGCAATTTATAGTTGCTGCCCAACTATTATATTGTTTGTTGCTGTCACAGCACTAACAACATTTGAAATCCTCCAATGCTATAATCCTTGCTCTTATTATTATGTACTGTGGATGCAGACTGGAGAGCGACAGCACATATTGGGGTATATTTACTAAGCTGCCGATTTTGACCGATTTGGTGTTTTTTGTTCAAAGTGTCATCTCGGGAATTTACTAAACTGAAATCTCGGCAGTGATGAGGGCATTCATATTTTTTTTACGGCTGTGTAGTAAAAATACGAATGAATACACCATCGGTCAAACGCGGCTGTTTAGGTATAGAACTCGGTCATTTACTATGCATTCGTATTTGAAATCTCTACCGTGAAAATGCATGTGCGGCCGTGAAAAAATACAGATCGTAAAAAAAGCCTAAAAAAAAGTAGACCTGCTTTTAAGAAGCGTGTTTACATGTGTTACTAATTATACATTACTCACACCTGAATTTTTTGACCTTTAGAAGGGACCCAAGAACATTTTTCACATCTCTCACTCTGAAATGGCTGCTGCCGTGTGTAGTACTGTTTTCTTGTTTGCTGGGGGATACCTGAGACTGCTCCATGAGGCAACAATAAACCAGAGCCAGGAAAGTGAACATGGTCAGTAGGTTGTAGAGGTTCCGCGGAGGCTGCGGAGGACTCTTTTTTTATGGGGCGTTTAAACTTGAACGCATTGGCCAATGACCAGGTTATACAGATGTTCCAGCTAAATAGAAACAACATTTTCCGTCTGTATGACCTTGTCAAACTGGACCTAGACCCTGAGACAGCACGCTCTCGCTCTGTCTCAGGCCTGCACAAACTCCTGGCTGTGTTGCACTTTATGGCTACTGGCAGCTTCCAGCCTGTGACTGGCGATGTCATTAGTATCTCACAGGCCACCTTTTCAAAATATTTAATTCAGGTGAGTTAAAACATACATACACGTCTATGTCTAAGTGGTGCTTCTGTTATGTAATATTACACAGTATAGTATTGATTACAGGTCATGACACTCACCTTATATTTTGTAATGTCCACTCAGGTTTTGGATGTCTTGGATGCCCACATAGATGCCTCTATCTGCTTCCCTACCCAGGAGTCGCAGTGGCATGCAGTCAGGGTAGCTTTCTATGAGCTTGCTGGTATGCCCAATGTGCTGGGTGCCATAGATTGCACACATGTTGAGCTGAGCCCACCTAGGGGCAGGCAATATATTTATACCAATAGACATCTGGGCCAATCCACTAATGTCCTGGTGGTTTGTGATGCAAATTTAACAATTATGAGTGTTGTTGCGGGTTACCCTGGCGGCTGCCATGACTCCTTCATCCTCAGTCAGTCATCCCTCTATGATAAGTTTGAGGCCGGACAAATGCCTGATGGATGGCTGCTGGGTATGTTCCAAGTGTGTTGTGTGTATGTGTGGTAACTTCAACCTCCTTATTTTTTAATTTTATTTCCCATAAACCACATGTCCTAATTTTGCCTATATCTGACTTTCAGGTGATGGTGGTTATGGCTGCTACTCTTGGCTCCTTACTCCATTGTCCCAACCTGATTCTCCTGCTGAACACAATTATAATAATGCACATAAGTCCATGCGGAATGTGATAGAAAGATGTTTTGGGGTGCTGAAATCTAGGTTTTGGTGTCTGGATAAGTCTGCAGGGCTTTTGTTGTATAGTCCCTCAAAGGTGACTAGGATTGTGTTCTGCTGCTTTTTTCTTCATAACATGTGTTTGCGCCAACATCTGCCACATGTTGTTGATGAAGAAAACAGTCAGCAAGTAGGTGATTTAGAAACACTTGGCGACAGTGTGAGTACAAATGTAGGGAGGCAGGTAAGGCAAGAAGTGAATCTGCGTTTTTTAAACGGTAAGTATTATTTAGTCATAAATAACCTTGCCTAACCACTATTATAAAATGTTTTATAGGTCATAATTATGTTTGTGTTGCGTTATTGTTTGTTATTTCTCATGTTGTTTACAGTTAGGCAATAAAATGTATAACTTACACTGTCACTCATTAGCAAATTAAACAATACACATATTGCGTGTGAATAATTTATTACCTTGAACACAGGCATTTTTTGTGAAACAATTCCCAAAACATTATTTGTAAAGAACTATTTGCTGCAGCCTTCATCATTTTTTTATTTTTTTTTGTGTGCTGGGTGCAGAGGATTGGCCTGGTTCGTTGGTCCGTGTTCTGCTGGAGCGTCTAACTGGGGTCTGGCTTGGTGTGGTTGTTCCCGAGCTTGAGCTTAGTTGGTGTGATGCCAACACATTAAGGCTTTGGCTCAGGTTGTTTATGCTTGCAGTCAGTTGTGTATTAGCGGCAGTGTTGTTGGCAATAATTGGGGAGAGGTTTTCGTTTATCAGTTGGTTGTGTTGAATAATTTGAATGAGGGCTTGTTGCTGCCGCTGTTGGTCAGCCATGATTCGTAGCAAATTGGCTTGCATTTGGCTTTTGTTTGCCCTCATCTGCTCCACTGAATTGGCAATTCTGCCAACCTGAACTATCAGTCTGCCTGAGTTCCGACTGAGTCTAGGCAGATGATGGGGCAGACTGGCAAGGTATTGGGTGTGGGTGTTCAGGCAGGCATAGTGTTGCGCCTGTTGTGTGGCCCAACTGCTCCAAAACTCTGGGGCCATTTGTTGCTGGGGTGGTGTTGGGCTCAATTGGGGGCTGTGGGATGTTTGGGGTGGTTGGGTTATATCCTGTGGCGTGGTTGGCTGGGTAGGATCTATCGCTTGCAGGTGTAGTGTGTACGTATCCTGCAAGTCAGATTCCTGCTGGGCATCCTCGGGCATGATGGGTGGTTCTGTATGGGGTTGAAGACAGCCACTATTTAGTCAATATTTTGCATTGGTCTTTTTATAGCTTTACGTCAACATGCATTACTTCTTAATATTCATGTTGGAAATGATAAATAGATTGTGGCCTAAACTTAACTATGTAGCTCACCTTTTTGTAGAAATATGTGGCTTCTAACGCTCCCTACTCAGTTGAAAAATGTTTGAGGGAATTGTTGGACTCTGAGCCATAATTAATGTGCGAACACGAAGAACTCTAACAATTACAAATTACTACATTTACATATTGTGTATGAAGCTTCCTTTTGTAAAACACACACAATACAATAAATGTGTTGAGCAATACACTCATACATTGTTCAAGGCAGTCAGTGGTCTGGCCAAAACTTTAACAAATATAGTGCAAAAAAATGAAAACTTTAAAAATGGTTGAAAATGTCTTAAGGCGGCCTATATTTAGAACTGGTGATGTTGGGCATGCAAAACAATTAGATTAGACTTAACATTTATGTAGCTGTTTCTAGCAAATAAAAAAAAATTGGTTGCTATGGCCAACATCACATCTGAAAATGAAACCAAAAAAAATAAGAATTTACTTACCGATAATTCTATTTCTCGTAGTCCGTAGTGGATGCTGGGGACTCCGTCAGGACCATGGGGATTAGCGGCTCCGCAGGAGACAGGGCACAAAAGTAAAAGCTATAGGATCAGGTGGTGTGCACTGGCTCCTCCCCCTATGACCCTCCTCCAAGCCTCAGTTAGGATACTGTGCCCGGACGAGCGTACACAATAAGGAAGGATTTTGAATCCCGGGTAAGACTCATACCAGCCACACCAATCACACTGTACAACCTGTGATCTGAACCCAGTTAACAGCATGATAACAGCGGAGCCTCTGAAAAGATGGCTCACAACAATAATAACCCGATTTTTGTAACAATAACTATGTACAAGTATTGCAGACAATCCGCACTTGGGATGGGCGCCCAGCATCCACTACGGACTACGAGAAATAGAATTATCGGTAAGTAAATTCTTATTTTCTCTGACGTCCTAAGTGGATGCTGGGGACTCCGTCAGGACCATGGGGATTATACCAAAGCTCCCAAACGGGCGGGAGAGTGCGGATGACTCTGTAGCACCGAATGAGAGAACTCCAGGTCCTCCTCAGTCAGGGTGTGCCCCTGACCAAGTAGCTGCTCGGCAAAGTTGTAAAGCCGAGACCCCTCGGTCAGCCGCCCAAGATGAGCCCACCTTCCTTGTGGAATGGGCATTTACATATTTTGGCTGTGGCAGGCCTGCCACAGCATGTGCAAGCTGAATTGTACTACACATCCAACTAGCAATCGTCTGCTTAGAAGCAAGAGCACCCAGTTTATTGGGTGCATACAGGATAACAGCAAGTCAGTTTTCCTGACTCCAGCCGTCCTGGAAACCTATATTTTCAGGGCCCTGACAACATCTAGCAACTTGGAGTCCTCCAAGTCCCTAGTAGCCGCAGGTACCACAATAAGCTGGTTCAGGTGAAACACTGACACCACCTTAGGGAGAAACTGGGGACGAGTCCGCAGCTCTGCCCTGTCCGAATGGACAATCAGATATGGGCTTTTGTGAGACAAAGCCGCCAATTCTGACACTCGCCTGGCCGAGGCCAGGGCCAACAGCATGGTCACTTTCCATGTGAGATATTTCAAATCCAGAGATTTGAGCGGTTTAAACCAATGTGATTTGAGGAATCCCAGAACTACGTTGAGATCCCACAGTGCCACTGGAGGCACAAAAGGGGGTTGTATATGCAGTACTCCCTTGACAAACTTCTGGACTTCAGGAACTGAAGCCAATTCTTTCTGGAAGAAAATCGACAGGGCCGAAATTTGAACCTTAATGGACCCCAATTTGAGGCCCATAGACACTCCTGTTTGCAGGAAATGCAGGAATCGACCGAGTTGAAATTTCTTCGTGGGGCCTTCCTGGCCTCACACCACGCAACATATTTTCGCCACATGTGGTGATAATGTTGTGCGGTCACCTCCTTCCTGGCTTTGACCAGGGTAGGAATGACCTCTTCCGGAATGCCTTTTTCCCTTAGGATCCGGCGTTCAACCGCCATGCCGTCAAACGCAGCCGCGGTAAGTCTTGGAACAGACATGGTACTTGCTGAAGCAAGTCCCTTCTTAGCGGCAGAGGCCATGAGTCCTCTGTGAGCGTCTCTTGAAGTTCCAGGTACCAAGTCCTTCTTGGCCAATCCGGAGCCACGAGTATAGTTCTTACTCCTCTACGTCTTATAATTCTCAGTACCTTGGGTATGAGAAGCAGAGGAGGGAACACATACACTGACTGGTACACCCACGGTGTTACCAGAGCGTCCACAGCTATTGCCTGAGGGTCTCTTGACCTGGCGCAATACCTGTCCAGTTTTTTGTTCAGGCGGGACGCCATCATGTCCACCTTTGGTCTTTCCCAATGGTTCACAATCATGTGGAAGACTTCCCGATGAAATCCCCACTCTCCCGGGCGTCGGAATGAACACTGCTGACAGTGCTATCACCTGATTTTCCGCCCAGTGAAGAATCCTTGCAGTTTCTGCTATTGCCCTTCTGCTTCTTGTGCCGCCCTCTCTGTTTACGTGGGCGACTGCCGTGATGTTGTCCCACTGGATCAATACCGGCTGACCTTGAAGCAGAGGTCTTGCTAAGCTTAGAGCATTGTAACTTGCCCTTAGCTCCAGTATATTTATGTGGAGAGAATTCTCCAGACTTGATCACACTCCCTGGAAATTTTTTCCCTGTGTGACTGCTCCCCAGCCTCTCAGGCTGGCATCCCTGGTCACCAGGACCCTTCCTGAATGCCGAATCTGCGGCCCATTAGTAGATGAGTACTTTGCAGCCACCGCAGAAGAAACACCCTTGTCCTTGGAGACAGGGTTATCCGCTGATGCATCTGAAGATGCGATCCGGACCATTTTTCAAGCAGATCCCACTGAAAAGTTCTTGCGTGAAAACTGCCGAATGGAATCGCTTCGTAAGAAGCCACCATTTTTCCCAGGACCCTTGTGCAATTATGCACTGACACTTTTCCTGGTTTTAGGAGGTTCCTGACTAGCTCGGATAAATTCCTGGCTTTCTTCTCCGGGAGAAACACCCTTTTCTGGACTGTGTCCAGAATCATCCCTAGGAACAGCCGATGTGTCGTCGGAAACAACTGCGGTTTTGGAATATTTAGAATCCACCCGTGCTGTCGTAGAACTACTTGAGATAGTGCTACTCCGACCTCCAACTGTTCTCTGGACCTTGCTCTTATCAGGAGGTCGTCCATTTTCTTTGAAGAAGAATCATCATTTCGGCCATTACCTTGGTAAAGACCCGGGGTGCCGTGGACAATCCAAACGGCAGCGTCTGAAACTGATAGTGACAGTTCTGTACCACGAACCTGAGGTACCCTTAGTGAGAAGGGCAAATTGGGACATGGAGGTAAGTATCCCTGATGTCCCGGGACACCCTATAGTCCCCTTCTTCCTGGTTCGCTATCACTGCTCTGAGTGACTCCATCTTGATTTGAACCTTTGTAAGTGTTCAAATATTTCAGATTTAGAATAGGTCTCACCGAGCCTTCTGGCTTCAGTACCACAACATAGTGTGGAATAATACCCCTTTCCTTATTGTAGGAGGGGTACTTTGATTATCACCTGCTGGGAATACAGCTTGTGAATTGTTTCCAATACTGCCTCCCTGTCGGAGGGAGACGTTGGTAAAGCAGACTTCAGGAACCTGCGAGGGGGAAACGTCTCGACTTTCCAATCTGTACCCCTGGGATCCTACTTGTAGGATCCAGGGGTCCTGTACGGCCCCAGCGTCATGCTGAGAAACTTGGCAGAAGCGGTGGAGGCTTCTGTTCCTGGGAATGGGCTGCCTGCTGCAGTCTTCTTCCCTTTCCTCTATCCCTGGGCAGATATGACTCTTATGGGGACGAAAGGACTGAGGCTGAAAAGACGGTGTCTTTTTCTGCAGAGATGTGACTTAGGGTAAAAACGGTGGATTTTCCAGCAGTTGCCGTGGCCACCAGGTCCGATGGACCGACCCCAAATAACTCCTCCCCTTTATACGGCAATACTTCTTTGTGCCGTTTGGAATCTGCATCACCTGACCACTGTCGTGTCCATAAACATCTTCTGGCAGATATGGACATCGCACTTACTCTTGATGCCAGAGTGCAAATATCCCTCTGTGCATCTCGTATATATAGAAATGCATCCTTTAAATGCTCTATAGTCAATAAAATACTGTCCCTGTCAAGGGTATCAATATTTTTAGTCAGGGAATCCGACCAAGCCACCCCAGCTCTGCACATCCAGGCTGAGGCGATCGCTGGTCGCAGTATAACACCAGTATGTGTGTATATACTTCTTAGGATATTTTCCAGCCTCCTATCAGTTGGCTCCTTGAGGACGGCCCTAACTGGAGACGGTACCGCCACTTGTTTTGATAAGCGTGTGAGCGCCTTATCCACCCTAAGGGGTGTTTCCCAACGCGCCCTAACTTCTGGCGGGAAAGGGTATACCGCCAATAATTTTCTATCGGGGGAAACCCACGCATCATCACACACTTCATTTAATTTATCTGATTCAGGAAAAACTACAGGTAGTTTTTTCACACCCCACATAATACCCTTTTTTGTGGTACTTGTATCAGAAATATGTAACACCTCCTTCATTGCCCTTAACAAGTAACGTGTGGCCCTAAAGGAAAATACGTTTGTTTCTTCACCGTCGACACTGAAATCAGTGTCCGTGTCTGTGTCTGTGTCGACCGACTGAGGTAAATGGGCGTTTTAAAGCCCCTGACGGTGTTTGAGACGCCTGGACAGGTACTATTTTGTTTGTCGGCCGTCTCTGTTGACATTATCACGTAATTCCTTGAATAAGCCATCCATTCCGGTGTCGACTCCCTAGAGAGTGACATAACCATTACAGGCAATTGCTCCGCCTCCTCACCAACATCGTCCTCATACATGTCGACACACACGTACCGACACACAGCACACACACAGGGAATGCTCTGATAGAGGACAGGACCCCACTAGCCCTTTGGGGAGACAGAGGGAGAGTTTGCCAGCACACACCAAAAACGCTATAATTATACAGGGACAACCTTTATATAAGTGTTTTTCCCTTATAGCATTTTAATATATATAGTCATATCGCCAAATAAGTGCCCCCCCTCTCTGTTTTAACCCTGTTTCTGTAGTGCAGTGCAGGGGAGAGCCTGGGAGCCTTCCCACCAGCATTTCTGTGAGGGAAAATGGCGCTGTGTGCTGAGGAGAATAGGCCCCGCCCCCTTTTCGGCGGGCTACTTCTCCCGTTTTTCTGAGACCTGGCAGGGGTTAAATACATCCATATAGCCCCCAGGGGCTATATGTGATGTATTTTTAGCCAGAATAAGGTACTATCATTGCTGCCCAGGGCGCCCCCCCCAGCGCCCTGCACCCTCAGTGACCGCTGCTATGAAGTGTGCTGACAACAATGGCGCACAGCTGCAGTGCTGTGCGCTACCTTATGAAGACTGAAAAGTCTTCTGCCGCCGGTTTCTGGACCTCTTCACTTTTCGGCATCTGCAAGGGGGTCGGCGGCGCGGCTCCGGGACGAACCCCAGGGTGAGACCTGTGTTCCGACTCCCTCTGGAGCTAATGGTGTCCAGTAGCCTAAGAAGCCAATCCATCCTGCACGCAGGTGAGTTCACTTCTCTCCCCTAAGTCCCTCGATGCAGTGAGCCTGTTGCCAGCAGGACTCACTGAAAATAAAAAACCTAACAAAACTTTTACTCTAAGCAGCTCTTTAGGAGAGCCACCTAGATTGCACCCTTCTCGGCCGGGCACAAAAATCTAACTGAGGCTTGGAGGAGGGTCATAGGGGGAGGAGCCAGTGCACACCACCTGATCCTAAAGCTTTTACTTTTGTGCCCTGTCTCCTGCGGAGCCGCTAATCCCCATGGTCCTGACGGAGTCCCCAGCATCCACTTAGGACGTCAGAGAAATAACGTTACCCCCATGTGCTTGCTGTTGGTGATTATTACAAGGATGACTTTTTATTTGTAACACATTTTTTTTGGCTGTGCACAAACAGTAGGGCAGATGTATTAACCTGGAGAATGCATAAGGAAGTGAAAAACCAGTGATATGTGCAAGGTGATAAAGGCACAAGCCAAACAGCTCCAATCTGTAAATTAACAGTTAGGATCTGTTTGGCTGCTGCCTTTATCACCTTGCACATATCACTGGTTTATCACTTCCTTATGCCTTCTCCAGGTTAATACATCTACCCCACTGTTTTTTAACTTATTTTCAATTAATTTTTATATTTAATCACCAGACAGCTGAGGGGATTGTGGATCCTCGCTTTGTGGACTGGCCAAAATGGCTTGTGGTGGCAGGGACGACACTGTAGAGATGCGCCGTTGTGGTGGTGTGGATGCTGCTGGAGATTCAGTCTCAAGACGGCGTCTCTTGGTAGGCATCCTCTGGAGAGTATCTGAGCCCTGTGATGGGCGCCTTAGTGGAGGGGTGTTCGATGAAGAAGGACCTATGTGATAAGATAAACATTAACATTCTGCTTTTCTATGTGTTTTACGAATATGTGTATAGACGACATTCTTACCTGCATCGCCAGCATCTGCATCTCTTGGCAGCAGTGGCGTAACTACTGCCCCCGCAGTCCTCGCGGTGGCTTGGGGGCGAGGGGCTGCGGGGGCGCCACTGATTTACAGCAGACTGACATGCGGACGAGCGTCCGCATGTCAGTCTGCAGTCTCCTTCCCTCCGCCGCTTTTTGGAGGGACACGGAGGGCACACAGCGCGCCTCCCTGTGTCCCTCCTGCTGCATCATCTCCGGCGGCCGCGGGTCTAATAGGGGGAAGTGCCGTCCGTGAGCTCTAATTGGCTCACGAACCGGTACTTCCCCCTATTAGACCCGCGGCCGCCGGAGATGATGCAGCAGGAGGGACACAGGAGAGACGAGCTGTGCCCTCCGTGTCCCTCCAAAAAGCGAGGGGGGGGGGGTAAATATCTGGCACTGGGGGCATATATGGCACGGGGGGGGGGGAGGAAGGAATATCTGGCACTGGGGCATTTCTGGCACTGGGGGGGGATATCTGGCACTGGGGCATATATGGCACTGGGGGGGAATATCTGGCACTGGGGGCATATATGGCACTGGCGGGGGGATATCTAGCACTGGGGGCATATATGGCACGGGGGGCATATATGGCACTGGGGGGAATATCTGGCACTGGGGGCATATATGGCACTGGGGGGGGGGTATCTGGCACTGGGGCATATATGGCACTGGGGGGCATATATGGCACGGGGGGCATATATGGCACTGGGGGAATATCTGGCACTGGGGGCATATATGGCACTGGGGGGGGATATCTGGCACTGGGGCATATATGGCACTGGGGGGGAATATCTGGCACTGGGGCATATATGGCACTGGGGGGAATATCTGGCACTGGGGGGAATATCTGGCACTGGGGGGGGGGATATCTGGCACTGGGGCATATATGGCACTGGGGGGGGAATATCTGGCACTGGGGGCATATATGGCACTGGGGGGGAATATCTGGCACTGGGGGCATATATGGCACTGGGGGGGATATCTGGCACTGGGGGCATATATGGCACGGGGGGAATATCTGGCACTGGGGGGGAATATCTGGCACTGGGGGCATATATGGCACGGGGGGAATATCTGGCACTGGGGGGGAATATCTGGCACTGGGGGGCATATATGGCACTGGGGGGCATATATGGCACTGGGGGCATATTTGGCACTGGGGGGGAATATATGGCACTGGGGGCATATCTGGCACTGGGGGCATATGTGGCACTGGGGGGGAATATCTGGCACTGGGGGCATATGTGGCACTGGGGGGTATATGTGTACCTGGCACATGGGGACGACGACTATATTTGGCACTGGGGCATGTAAGTACCTGGCACCGTGGGGGAATATCTGGCACTGGGGACATATGTGGCACTGTGAGCACAGCCCTAGCAACAAGGATTACCTCCTAGCAACGAGCATGACACCCAGTGCATGAAACACCTGGCAACGAGCATGACACCTAGTGCATGAAACACCTGGCAACGAGCATGACACCCAGTGCATGAAACCCCTGGCAACGAGCATGACACCCTGAGCATGAAAACCCCTGGCACCGTGCATGGAACCAAGAGCATGAAACCCCTGGCAACGAGCATGACACCCAGTGCATGAAATCCCTGACAACGAGCAGGTAATTGAAAAGTAATTAGAAGCCTTACTGTAGGACTTAATGTGTAATGGGCATTACGGTGTGTGGCATAATGTATCACGGACATTGCGGTGTGTGTCATAATGTGTCACAGGCATTACGGTGTATGGTATACTATATCGCGGGCATTGTGATATGTGGTATAATGTCTCAGGGTCATTGCAGTGTGTGGCATAATGTATCACGGACATTGCGGTGTGTGTCATAATGTGTCAGGCATTACGGTGTGTGGTATACTATATCACGGGCATTGTGGTATGTGGTATAATGTCTCAGGGTCATTGCAGTGTGGCATAATACATAACGGGCATTGCGATGTGTGGCATAGGGTATAACGGGCAGGGCATTGTGGTATGTGTCACAGGCATTATGGTGTATGGTATACTATATCACGGGCATTGTGGTATAATGTCTCAAGGTCATTGCAGTGTGTGGCATAATGTGTCACAGGCATTGTATGTGCTATAATGTATCGGGCATTGCAGTGTGTGGCATAATGTATCACGGACATTGCGGTGTGTGTCATAATGTGTCACAGACATTGTATGTGCTATAATGTATCAGGGGCATTGCAGTGTGTAGCATAATGTATAACGGGCATTGCGATTCCTGTCATAATGTGTCACAGGCATTACGGTGTGTGGCATAATGTGTCACAGACATTACGGTGTGTGGCATAATGTGTCGGGGGCATTACAGTGTGTGCATATTGAGTTGTGCATTATTGTGTGCGGCATAATGTCTAAGGGCCATTGCAGTATGTGGCATAATGTATACTGGGCATTACTATAAGGATGAAAAATGACAAATAATGTAAGGGGCATGAATCAGGATTATTTTTCTTTCCTGTGGTGGCCAACGTATGGGCGTGCAGGTTGCAAAACTGGGGTATAAGGTAGTCTTTTCCTGCAATGCCACGCCCCTTTATGCGAAACCACGCCCACTCCAACAAAATCACGCCCCTTTTTTGGATGCGCGCGCCGAAGGCGCACGCATATTTATCCCTTTCTTGCTCCCAATTATGGAGCATGAAGGGGGGGGGGGGGGGGCGCCGAAGAATTTTTTGGCTTGGGGGAGAAAAATTTCTAGTTACGCCACTGCTTGGCAGTGTGGGTTGTGGCCTGGCTGTGCTGCGTCTCTTTCGTACTGTAGAAGTATGAAGAATGTCCTTATGAACATACTATTATGTTTATATGTTTATGCAAAATCCTTATTGTGATGTAAACATATGAGGAACCTGATGAGAAGTAAACCAAACTATGCTTATGCTTTTCTGCCTGACTTCATTGGGTGTGTATAGTTAAATTATGAAACAATTACACCAACCAATCCATACACAAAGGTGCAGAATTCACAATATTATACTACTTAAAAACCAAATGTGGTAGCTTAACACAACAAGAATATAGCTCTGTATTTTAAATTTTTTTGCTGCTAACAACCAAACTTTACCCCCAAATATATGCGCTAAATAGTAAGCATCAAAAACAAATATGCATGAAAAATCACATCAACCACACAAAGGACAACCCAGAGCAACACACAATAACCATAAGTCCATTGAAAATATTTAAAAAAAAAAAATTTGCTAAAACACATGACTCACACTTCTTTTAAAGACACCAACAACAATTTACCTTTGTATTAAAACACCAGAAAAAGCCCAAGGCAACCTGCTAAATTGACAATACAAAGGATAAAAACATAACTATTTTTGATTAAAACTACATCACCAACACATTAGAACAGGCCTGGCCAACCTGTGGCTCTCCAGCTGTTGCAAAACTACAAGTCCCATCATGCTTTGCCACAGTTTTGCTATTAGGGAAAGCTATAACTGTGACAGGGCATGCTGGGATGTGTAGTTTCACAACATCTGGAGAGCCACAGGTTGGCCAGGCCTGCATTAGAAGAATGAACCAACTTACAATCACAATTAGCTAGAAGACATTTCAGACAACTAAGGACAAAGCACAGATGTTTTAATTATAAATAAACCCAAGAAAATAACTCACCATCCTGCCTTGGGCGATCCGAATCCCGGACATAAGTCGCACCAACCACTTCTGGCAGAATCAGAGTACGCATAGGCTCCTCCCAATCCCGATATGACGCTCGGAAGGGGTGTCCACCCCCTGTTTGGCAGGCTGATTTAGCCTCCTTAGACATCTTAGCCTTGACACGGCGCTTGATGTCGTAGAATCGCTTACGACACGTGTCCTCAGTCCTCCTCACCACACCCTCACTATTAACTGCCGCAACGACCTTCCCCCACAGAACACTCTTCCTGCGTGAAGAAACCTTTGCAGCATCATGGCCAAACAGCTGTCGATGATGCCTCATCAGCTCCCGCACCAATGCCATATTCTCTGCGTAGTTGAATTTGACATTGCGGCCCATCTTTGTAGTGGTGCGTGGCTGCGGAGCCACAGCACCATCACTGTCACTATCAGTCGAGGCCGCAGCAGCTACCTCCCCCTCCTCCTCACTAACCTCCTCCACCTCACTCACCTCCTCCACCTCACTCACCTCCTCCCTCTCACTCACCTCCTCCACCACACTCACCTCTGACTGGGACATATTCAGGACAAACAACAAATAACACTGAGAAAAAAAACCACTAAACACACTCCTCCACTACCACTACACACCAAACACACACTCACTCACTCACTCACTCACTCACTCACTCACTCACTCACTCACTCACAAACAATGACAATAGACGTAAAAAAAAAACAAAGACAAAAAACTTGACAGACTTTTAAATAACTACACAACAAGTATGACAAGACTACTTACACACACAGTACAGCACTCAACAATCGCAAAGAACATCCTGAAAACCGCCAAAAACTCCTAACAACTCACCAACTCCAAACACACCTTCCTCTCACCTCTCCACTAGCTAAACCCACGAGGTGCGGACAGTTTGGGGCGGTTTTATAGTAATGAGCACAGACACTCCTCCATCACGAATCAAACCAATCATGGATGAGTGACAAAAACGAAACTTAGAAAAAAAACGCGGCCGGGAACGGGAAAACACTGCCGTAACTGAAAAATGGCGCATTCGTAAAAAAACCTGAGAACACGGCCGCAAAACCACAAAATCGGCCGCATTCTACCTTGGAAAAACACGAATGACATCGACATCGAAAAATGCTAATAATCAAAACACGACAGCATAGTAAATGAGGCGTAATAAATTCAAAAAGTTGCAAAGTCACACATTCGATGTCATTCGTGATTACACTTTAACCTCATTCAGAAAAATAAGATTTTTAGTAAATATACCCCATTGTATATTACTCAGCTGTATTATTGCCGCTGCTCTTTTGTTGCCACACCCCTTCCCTATGAAGCTACGCCCCTACGCCGCGCACTGCCCATATTTTACATAAAGGGGGGCGCCAATGCCGTTTTTTGCACACAGCGCTAAGATGCCTAGTTACGGCACTGCATGGCTGGAATGCCGGGGGCGAGGAAGCGCCATGGAGCAGGAGCAGCAGCAGGAGCGGTATGCAAAACAACACAAAGGAGCACTGAAACTTATACCTCCTCACAGAAATCTAGCAATTCTAATGCTCACAGCAATTAAACTAGCAGTAAGGACAGGGGAATAGCACAGGACTTACCCCTTCTGAAGCACAAGATAAAGAGGAAGACTCCTGCTCTTGCCAAGCAATATCAACCAGCTAGATCCTGCCACCCTGCATCCCTATTGGATGTCTAATCACATGTCCCAAGAGAGTCATTCCCAGCCTATGGATGTTTAACCCTCCCCATTCCTATCTCAGTCACTCCGTTCTTCTATTCACAACACAGCAGAAATAGCCAATTCAATCACATACACAATAAAGTAGGTAATCAATACTTATCTGAGTTGGCCCTCTCCTACGTCACTGCTACTCCTTGCAGTTGCTCCAGCTCTCTGCACCTCCATCTTACTTGCTGCCGTGCACTCGGCTTCCGGCACCTACTTCGTCCACAGTCCGCAGACTTCTCTCGCGCAGGCTGTGGCTGCAGCAGCAGCACACTCTCACTCACCCAGCAGCGGTAGCCCTAACACACTTTTTTTCTCCCCTAGCAGCACACTCTCACTCACTCTCTCACTCACCCTGCAGCAAGCTTTTTGGCAAGTGGATATGCAGAAGAAGAAGTATCGGTGGCCTTTGATAAAGTAAAAAAATTAAAAAGAGAAGAAATTATTAATAAAAGTCACAGTAGGAAAGAACCAGGCAATAACGAAAGATGTAAGTGGGCATTCACTACCTATTTTTCATCCCAACATTGTTCAATAAAAAGATTTAAAAAAAACATTGGTCGCTACTATTGCAGGATCCAGTCATAGGAAAAGATCTACCTAGAGAACCAACCTGTATATTTAGAAAGGTGCCCCAATTAAAAAAATTGAGTTATTAAAAAGTTTACATCTAGGGTCGCCCAAAAAAGGTATAATGCTAACTGAGGGTTTCCATAGATGCGGAACATGTGTGGGGTGCAAAGCTATTCCAAATAGCTTTGGTAATAAAAAGGTAGAGGTAATGATAAATGATAAGCAGCATTCCATCAGAGATTTTATTACCTGTCATTCTTTTAATATTATTTATGAAAGAGAATGCAGTTGTAATAAGTACTATATAGGACGCAGCAGTCACCCGTTAAAGATAAGAATTGGTGAACATTTACGTAATATCCGTAAGGGCCTGGAAACACATGCTTTATCTCTCCATTTTAAAGAGGCGCATCAGTGTAATATTAAACATATAAAAAAATGTTACGGTTGAAAAAAGTTAATAAGAATATTAGGTGCCAGGACTCAGCCTCCAAATTAGTGTGGATTGAGATGGAGATGATATTTAATTTTCAAACATTGATACCATATGGCCTCAATAAAGATTTTGAGGTCACATGGTTTCTCTGATGGAATGTTGTTATTATTTATTACCTTTTAATTTCAATTTTAGTTTTTATTCATGTGTGTCTTTTTTATGGTATAATTTATGTCTATTGGTCCCATGAGTTTTAATAATGTTATTTTTTTATGTCCTTTGATTGATCTCCACTACTATGGTTGCCCATTGTATGCAATCTGAGACATCGACAAGATGGCCACCGCATTTGAAAGCTCTATTTTTTACATATCACCAGGGAATTCAATCGCGGATGGAAATACGTCACCGGAAGTGATGTTTGCTGGAACGCATATGGGACTGGATGTGACGACATTTGGACCGCAAAATGGAGCCGCGACTTCCGGGAATCGCAGCAAATTGTCCTTATTGTCACCAGCTAAATCAGCAGGATCTTGCAAAATAGGGACAATTGGATTCATTTCTTCCCTTTGTATATATATATATATATATATATATATATATATATGTTTTTTTAGACTGGTTAGATATTCCATGTCTGGTGTTAGGTTTTATTTGTGTAATTACCACTTAATTGTTGAGGGTTTAAATATTGGTATATGCAGCAAGGCTCCTCTTACCTTGAAAAAAATACCCTATGTGGTATCGAAACACGTTGGTAAGGAGCACGTGGGGACTTCTTTAGGACTCATACCCAATGTGTTTAACATCTATCCAGGGACGCCTGTGGATATTTACACTAGCGATATTTGTCTACTCTGCTTGTAGACTGACATGTTCACTGAGAGTCCAATCTTTTTACCCAGTGTGTACTTTTTAATTTTTTTAGTGTAAATAAAAAAAGTATTATACTATGTGGAGTTTTCTTCCCTGTCTTTTCTAAATATGGAGGATTGCGGAAAAACTAAGGAAACTGCATGACTGGCATTGTCCGCCTGGTTGTCTACAAAAAGTAGAACATCTCTTCTGGTAGGAGTCCAAACCATCTTTCTCCTATAGTAAATCAGTTAATTATTACCATTTGCATTATTGTGGTTGCTTTTTTCTGTTTTTAAGGAATAGATGTGAACCTGTAATGTTACCTATAAGAGATTTTTAACCTAAAGAGGGTAAGAGAAAATTTCTATGTCTTTAGCGCCTATATACACAGTGGTATAAAAATGTTTTGTGTTGTATACATTTCTGGGTTGTTGGTGTCACCTAACCACACACCATCGGCATCAGCAGCAATCCTCTTGCTGCACACTCCGCTGCACTCAGCCCGCTCAGCCTGGCGCCACTTCCCGACTCCCGGCTTCCTCCTGCACGTGCGCGCGCGCGTCACTTCTCTCCTCATGTGCCTTTCCCTTCTCATACTTACACTATCTTATACTCCATATTTCCTTTGATAGCACCTAACCCCTGGTTTTCCGTACTTGTCCTATATTGTCTTGAACTGTAAGTGTTGTTTTGCTCATTTGTTTATGTACTCTGTAATGGGTGCTGAGAATCCCTTGTGGTGCCATATAAATAAAGGATAATAATAATAATTACTTTTGTATGGTTATATAAACAAAATGTCATGTCTTAAAAACTGTAGACCTTCAAATATGCAATTATTATTATTTGTTGGTCTATTTTAATAAAAAAAAAAAATGTGGATAAAGTTAGAATTTTTTTTTATTAACATAAACTTTTAGCCCACATGGCCTGCAAAATTACATTTGGGATACACAACTCATTGCACAATGCACAGAACTTTTCACTTTCAGTTTCACTTTTCTAGAGTGTACACAAGTGATTCCAATTTCTTCTCCCTGTTAATTAATGTGCATGTGATACATTTGGACCAATAGAAAGTAATAAGGAAATTGATTTTGCATTTGACTTTGAATTCAATTATAATGGGGATTTGAGATTCGACTTTGGAATGCATTTCATAAACTGAACACAAAATCCCTTCTTAAAATCGACCAAAACTGAATATGATTTGAAAATCGAATGCTAATTCGAATATTAGTAAATGAGAAATTTGTTGAGTGATTTTGCAGTTTGATTTTGATTTGATATCAGTCAATTAGACCGATTCATAAAATCAAATACCAAATCAAACTTTAGTAAATTTACCCACTGATGCTTCTGATTATGTTTATGCAAGATATTTAAAAGTGCAGTGTTTTTATTAGCAAAACATGGCTAGTAGAGGCATTGCCCTTTTAAATATCAGACATAAACAAGCTCAGAAGCATCCAGTACTTTGTAAATAAACCACGAGGTGTCTAGTCTACAAGAGTTTTTTTGCTGAGGATAGCACAGAAAAGCTGACACGATGTATAAACTATAAGCTATTGATTTTACAAACTACTTCATAAACTCTGACCAAACATGACTATTTCATCTCATATTTTTTTCATTAAATATTTCTTTACTTATAGTGAACTTTATCTTTTTACCCAGTGTGTACTTTTTAATTTTTTTAGTGTAAATAAAAAAAGTATTATACTATGTGGAGTTTTCTTCCCTGTCTTTTCTAAATATGGAGGATTGCGGAAAAACTAAGGAAACTGCATGACGGGCATTGTCCGCCTGGTTGTCTACAAAAAGTAGAACATCTCTTCTGGTAGGAGTCCAAACCATCTTTCTCCTATAGTAAATCAGTTAATTATTACCATTTGCATTATTGTGGTTGCTTTTTTCTGTTTTTAAGGAATAGATGTGAACCTGTAATGTTACCTATAAGAGATTTTTAACCTAAAGAGGGTAAGAGAAAATTTCTATGTCTTTAGCGCCTATATACACAGTGGTATAAAAATGTTTTGTGTTGTATACATTTCTGGGTTGTTGGTGTCACCTAACCACACACCATCGGCATCAGCAGCAATCCTCTTGCTGCACACTCCGCTGCACTCAGCCCGCTCAGCCTGGCGCCACTTCCCGACTCCCGGCTTCCTCCTGCACGTGCGCGCGCGCGTCACTTCTCTCCTCATGTGCCTTTCCCTTCTCATACTTACACTATCTTATACTCCATATTTCCTTTGATAGCACCTAACCCCTGGTTTTCCGTACTTGTCCTATATTGTCTTGAACTGTAAGTGTTGTTTTGCTCATTTGTTTATGTACTCTGTAATGGGTGCTGAGAATCCCTTGTGGTGCCATATAAATAAAGGATAATAATAATAATTACTTTTGTATGGTTATATAAACAAAATGTCATGTCTTAAAAACTGTAGACCTTCAAATATGCAATTATTATTATTTGTTGGTCTATTTTAATAAAAAAAAAAAATGTGGATAAAGTTAGAATTTTTTTTTATTAACATAAACTTTTAGCCCACATGGCCTGCAAAATTACATTTGGGATACACAACTCATTGCACAATGCACAGTACTTTTCACTTTCAGTTTCACTTTTCTAGAGTGTACACAAGTGATTCCAATTTCTTCTCCCTGTTAATTAATGTGCATGTGATACATTTGGACCAATAGAAAGTAATAAGGAAATTGATTTTGCATTTGACTTTGAATTCAATTATAATGGGGATTTGAGATTCGACTTTGGAATGCATTTCATAAACTGAACACAAAATCCCTTCTTAAAATCGACCAAAACTGAATATGATTTGAAAATCGAATGCTAATTCGAATATTAGTAAATGAGAAATTTGTTGAGTGATTTTGCAGTTTGATTTTGATTTGATATCAGTCAATTAGACCGATTCATAAAATCAAATACCAAATCAAACTTTAGTAAATTTACCCACTGATGCTTCTGATTATGTTTATGCAAGATATTTAAAAGTGCAGTGTTTTTATTAGCAAAACATGGCTAGTAGAGGCATTGCCCTTTTAAATATCAGACATAAACAAGCTCAGAAGCATCCAGTACTTTGTAAATAAACCACGAGGTGTCTAGTCTACAAGAGTTTTTTTGCTGAGGATAGCACAGAAAAGCTGACACGATGTATAAACTATAAGCTATTGATTTTACAAACTACTTCATAAACTCTGACCAAACATGACTATTTCATCTCATATTTTTTTCATTAAATATTTCTTTACTTATAGTGAACTTTATCTTTTTACCCAGTGTGTACTTTTTAATTTTTTTAGTGTAAATAAAAAAAGTATTATACTATGTGGAGTTTTCTTCCCTGTCTTTTCTAAATATGGAGGATTGCGGAAAAACTAAGGAAACTGCATGACGGGCATTGTCCGCCTGGTTGTCTACAAAAAGTAGAACATCTCTTCTGGTAGGAGTCCAAACCATCTTTCTCCTATAGTAAATCAGTTAATTATTACCATTTGCATTATTGTGGTTGCTTTTTTCTGTTTTTAAGGAATAGATGTGAACCTGTAATGTTACCTATAAGAGATTTTTAACCTAAAGAGGGTAAGAGAAAATTTCTATGTCTTTAGCGCCTATATACACAGTGGTATAAAAATGTTTTGTGTTGTATACATTTCTGGGTTGTTGGTGTCACCTAACCACACACCATCGGCATCAGCAGCAATCCTCTTGCTGCACACTCCGCTGCACTCAGCCCGCTCAGCCTGGCGCCACTTCCCGACTCCCGGCTTCCTCCTGCACGTGCGCGCGCGCGTCACTTCTCTCCTCATGTGCCTTTCCCTTCTCATACTTACACTATCTTATACTCCATATTTCCTTTGATAGCACCTAACCCCTGGTTTTCCGTACTTGTCCTATATTGTCTTGAACTGTAAGTGTTGTTTTGCTCATTTGTTTATGTACTCTGTAATGGGTGCTGAGAATCCCTTGTGGTGCCATATAAATAAAGGATAATAATAATAATTACTTTTGTATGGTTATATAAACAAAATGTCATGTCTTAAAAACTGTAGACCTTCAAATATGCAATTATTATTATTTGTTGGTCTATTTTAATAAAAAAAAAAAATGTGGATAAAGTTAGAATTTTTTTTTATTAACATAAACTTTTAGCCCACATGGCCTGCAAAATTACATTTGGGATACACAACTCATTGCACAATGCACAGTACTTTTCACTTTCAGTTTCACTTTTCTAGAGTGTACACAAGTGATTCCAATTTCTTCTCCCTGTTAATTAATGTGCATGTGATACATTTGGACCAATAGAAAGTAATAAGGAAATTGATTTTGCATTTGACTTTGAATTCAATTATAATGGGGATTTGAGATTCGACTTTGGAATGCATTTCATAAACTGAACACAAAATCCCTTCTTAAAATCGACCAAAACTGAATATGATTTGAAAATCGAATGCTAATTCGAATATTAGTAAATGAGAAATTTGTTGAGTGATTTTGCAGTTTGATTTTGATTTGATATCAGTCAATTAGACCGATTCATAAAATCAAATACCAAATCAAACTTTAGTAAATTTACCCACTGATGCTTCTGATTATGTTTATGCAAGATATTTAAAAGTGCAGTGTTTTTATTAGCAAAACATGGCTAGTAGAGGCATTGCCCTTTTAAATATCAGACATAAACAAGCTCAGAAGCATCCAGTACTTTGTAAATAAACCACGAGGTGTCTAGTCTACAAGAGTTGTTTTGCTGAGGATAGCACAGAAAAGCTGACACGATGTATAAACTATAAGCTATTGATTTTACAAACTACTTCATAAACTCTGACCAAACATGACTATTTCATCTCATATTTTTTTCATTAAATATTTCTTTACTTATAGTGAACTTTATCTTGTTACCTCGCTGTTTATTACTGCTGGTTTCTATACAATTCATTGTAAAGCACTTTAAAAACATTTGATCACTTTGAACACATGAAAGAAAAGAGTTACATACATATTTTCTGTATAAATGAGATTACAATCAGTTCAACCATAGTCAACTTTTAATCAATATGTTATTAGGCTTGCCAACTGTCTGGTTATTTTCTTAATTAATAAATCAAGGAAAGTTGGTCGCACTGCTGTTTATTTACTGGCTTTTGTTCTTTTGCATTGAATAAAAGTATTCCGCAGTATATTAGGAGAACAGGACTGAAGAATCCTGGCAGTGAACAGAAAGCTTATCTAATGAATGTTTAAAACGTTTGTGGGCTAGTATGTTCTATAAAGTATATCCACTTCCCCAAATCTTCTGAGGATTTTGGATTATCATACTATAAACTAGGTAGGGGCGCAAATTCTAATGGCACCGCTGTTATTCACTATAAACTCCTGTAAGAATGTCTTTTCTGTGCCCAATACACAGGTGAGGGACCCTTGCACCAGTCCCTAGCATGATTGGCTGGTAAGGGATAATATAGGGATAGGTTAAAAAGTCAAGTACTTGCGTACAGAAAATTCTGAGTAGTCATTGAATACAAAATTCTAGACATGGCAAAGCCTGAAATGTATAAATATTTGTTAACAATGGGTGCTGTTTTCCTGTTTGATTATTTGTTTATGTACTCAGTAATTGGGCGCTGCGGAACCCTTGTGGCGCCATATAAATAAAGGATAATAATAATAATAATAATACTACATAATGTGACAAAGAAGCTGAGTAGTGGGAGTACACACTGACTCTGGACTTCACTACAGTTTTTTTTTGTTAGGATGACTGAAGACCAGTAACCATTACACAGTGAATGTTCATGGGCATGTCACTAGCTAACATTGTCCTCATCCCCCTCCCAGACTGAAAGGAAAACCTTGCCTTCATAAGTGCCTTAGCTCTGCTCTGTTTTAATGAGTCACATGCCTTCAACTGTGCAAGGCTGAGGGGGAAACACACTGAAATTAACAAGAAGGTAAGGCAAACACTTTTTAATCCTCCAAATGCATGAAATTGACACAATAAATAAATAAATAAATAAATAAATAAATGTATTCTGAATGGTTTTAGGAGTCACAGGATTAAACAGAGAATAGTCAATTTGTAACCAAAAATATGGTAATCGACAGGGTGGACTTTGGACACCATAAATAAAGGTTTCAAATAGTACTTTGGATGGAAAAGATGTAAGAGTCTTGGATCACGAATAGCAGAGGCTTTCACCAACAGCAACATTCAAGGCCAAAACTTTTCTAATCTATGAGAATTATAGAAGACACATCTTTGATTTCTTCTTGCTGTTCCAGCATAATGGCATAAATAATACTTAAAGCATAAAATTGGGAAAAATGGTTAATTACAAATGGCTTAATCAAGAAAAAATTAAAGACATTAGAAACCCACAGGAGGGTAGCAAGTTAAATTGATGTGCTACTGGATTGCTTACTTCTAGACCCTCAAAAGGCCCAATGAAATAGGAGCAAACTTCATGTTTGGTATACAGTACAATGGCAGATTTCAGATGGAAAGCCAGAGCTTATCCCCTAGGCATATGTCTCTTACTGTCAACAAAGATCTTATATCATATAGAGGGCTGAATGCTTCTCTTAATTTTATTCCAGATCATAGAAAAATTGTGAATAAAAGTACTACTTCCTGTATAAGAAGTGTGGGACAAGTCAGTAAATCTGGTTTACCTATTTGGTTTGACCATTTCATTGTTGATATTAAGTAGAGGAGGAATTTAGCTTAATTCGGACAGATGTGCATTATTTAGTACCATATATGACCTTTTCTTTATAATGGCCAACCTCCTTCTTTACACACTTTATGTGAGCTGTGCACACGAGAAGTGGAGTATAGTCCAATACAGTAGTTTAGGTGTGAAATACATTTATTTTATTCTAAATGATACAGCATAAAAAATACAAATACATCTTATTAGTTCCTATAACAGACAATGACTAATTTAATAAAACAAAATAAAATAAAATAAATTTAACTAGGGTGCTGGCACTAAAAAGGCAGATACTAAATACAAACATTTAATATTGAGAATCAATTAAAAGAAAAAAACAAAATAATAAAAACAGAATGAGTCTCACTTATTTGGACTCTTGCAACATGTGTTTTATATTTTAGTTCCAGACGGAAAGCCACAAATTATTCAGTGTGAGCAAGGCTACAAATTTAGTTATGCCAGCGAATCCAAAGAAGAATGTGGCATGAGCCTAGTGTAGTGGTAGGATGCATGTTAGGTGGAAAAAAATGTTATTTCAACAGGTGGAGACTGATTTGAGTTGAGGTAAGAGAATACACGATGAATTGAGGATGGGTTTCTCAATGTTCTGTGGTTTCTGATCCAGATGATTAAGAGAGCTTGACAGGGTGCTCATTTTTTTTATTATGAAAACAAAAGTGCCAGCAAGTTTAAATTACATTGTGGTGAGCATTAATAAAAGATCACCGAACTGGTCATGGATTTAAACATTGTGCCTACTCGAGATATAAAGAGATTTTTAAGGTTAGTGAACACTGTTATGGGGTGATAAGCTCTTTAAGTAGGTATTGTCCTTAAAAAAAGTAGAGATGAGCGGGTTCGGTTTCTCTGAATCCGAACCCGCCAGAACTTCATGTTTTTTTTCACGGGTCCGAGCGACTCGGATCTTCCCGCCTTGCTCGGTTAACCCGAGCGCGCCCGAACGTCATCATGACGCTGTCGGATTCTCGCGAGGCTCGGATTCTATCGCGAGACTCGGATTCTATATAAGGAGCCGCTCGTCGCCGCCATTTTCACACGTGCATTGAGATTGATAGGGAGAGGACGTGGCTGGCGTCCTCTCCGTTTAGAATAGATTAGAGAGACACTTGATTTACTAATTTTGGGGAGCATTAGGAGTACTCAGTACAGTGCAGAGTTTTGCTGATAGTGACCACCAGTTTTATTTATAATCCGTTCTCTGCCTGAAAAAAGCGATACACAGCACACAGTGACTCAGTCACATACCATATCTGTGTGCACTGCTCAGGCTCAGGCCAGTGTGCTGCATCATCTATTATCTATATATAATATTATGGGGTATATGCAATTGTGGTCGAATTCCCGAAATTGTCGAATTTCGGGTCATTTTCGACCAAAAAAAAAAATTCCCCTATGCAATCCAGTGCTTTCCGACCAAAAAACGGACTTTCAAAATTCGACTTTTTGAAATTCGAATTTTTGCAAATTCGACTTTTCTGCAATGATACATGTGCTGCAATTCGACCAAAGCATATTCAATTCAAGTTTTGAAATTCGACAGCAGTGCTTTTAGACAGCAAATTCGTCATTTTCAATCCGCCACACTTTGGAGGGTGAAAACAAATAAAAAAATTTTAAACATGTTTTTTTTGGTTTTTTTTTTTTTGGGAATAGCAGATCTATTTATATTAGAAGGGATTAGGTACTTTTTTTTTTTGGGGGGAGGCACAAATATTATTTATATATTTTTTAAAATATTTTTTTTTTTTTTTTATGCTGGAAGGGTAAAATCATAAAAAAAAATGGCGTGGGGTCCCCCCTCCAAAGCATAACCAGCCTCGGGCTCATTGAGCTGGTCCTGGTTCTAAAAATGCGGGGAAAAAATTGACAGGGGATCCCCCGTATTTTTAAAACCAGCACCGGGCTCTGCGCCTGGTGCTGGTGCCAAAAATACGGGGGACAAAAAGAGTAGGGGTCCCCCGTATTTTTAACACCAGCATCGGGCTCCACTAGCTGGACAGATAATGCCACAGCCGGGGGTCACTTTTATGCCGTGCCCTGCGGCCGTGGCATTAAATATCCAACTAGTCACCCCTGGCCGGGGTACCCTGGGGGAGTGGGGACCCCTTCAATCAAGGGGTCCCCCCCCCCCAGCCACCCAAGGGCCAGGGGTGAAGCCCGAGGCTGTCCCCCCCCATCCAATGGGCTGCGGATGGGGGGGCTGATAGCCTTTGTGATAATAAAAAGATATTGTTTTTTCCAATAGTACTACAAGTCCCAGCAAGCCTCCCCCGCAAGCTGGTACTTGGAGAACCACAAGTACCAGCATGCGGGAGAAAAACGGGCCCGCTGGTACCTGTAGTACTACTGGGAAAAAAATACCCAAATAAAAACAGGACACACACACCGTCGACAGTAAAACTTTATTTCATACGTCGACACACACATACTTACCTATGTTCACACGCCGACATCGGTCCTCTTCTCCATGTAGAATCCACGGATACCTGTAAAGAAAAGTTCAAAATACTCACCTCAACCATGGTCCAGAGATAAATCCACGGACTTGGCAAAATAAGAAAACGCAAATACCCGCACCAAAAACGGACTGAAAGGGGTCCCATGCTGACACATGGGACACCTTTCCACGAATGAGACCTGTCAGTGACAGCTGTCACTGACAGGTCTCTAAGCCAATCAGGAAGCGCAACTTCGTTGCGCTCACCTGATTGGCTGAGCGCTGTCTGCACTGTGACAGCGCATCGCACAGCTCCCTCCATTATATTCAATGGTGGGAACTTAGCGGCTAGCGGTGAGGTCACCCGCCGGTCAGCGGCTGACCGGCGGGTGACCCCACCGCTACCCGCAAAGTTCCCACCATTGAAAGTAATGGAGCGGCTTTGCGATGCGCTGTCACAGTACAGACAGCGGACAGCCAATCAGGTGAGCGCCACGGAAGTAGCGCTTCCTGATTGGCTGAAGGGACGTCAGTGACAGGAGTCACGTGATGTCCCGGCATTCGGGAGAAAGGGGTCTTATGTGAAAACATTGGACCCCTTTCTAGTCCGGTATGGATCGGTGTTCGGTTTGTTTTTTTGCCAAGAACGTGGATTTACCTCTGGACGTGGATGTACCTCTGGACGCTGGAAGGTGAGTATAATTTTTTCACAGGTACCCTCGGATCGTCGGCGACCGTGGCAGTCGGCGTGTCAACATAGGTAAGTATGTGTGTGTCGGCAGTATGTAATAAAGTTGTACAAGTCACGGTGTCTGTGTCCTGTTTTTATTTGGGTATTTTTTTTCCAGTAGTACTACAGGTACCAGCGGGCCCGTTTTTCTCCCGCATGCTGGTACTTGTGGTTCTCCAAGTACCAGCTTGCGGGGGAGGCTTGCTGGGACTTGTAGTACTAATGGAAAAAACAATATCTTTTTATTATCACAAAGGCTATCAGCCCCCCCATCCGCAGCCCATTGGATGGGGGGGGACAGCCTCGGGCTTCACCCCTGGCCCTTGGGTGGCTGGGGGGGGGGGACCCCTTGATTGAAGGGGTCCCCACTCCCCCAGGGTACCCCGGCCAGGAGTGACTAGTTGGATATTTGATGCCACGGCCGCAGGGCACGGCATAAAAGTGACCCCCGGCTGTGGCATTATCTGTCCAGCTAGTGGAGCCCGATGCTGGTGTTAAAAATACGGGGGACCCCTACTCTTTTTGTCCCCCGTATTTTTGGCACCAGCATCAGGCGCAGAGCCCGGTGCTGGTTTTAAAAATACGGGGGATCCCTGGCCAATTTTTCCCCTGCATTTTTAGAACCAGGACCAGCTCAAAGAGCCCGAGGCTGGTTATGCTTTGGAGGGGGGACCCCACGCCATTTTTTTTTCGGGTTTTTCACGTTTTTTCCCGTTTTTTAAAATCGCGGCAAAATCCGCCAAATCGGCCGATTTTCGCCCGCGATTCTGGCGAATCCGTTTTTCATTGAATATGGTGAATCCCGGCAGGCACCTGCCGGGATTCACCTGGCGAATTTGGTCGAATTAAAAAACGGCGATAATTGCCGCGAATTCGACCGCAATTGCATATACCCCTATATATATCTGTCTGACTGCTCAGCTCACACAGCTTATAATTGTGGGGGAGACTGGGGAGCACTACTGCAGTGCCAGTTATAGGTTATAGCAGGAGCCAGGAGTACATAATATATTATATAGTGAGTGACCACCAGACACACAGTGCAGTTTATTTAATATATCCGTTCTCTGCCTGAAAAAAGCGATACACACAGTGACTCAGTCAGTCACATACCATATCTGTGTGCACTGCTCAGGCTCAGGCCAGTGTGCTGCATCATCTATATATATTATATATCTGTCTGACTGCTCAGCTCACACAGCTTATAATTGTGGGGGAGACTGGGGAGCACTACTGCAGTGCCAGTTATAGGTTATAGCAGGAGCCAGGAGTACATAATATTATATTAAAATTAAACAGTGCACACTTTTGCTGCAGGAGTGCCACTGCCAGTGTGACTAGTGACCAGTGACCTGACCACCAGTATATATAATATTAGTAGTATACTATCTCTTTATCAACCAGTCTATATTAGCAGCAGACACAGTACAGTGCGGTAGTTCACGGCTGTGGCTACCTCTGTGTCGGCACTCGGCAGCCCGTCCATAATTGTATATACCACCTAACCGTGGTTTTTTTTTCTTTCTTTATACATACATACTAGTTACGAGTATACTATCTCTTTATCAACCAGTCTATATATTAGCAGCAGACACAGTACAGTGCGGTAGTTCACGGCTGTGGCTACCTCTGTGTCGGCACTCGGCAGCCCGTCCATAATTGTATATACCACCTAACCGTGGTTTTTTTTTCTTTCTTTATACATACATACTAGTTACGAGTAAACTATCTCTTTATCAACCAGTCTATATATTAGCAGCAGACACAGTACAGTGCGGTAGTTCACGGCTGTGGCTACCTCTGTGTCGGCACTCGGCAGCCCGTCCATAATTGTATATACCACCTAACCGTGGTTTTTTTTTCTTTCTTTATACATACATACTAGTTACGAGTATACTATCTCTTTATCAACCAGTCTATATATTAGCAGCAGACACAGTACAGTGCGGTAGTTCACGGCTGTGGCTACCTCTGTGTCGGCACTCGGCAGCCCGTCCATAATTGTATATACCACCTAACCGTGGTTTTTTTTTCTTTCTTTATACATACATACTAGTTACGAGTATACTATCTCTTTATCAACCAGTCTATATATTAGCAGCAGACACAGTACAGTGCGGTAGTTCACGGCTGTGGCTACCTCTGTGTCGGCACTCGGCAGCCCGTCCATAATTGTATATACCACCTAACCGTGGTTTTTTTTTCTTTCTTTATACATACATACTAGTTACGAGTATACTATCTCTTTATCAACCAGTCTATATATTAGCAGCAGACACAGTACAGTGCGGTAGTTCACGGCTGTGGCTACCTCTGTGTCGGCACTCGGCAGCCCGTCCATAATTGTATATACCACCTAACCGTGGTTTTTTTTTCTTTCTTTATACATACATACTAGTTACGAGTATACTATCTCTTTATCAACCAGTCTATATATTAGCAGCAGACACAGTACAGTGCGGTAGTTCACGGCTGTGGCTACCTCTGTGTCGGCACTCGGCAGCCCGTCCATAATTGTATACTAGTATCCAATCCATCCATCTCCATTGTTTACCTGAGGTGCCTTTTAGTTGTGCCTATTAAAATATGGAGAACAAAAATGTTGAGGTTCCAAAATTAGGGAAAGATCAAGATCCACTTCCACCTCGTGCTGAAGCTGCTGCCACTAGTCATGGCCGAGACGATGAAATGCCAGCAACGTCGTCTGCCAAGGCCGATGCCCAATGTCATAGTACAGAGCATGTCAAATCCAAAACACCAAATATCAGTAAAAAAAGGACTCCAAAACCTAAAATAAAATTGTCGGAGGAGAAGCGTAAACTTGCCAATATGCTATTTACCACACGGAGTGGCAAGGAACGGCTGAGGCCCTGGCCTATGTTCATGGCTAGTGGTTCAGCTTCACATGAGGATGGAAGCACTCAGCCTCTCGCTAGAAAAATGAAAAGACTCAAGCTGGCAAAAGCAGCACAGCAAAGAACTGTGCATTCTTCGAAATCCCAAATCCACAAGGAGAGTCCAATTGTGTCGGTTGCGATGCCTGACCTTCCCAACACTGGACGTGAAGAGCATGCGCCTTCCACCATTTGCACGCCCCCTGCAAGTGCTGGAAGGAGCACCCGCAGTCCAGTTCCTGATAGTCAGATTGAAGATGTCAGTGTTGAAGTACACCAGGATGAGGAGGATATGGGTGTTGCTGGCGCTGGGGAGGAAATTGACCAGGAGGATTCTGATGGTGAGGTGGTTTGTTTAAGTCAGGCACCCGGGGAGACACCTGTTGTCCGTGGGAGGAATATGGCCGTTGACATGCCAGGTGAAAATACCAAAAAAATCAGCTCTTCGGTGTGGAGGTATTTCACCAGAAATGCGGACAACAGGTGTCAAGCCGTGTGTTCCCTTTGTCAAGCTGTAATAAGTAGGGGTAAGGACGTTAACCACCTCGGAACATCCTCCCTTATACGTCACCTGCAGCGCATTCATAATAAGTCAGTGACAAGTTCAAAAACTTTGGGTGACAGCGGAAGCAGTCCACTGACCAGTAAATCCCTTCCTCTTGTAACCAAGCTCACGCAAACCACCCCACCAACTCCCTCAGTGTCAATTTCCTCCTTCCCCAGGAATGCCAATAGTCCTGCAGGTCATGTCACTGGCAATTCTGACGAGTCCTCTCCTGCCTGGGATTCCTCCGATGCATCCTTGCGTGTAACGCCTACTGCTGCTGGCGCTGCTGTTGTTGCCGCTGGGAGTCGATGGTCATCCCAGAGGGGAAGTCGTAAGCCCACTTGTACTACTTCCAGTAAGCAATTGACTGTTCAACAGTCCTTTGCGAGGAAGATGAAATATCACAGCAGTCATCCTACTGCAAAGCGGATAACTGAGTCCTTGACAACTATGTTGGTGTTAGATGTGCGTCCGGTATCCGCCGTTAGTTCACAGGGAACTAGACAATTTATTGAGGCAGTGTGCCCCCGTTACCAAATACCATCTAGGTTCCACTTCTCTAGGCAGGCGATACCGAGAATGTACACGGACGTCAGAAAAAGACTCACCAGTGTCCTAAAAAATGCAGTTGTACCCAATGTCCACTTAACCACGGACATGTGGACAAGTGGAGCAGGGCAGGGTCAGGACTATATGACTGTGACAGCCCACTGGGTAGATGTATGGACTCCCGCCGCAAGAACAGCAGCGGCGGCACCAGTAGCAGCATCTCGCAAACGCCAACTCTTTCCTAGGCAGGCTACGCTTTGTATCACCGCTTTCCAGAATACGCACACAGCTGAAAACCTCTTACGGCAACTGAGGAAGATCATCGCGGAATGGCTTACCCCAATTGGACTCTCCTGTGGATTTGTGGCATCGGACAACGCCAGCAATATTGTGTGTGCATTAAATATGGGCAAATTCCAGCACGTCCCATGTTTTGCACATACCTTGAATTTGGTGGTGCAGAATTTTTTAAAAAACGACAGGGGCGTGCAAGAGATGCTGTCGGTGGCCAGAAAAATTGCGGGACACTTTCGGCGTACAGGCACCACGTACAGAAGACTGGAGCACCACCAAAAACTACTGAACCTGCCCTGCCATCATCTGAAGCAAGAAGTGGTAACGAGGTGGAATTCAACCCTCTATATGCTTCAGAGGTTGGAGGAGCAGCAAAAGGCCATTCAAGCCTATACAATTGAGCACGATATAGTAGGTGGAATGCACCTGTCTCAAGTGCAGTGGAGAATGATTTCAATGTTGTGCAAGGTTCTGATGCCCTTTGAACTTGCCACACGTGAAGTCAGTTCAGACACTGCCAGCCTGAGTCAGGTCATTCCCCTCATCAGGCTTTTGCAGAAGAAGCTGGAGGCATTGAAGAAGGAGCTAAAAGGGAGCGATTCCGCTAGGCATGTGGGACTTGTGGATGCAGCCCTTAATTCGCTTAACAAGGATTCACGGGTGGTCAATCTGTTGAAATCAGAGCACTACATTTTGGCCACCGTGCTCGATCCTAGATTTAAAGCCTACCTTGGATCTCTCTTTCCGGCAGACACAGGTCTGCTGGGGTTGAAAGACCTGCTGGTGACAAAATTGTCAAGTAAAGCGGAACGCGACCTGTCAACATCTCCTCCTTCACATTCTCCCGCAACTGGGGGTGCGAGGAAAAGGCTCAGAATTCCGAGCCCACCCGCTGGCGGTGATGCAGGGCAGTCTGGAGCGACTGCTGATGCTGACATCTGGTCCGGACTGAAGGACCTGACAACGATTACGGACATGTCGTCTACTGTCACTGCATATGATTCTCTCAACATTGATAGAATGGTGGAGGATTATATGAGTGACCGCATCCAAGTAGGCACGTCACACAGTCCGTACTTATACTGGCAGGAAAAAGAGGCAATTTGGAGGCCCTTGCACAAACTGGCTTTATTCTACCTAAGTTGCCCTCCCACAAGTGTGTACTCCGAAAGAGTGTTTAGTGCCGCCGCTCACCTTGTCAGCAATCGGCGTACGAGGTTACATCCAGAAAATGTGGAGAAGATGATGTTCATTAAAATGAATTATAATCAATTCCTCCGCGGAGACATTGACCAGCAGCAATTGCCTCCACAAAGTACACAGGGAGCTGAGATGGTGGATTCCAGTGGGGACGAATTGATAATCTGTGAGGAGGGTGATGTACACGGTGATATATCGGAGGGTGAAGATGAGGTGGACATCTTGCCTCTGTAGAGCCAGTTTGTGCAAGGAGAGATTAATTGCTTCTTTTTTGGGGGGGGTCCAAACCAACCCGTCATATCAGTCACAGTCGTGTGGCAGACCCTGTCACTGAAATGATGGGTTGGTTAAAGTGTGCATGTCCTGTTTTGTTTATACAACATAAGGGTGGGTGGGAGGGCCCAAGGACAATTCCATCTTGCACCTCTTTTTTCTTTTCTTTTTCTTTGCATCATGTGCTGATTGGGGAGGGTTTTTTGGAAGGGACATCCTGCGTGACACTGCAGTGCCACTCCTAGATGGGCCCGGTGTTTGTGTCGGCCACTAGGGTCGCTAATCTTACTCACACAGTCAGCTACCTCATTGCGCCTCTTTTTTTCTTTGCGTCATGTGCTGTTTGGGGAGGGTTTTTTGGAAGGGACATCCTGCGTGACACTGCAGTGCCACTCCTAGATGGGCCCGGTGTTTGTGTCGGCCACTAGGGTCGCTAATCTTATTCACACAGCTACCTCATTGCGCCTCTTTTTTTCTTTGCGTCATGTGCTGTTTGGGGAGGGTTTTTTGGAAGGGACATCCTGCGTGACACTGCAGTGCCACTCCTAGATGGGCCCGGTGTTTGTGTCGGCCACTAGGGTCGCTTATCTTACTCACACAGCGACCTCGGTGCAAATTTTAGGACTAAAAATAATATTGTGAGGTGTGAGGTATTCAGAATAGACTGAAAATGAGTGTAAATTATGGTTTTTGAGGTTAATAATACTTTGGGATCAAAATGACCCCCAAATTCTATGATTTAAGCTGTTTTTTAGTGTTTTTTGAAAAAAACACCCGAATCCAAAACACACCCGAATCCGACAAAAAAAATTCGGTGAGGTTTTGCCAAAACGCGTTCGAACCCAAAACACGGCCGCGGAACCGAACCCAAAACCAAAACACAAAACCCGAAAAATTTCAGGCGCTCATCTCTAAAAAAAAGGACAATACTTCCTTAGAATGTTTAACTGCGGTTGCTTGGAAAGTCAAATATACAATATAGGTTATTTGCTGAAGAATATATGCTACCAAACTCTTGGTAAAGATGAAGGTATCATCCAAGAGACAACAACAAATTAGTGAAGTACAGAAGATCCATGAAGAACTTCTTTATGAACTTCTGAAAAGCATCAACATTACTTATAGCAAAGGGTATAACTAGGTACATTCTAGGTGTTGCAAGATGTCTTAAAATCATCCCCATATCTAATCCTAAAGAGGTTGTAAGTTTGTCTATGGTCTAGGGCAGGCATGTCCAAACTGCGGCCATCCAGCTGTTGTGAAACTACATATCCCAGCATGCCCTGACACAGTTTTGCTGTCAGAGAATGCTAAAGCTGTGTCAGGGCATGCTGGGATGTGTACTTTCCAACAGCTGGAGGGCTGTAGTTTGGACATGCCTGGTCTAGGGGCTGATTCAGGTTGGCTCGCAGTGTGCGATCCAACAACAAAAACTGAGAAAAAGATAAGGGCACATGCACAATCAGGCAGATGTGGTCGCGAGGTGGGGGGGTGGGGGGGCAGCAACGCTCCATTTCCGGGGAGGAGACGGAGCGTTGTGATGGGCAGCCCTCAGAATGGTAACAAAAGATTTAGTTAAAATTTAAGTTCCTTTAAACCTGTCAAAGAGTTCTGGGATATCGGGCAAGGGACACTGATCCTTGATAATAATGGCAGTCAAAGGGGTCTAAGTACTAAACCTTAGAGAGATAAAGCAGACAGAGATAAAGTACCAGCCAATCACCTCCTAACTGCCATGTTACAGACTGTGGCCCAAATGTATTAAGCTTTAACAATAGATAAATCTGAGATGCTTAAGGAGAGATAAATGACCAGCCAATCAGCTACTAACTGTCATTTTTCAAACACAGCCTCTGACATGGCAGTTAGGACCTGATTGGCTGGTCATTTATCACTCCTTATGCATCTCAGACTTATGTCTTGTTAACGCTTAATACATTTGGGCCTGTGTTTAAAAGAATTACGCGCTGGTTGGTTGCCACTTTATCTCAGCCCACATTATCTCTCTCCAAGGCTTAGTGAAGTACATCTGGCCTAATTCAGATTTGTATGCAAATGTAATTGTTTATGTACAAATCCGATGGTGTGGGATCTGTGCAGATGCATGACCTGCTCTGCGCATGTGCAGAATGGATTTTGCAATATCACTCACAGCCTCCTGTCAGCCACAGCATTATTGACATGCTGTGGCATCGGGGGGTGCTGCCCAGCATCTTTATTCAAAACAGTGGCGTGATGGGTCCAGGGTCCATGTTATTGGATGCAGACTTGCTGGACCTGGGTGTCCAGTGTCCAGATCCGACGGCCAGCCTGAGTAAATTTAAGCCTACACAGGATAAACGGTGCTTAAAAACCAACGGTCATGATGGTGATGTGAGGCTGTGCCCTCGGATCTTGTAAATACATGCGGAGGCATCAATCTCCTACAGACGCCTACTGCTGCATTTGAATTTGAATTACATGGAACATTTTCAAAACATACAGTAATTAGGCCCATTAATCATTGATCTTTCTTTTTCAGGAAGACTAATCCAGTTCCTACATATGAATGGGAGTTCCTGATAAATCCCCAATTAAGATTTTCTTGGATGTATTTTGTAGGGATGAGCGGGTTCGGTACTCGGGACTTCCCGTCAGACTTGGATCCCAGAACGAGGCAAAGCATCATCATTCCGCTGTGGGATTCTCATGAGTTTTGGATCCCATATAAAGAGACGCGCGTCGCACCCATTTTCAGTCTGGACTTGGAGAGTGAGGGAGACAGACCTCTGTCTCTTTGTGGGTGGAGGCGTCGGGTGGGGTCAGTGTGTGCTCTTTAGGGATGTTGCTGTTATGTGTGCTTGTAGGGGTGCTGTACAGGGGTGCTGTCCTGGGGTGTCCTGTGCCATTTGGGGTGCTGTACAGGGGTGTTGCTGTTCTGTGTTGTACACGGGTGCTGTCCTGAAGTGTCCTGTGCTGTTTGGAATGCTGTACATAGGTGCTGTCCTGGTGTGTCCTGTGCTGTTAGGGGTGCTGTACAGGGGTAATGCTGTCCTGTGCTGTACAGGGGTGCTGTCCTGGGGTGTCCTGTGCTGTTAGGGGTGCTGTACAGGAGTGCTGCTATACAGGGGTGCTGTCCTGTGCTGTTAGGGGCGCTGTCCTGTGTGCTGTAAAATTAAAGGGGTGCTGTAAAAATAAAGGAATGCGGTGGCCCTGTCTTGTATGCTGTAAAAATATAGGGGTGCTGTAAAATAAAGGAACGCTGTGGCCCTGTCCTGTGTGCTGTAAAAATATAGGGGCTGTAAAAATAAAGGAATGCTGTAGCCCTGTCAGGTGCTGTAACAATAAAGGAATGCTGTGGCCCTGTCGAGTGCTGTAAAAATAAAGGAATGCTGTGGCCCTGTCCTGTATGCTGTAAAAATATAGGGGTGCTGTAACAATAAAGGGATGCTGTGGCTCTGTCCTGTGTGCTGTAAAAATATAGGGGTGCTGTAAAAATAAAGGAATGCTGTGGCCCTGTCCTGTGTGCTGTAAAAATATAGGGGTGCTTTAAAAATAAAGGAACATTGTGGCCCTGTTGGGTGCTGTAAAAATAAAGGAACGCTGTGGCCCTGTCCTGTATGCTGTAAAATATAGGGGTGCTGTAAAAATAAAGGAACGCTGTGGCCCTGTCCTGTATGCTGTAAAAATATAGGGGTACTGTAAAAATAAAGGAATGCTGTGGCCCTGTCGGGTGCTGTAAAAATAAAGGAATGCTGTGGCCCTGTCCTGTATGCTGTAAAAATAAAGGGGTGCTGTAACAATAAAGGAAAGCTGTGGCCCTGTCGAGTGCTGTAAAAATAAAGTAATGCTATGGCCCTGTCCTGTATGCTGTAAAAATACAGGGGTGCTGTAAAATAAAGGGGCACTGTTCTGTTTGCTGTAAAAAATAAATAGGCAATGTTCTGTGTGTTGTAATAATAAAGGGGTGATGCCCTGTGAAATGGGGAACAAAAATTTGGAGGACAAAAATTGTGAAAGATCAGGCACCACTTCCTAGTACTAGTGCTGAAGCTGCTGCCACCAGTCATGACACTGCAATTCCATCAACGTCGTCTGCTAATGCCGATGCCCAATGTCATAGAGGGCACGTAAAATCCAAGAAGCAAAAATTATTAACAAAAAAAAATTATTATTATCTGATGAGAAACATAAAATTGCCAATATGTTATTCATGACACAAAGTGGCAAGGAAAGGCTAAGGTCTAATGACTGGTGATCTCACCAGTTCATGACTGGTGGTTCAGCTAATCATGAAGATGGAAGCCCTCCTCCCTCTTGAAAAATAAAAAAATAAACCTTGTTAAAGCACAGGAAAAAACAACTGTGCCTTCAGACTCAGAGATATCACAAATCTCCAAGGAGAGTCCAAGTATGTCCTTGGTTGCGATGTCTAGGCCTGACCTTCCCAAGACTGTATGGGAAGAGGAGGCTCCTACCACAGTTTGCACGCCCCCTGCAAGTGCTAGGAAGAGCACCGCCAGTCCAGTTGCTGATATTGAGATTGAGGATGTCACTGTAGAAGTACACCAGGATGAGGATGATATTGGTGTAGCTGGCGCTGAGGAGGAAGATGATGATGAGGATTCTGATGGTGATGTGTTTTGTTTGAATATGGCACCAGTGGAGACAGTTGTTGGCCATGGGATGAAAAAGCCCATTGTCCTGCCTGGGCAAATATATAAGGGGACAATATACAGAGCTTGCAGAGGATCTGTTTTTGATAAGATCGACAAAGAGGACTTGTGGACATCCGCTTAGGTTAAAGGAGAGGAGATTTCGAACACAGAGGCGAAAAGGTTTCTTCACAGTATGGAAAATACGCGTTTGGAATTCTCTGACCGAGGAAGTAGTAATGGCAGACTCGGTCAATACTTTTAAGAATGGGCTAGATAAATTCCTAATGGATAAGGATATACAGGGTTATGGTGGGTAGATCACACACTATCATTAACAAAAGAGAAAAAATAACACAACGGCCAACATTCACAATAGATAATTTTAGTCCTAAAAATAATACAGCATGGGAGACCATAAACAGGTTGAACTCAATGGACAAGTTGTCTTTTTTCAACCTCAGAAACTATTTTACTATGTTACAATTGACTGTCCAACAATCCTTTGTGAGGAAGATGAAATATGACAGCAGTCACCCTGTTGCAAAGCAGATTACTACGGCTATAACAACTATGCCGGTGTTAGACATGTGTCTGGTATCCACCGATAGTGCAGTGGGATTTAGACAGTTGATGGATGTACTGTGTCCCTGGTATCAAATCCCGTCTAGATTCCACTTCACTAGGCAAGCGCTTCCCGGATTGTACAGGGACTTTAAGAAAAGTGTCCTAAAAAATGTGGATGTACCCACTGTCCACTTAACCGTGGACATGTGGACAAGTGGACAAGTGGAGCAGGGCAAACTAAGGACAACATGACTGTGATAGCCCACTGGGCAGATGTATTGCCTTCCGCAGCAACAACAGCAGCGGCACCAGCAGCAGCATCTCACAAACGTCAACTCGTTCCTAGGCAAGCTACGGCTGTGTATCACCAGTTTCCGTAACAGACACACCGCTGAGAACCTCTTACAGAAACTGAGGGACATCATTGCACAATGGCTTACCCCACTTAGACTCTACTGGGGATTTGTGATATCTGACAACACCACGAATATTGTGCATGCATTACATCTGGGCAAATTCCAGCACGTCCCATGTTTTGCTCACAAAATTAATTTGGTGGTGCAGAATTTTTTTTTAAATGACAAGGGCTTGCAGGAGATGCTGTCAGTGGGCCGAAAAATTGCGGCCCACTTTCGACATTCAGCGACTGCATGCCGAAGACTGGAGCATCAGCAAACACTTTTGAACCTGCCCTGCCATCACCTGAAGCAAGAGGTAGTAACGAGGTGGAATTCAACACTCTGTATGCTTAAGAGGATGGAGGAGCAGTAAAAGGCCATTCAAGCCTATACAACAACCTATGACATAGGCAAAGAAGGAGGAATGCACCTGATTCAAGCGCAGTGGAGAATGATTTCTGTGTTGTGCAAGGTTCTCCAACCCTCCGAACTTGCCCCATGTGAAGTCAGTTCAGACCCTCTCAGCTTCAGTCGGGTCATTCCCCTCATCAGGCTTTTGTAGAAGCAGCTAGAGAGATTGAAGGAGGAACTAAAATGTACTGATTCCGCTAAATATGTGGTACTTGTGGCTGGAGCCCTTCATTCACTTTGCCAGGATGCAAGGATGGTCAATCTGTTGAAATCAGATCACTACATTTTGGACACCGTGCTCGATCCTATGGTTAAACCTTATGTTGTATCTCTCTTTCCGGCAGACATAAGTCTGCAGAGGTGCAAAGACTTGCTGGTGAGAAAACTGTCAGCTCAAGCGGAACGTGACACGTCAACAGCTCCTCCTTAATTTTCTCCCGCAACTGGGGCAGTCAGGAGCAAGTTTTGACATCTGGTCCGGACTGAAGGAGCTGCCAACAATTACTGACATGTCTATCGAATGTCTGACATGTTGAAAGAATGGTGGAGGATTATATCGGTGACAGCATCCAAGTAGGCATGTCAGACAGTCCCTATACATTCCCCATCTCAGTGGTATAAAGATAGACATAATGTTCCTTTAAATGGGATAAATTTCTGTTCACATTACCACTTACATGAGATAGGGGGGACTTCTGGAGCCCTATAGGTGGATTGATTTTCAATTAATACATCCAAACGATCACTTGTGTATGTATCTGGATATATTCACAAGAGGCTCGGCAATGGGCACTGGCACCTATTAATGTATTTTACACATAAGATTGATACGTTCAGCCAATTTGTTTAACTGTGAAGTTTAGAGCTCTAGGTGCATGACACTCTTTGAGGACATTGGGAATTCTACCCATTAGGGCATATTTTAAGACGTGAAGTCATATGAAAAATGAACCCATAAAGTCCCATAGACTTAATAGTGATTGATATAAACTTATTGGAGACCATACTGTACCCAAAATCAGATATTACATCATGACATATTAATACATTGGGTACAGTTTCGTTGCTCTCCCTTTATTTCCTGAATTTTTTCAGAAGAAATATTTCATGGAGTGTTTTCACATATAGCAATTTTTTTAATACACATTTTCATTCTCTTTGACACTTCTACACTTTCTCTTTTAAATACATTTTTTCGCTTTTTACGCATATTTTTTATTTAGAATACTAATAAAAGTTATATTTTAGCTACTATGTAATTTTTTGTGCACCACATTTTGGACATTTTCCTCCTCTTCTTGAATCATGTCCCTAAATATACTGGCAGGAAAAAGAGGCAATTTGGAGGCCCTTGCACAAACTAGCTTTATTTTATCTAAGTTGCCCCCCCCCCCCCCCCCCCCTCCAGTGTGTACTCTGAAAGAGTGTTTAGTGCAGCTGGTAATCTTGTCAGCGATTGGCGTAGGAGGTTACCACACAAAATTCAGATTTTATCATTCATGTTTATCAAAATGAATTATAAAATACTACGGAAAGACCTTTACCAGCAATTGCTTCCAGAAAGTACACAGGGACCTGTGATGGTGGATTCCAGCAGGGACAAATTAATACTCTGTGAGGATGAGCATGTAAACACTGAAAGGGGTGAGGAATCGGAGGATGATGATGAGGTGGACATCTTGCCTCTGAAGAGCCAGTTTGTGCAAGGAGAGATTGATTGCTTCTTTTTTGGTGGGGGCCCAAACAAAGCAATCATTTCAGCCCCAGTCGTGTGGCAGACCCTGTCGCTGAAATGATTGGTTTGTTAAAGTGTGCATGTCCTATTTATACAACATACAGTAAGGGTGGGTGGGAGGGCCCAAGGACAATTCCACCTTGCACCTCTTTTTTTTCTTTGCCTTATATGCGCTTTGGGGCCTAGTTTTTAAAAGTGCCATCCTGTCTGCCACTACAGTGCCGCCCACTTGTGTCGCTTAGCTTAGTCATCCAGCTACCTCGGTGCAACCTTTTGGCCTAAAAACAATATTGTGAGGTGCAAGGTGTTCAGAATAGACTACAAATGAGTGTAAATGAATGTTATTGAGGTTAATAATACTGTAGGAACAACAACAAAAAAATTATGTGATTTTAGCGGTTTTTATGTTTGTTTGTTTGTTTGTTTGTTTGTTTGTTTGTTTGTTTGTTTGTATCCAGATCCAAAGCCAAAACCAAAACCCAAAAGGATGGTTTTGGCAAAACCAATCTAGATCCAAACCACGAACGGATATCCAAGACCAAAACAAAAAACCCGAACAGTGTACGGTGCACATCTCTAGTACTTTGACATGGTTTTAATTTTTCCTATCAAAAGTGGATAAGTTGCTACAGTATGTATAATTTTATAGAACGCATTTTATAAATGTTACCTCAACACTGGGCAACTTCTGCACTGGCTCACTTCTCTGCACTTTCCGCTGTTTCATGAATAGACCCCTTAGAGAAAAAGATAGCAAAAAGTATATCAGTCAGTACATTTGTATGAGTATGCTCCAATATTAAATCATTATAGAATAATACATTTTAAATTATGACTAATATACTACAGCAGTAATATTAAAACAAAATCATACACAGTTAAATGCATTATTAAAAAGTTCATCCTAGTATTCATGAAACAAACCTGTATGGAATCTTAATATATGTCATTCAGATTAGCAAATATATAATATGTTGGAAGAAGCATAATTATTGTCTTCCTCCCATGAGAACACTGCATCAAAGCTATGCTAACGTCAACTGTAATGTGTTGCTTAAGCAGCATCATTCACATGCACAATGAAAGCAGAACAAATTATCCAAGAGCAAAGGTTATAGAAATAGATTATACGCAATACAGTAAACCTTTAGGAATCAAAGGGATAATACGATTATTCAGTTAATTATTCGTAACTTTCTTTTGTCTTCTGACGGAAACATGAGCAGATATTAAATCTGTTCTAAGCTTTTTCCTATTAGCATGGATTTCGGCTGAGATGTGGGAAGTTAGTATGAAAAAATAGTAGTTAGAACTTTTCCTCTTCATACTTTGTCCTGCTGGCAAGTGTCAGGCTACTGGGCTAGTGCTTACATCTTTTTGCCCTCAAACCGATTGGTCTCCCATAGGTTACCGTCATCTCTGGCCTTACCAGTACCTAGATATGGATGAATAAATCACCTAGAAAAACAGGGAGTAAAATACACCATTATATTATATTAACGTACACAGAAACCCAAAAGTGCAAACAAATGCCAGTAATACTGTCATTACACACTCCTATACTGTATTACACCAGCATCTTTATCACTGGCATGTCAGTGCCACTTTCAGTTGTTGAGCCATGTACTACACTGCTCTATCTATATGGTGGGGAATGAGCTTCAGGTCAGGGCCATAACTAGAGGCCAGGATGGCACCCACCAAGGGAGCTGGTTGAAGGAGGGCACCATCCTTGCCATAGGCAAGGACTACAGCAGTCCTTCTGGCCTGACAATCACTGCGAACCCTGTCAAAGAAGTCACCATGCCAGTCCTGCTTTTAACATAGAATTTGATGGCAGATAAGAACGACTTGGCCCATTTAGTCTGTCCATCTACTGGCCCACCTCTCCATAGCAATAACAAGATGGCACTTGGAAAAAGTTGCTGCAGTATTCATAGAAGCTGAGGTAAGCAAGTTAGTAAAAAAAATGGGGGGTGGGGGCAGTGTGGCATAAGTTAAATTAGGCACACACACAGTGGTCCTTATTCATGTTGTATGCAATGCCGATGTTCACACAACTGAGCGATTATTGGCAGATTGTGTTGTGCTACAATTGCCTTGCACCCCAAGGTACCTTTGCATTGCTGCTCAAAGTGGGATTTTTTTCATTATTGCAAGTCAATGTTCCTCATTATTGCGTCAGTGATGCTTATGTGTATGCAGTTGCTAAGGACTTTGGAATGGCTCCAGTGAGTATCTATATTCTTTTCTGGGCAGCAGCTTCACTTGCGATGATTCCGTAGCCTGAAGTCCGTAGCCCAAAAAATTGCAGCTGTGTAGTGTCACGGCTCTGGGTAATAGTTGTATAGTCAGGCCCTTACCTACTTGACTGCTGGTGAGACACCAGCATGCTTCGGTGGTCAAGGGTCGTGTAGCTCTTACCTCTCTGTTGGTCAGTTGGTCTCTGCGACAGACTCTGTGGAAGACGCAGTTATCGCAAAAGGAGGCACAGTACAGGATTCGGGGTAAAGGGCTGGCATTCCACTTGGCAGTGTTCCCGCCGGGACAGCAGCATAGATGACGCCATTTTGTCCAGCATCATGTGATATCATTCTGGCCAATCCTGCTCAGTCTGTTAATCAGCTGATTGCTCCAGCCAAACAGGCCTTAGCCTTGGGTATATAAAGATTCCTTCTTTGCTGGACCAAGGTTGCCAGTTCCATAAGTCACACAGCTCTGTGTGTGAGCATTGTAGCTGTGCTCCCCTTTTGTACCAGTCTGTCGCAGCAGGGGAGACGTGAAGACGTCACCTGTGACCGAGATGCTTCCTGTGTTAAACCTGGTGTCAGCATCAACCCAGTGTATATTCCTAACCGTCTGTGCAAGTCCGATACTCCAGATTCCTGATCATCTGTGCAAGTCCGATGTTCCTATCCACCAGTACTAGTGCAACTCTCCAGACTATTGGATTCATCCAACATTGGAGCTCCATCCAATTCTAATCTGTTGTCTACTTCAGCCTAGTACCAGTACCAAGTCTTCCGTCATCGAATCCAGTCCGATATCCCTAGACCAATTCCTATTCTCACTTTCTAGTGCTAGCACAGGTGACCCAGAGAGGGGGCCATGACCGGCCCTTCGGGTGCAGCTTAACCCAAATTTCCTTGCGGGAATCCCTGGTGAAGACCACCGGTGGGTGGGGTTACTTCCAACCCAACTCCGTCCAGTTCTGAGACAGAGTCGGATACACTAATATCCTAAATCCTGACAAGTAAGCATGTGTGTACAAACATGAATTAAGCCCTGTGTGTGATAATGGGAATTGGGGAAATATGCAATGTGGCATATACTGTGTATTGGCAGCATGCAATGTGGAATATAATGCAAATTGGCTGCATGCACAGTATGGCATCTAATGTGAATTGGCATATACAATTGGCATATAATGTGAATTGATTGCATGCCCAATTGGAATATAACGTGAATTGGCTGCATGCGCAGTTGGCATAAAATGTGAATTGGCTGCATACAGAATTGGCATATAGGGGGTTATTCAGAGATGAACGCAGATCGCTGCATTCGCAGCCACATCTGTGTTCATCTCTGCACATGCTGAGGGCCGCCAAGCACAAGACAAGTCTGCCCAGCATGTGTAAGGCCGTCTCCCAATGTGTCCACAATTAAAATTGCGGACACATCGGGACTAAGGTTGACCACTGGCAGCGCAGCCTGACTGCGCTGTCAGACAGTCAGCGGCATTTTTTTCTGAGTGGCTGCGTGTAACGTCATTCATCCGCCACGAAAACGGCCCCAGCCCATCCCTGTTTATCCGTCACCTGTCAATCACACCGCTGATGGATGCGACCGCAATTTGTATGGCCGCGCATCCACTGTGTGGCCGCTGCACATGCGCAGTTTGCCACCACCGGAAAACTGCGCTGCGGGCCGATATTGCGTGCCGATATTGCAATTGAATTGGTGGCATGCACAGTGTGGCATATAATGTGAATTGGTGGCATGTACTGTGTGACATATAATGTGTATTGGCTGCATGTACTGTGTGACATATAATGTGTATTGGCTGCATGTACTGTGTGACATATAATGTGAATTGGCTGCATACACAGTATGGCATATGTTAGTTGGCATCATGCACAGTGTGGTATATAATGTGAACTGTCTGCATGTACAGTGTGACATATAATGTGTATTGGCTGCATGCACAGTTGGCATATAATGCAAATTGGCTGCATGCACAGTGGGCATATAATGTGAATTGGCTGCATGCACAGTGTGGTATATAATGTGAACTGTCTGCATGCACAGTGTGACATATAATGTGAATTGGCTGCATGCACAGTTGGCATATAATGTAAACTGGCTGCATGCACAGTGGGCATATAATGCAAATTGGCTGCATGCACAGTGTGGTATATAATGTGAACTGTCTGCATGCACAGTGTGACATATAATGCAAATTGGCTGCATGCACAGTGGGCATATAATGTGAATTGGCTGCATGCACAGTGTGGTATATAATGTGAACTGTCTGCATGCACAGTGTGACATATAATGCAAATTGGCTGCTTGCACAGTTGGCATATAATGTGAATTGGCTGCATGCACAGTTGGCATATAATGCAAATTGGCTGCATGCACAGTGGGCATATAATGTGAATTGGCTGCATGCACAGTTGGCATATAATGCAAATTGGCTGCATGCACAGTGGGCATATAATGCGAATTGGCTGCATGCACAGTTGGCATATAATGCAAATTGGCTGCATGCACAGTGGGCATATAATGCGAATTGGCTGCATACACAGTTGGCATATAATGCGAATTGGCTGCATTCACAGTGGGCATCTAATGTGAACTTTTTAAGTGGCCTAAAATTTCTCATTTGGTGGGAGGAGTATTAAAAAAATATGTAACATTTATTTAACAATATCAAAGTCACTAAGGGGGTAATTCAGATCTGATCACTGGGCTGCGTTTTTTGCTGTCTTGGGATCAGATAGTCGCCCCCTACATGGGAAGTGTATTTTCTCTGTAAAAGTGTGCATTCCTATGTGTTAGCAGAGCTGCTAAAAATCAGTTTGTGCAGTCTCTGCGCAGCCCAGGACTTACTCTTTCAGTGCGACTGAATCCTGCTGATCGGGGCCGGAGCTGACGTCAGACATTCTCCCTCAAAACACTTGGACACGCCTGCGTTTTTCCGGACACTCCCTGTAAACGCTCAGTTGCCACCCACAAAAGGCCTCTTCCTGTCAATCACCTTGTGTACGCCAGTGCGAATGGATCCTTTGCACCATCCCGTCACTGACCGGCGATGTCCGTTGTAGCTGTCTGACACGCCTGCACATTGTGGTGTATATGCATGCGCAGTTTGGACCTGATCGCCGACTGTGCGAAAACGCACAGCAGCAATCAGTCCTGAATTACACCCTAAATGTTCTGTGGGCTAGATGGCCTGCAAGCTCAGAGTTTTTCACTTTAAATTTCATTCCCACCTTATTGGGCCGATTCAACTACAGTAGCTACAATTTGGATAAAAATTGCTTAACGCACCTAAAAAACCCATGGCCAAGACTTTTACTATTCTATTTAAGAATCCATGTTAAGTTAACATGGGTCTCAACGGAAGTTTATATGGATTTTAGTTTGTAGCCCGAGTATGTGAAAAGTAGAGAAAAATATTTAAAGGTAAAAATGTCAGTACAGCTTTCCTAATGCATAATCATTCACTTGGAGGGATTTCATTAGAATAATTTGGCTAACACAGATGTCATTTTTCAGGAGGTTTTCTGTAAAAAGCTCAAAAATGGGTTTAATGTAGGACGTGCATTTTGAGGCACTGTATAGCTGGGAAATTAATTTTCATGGGAGTTAAAGTTAAACTTGCTTAAAGCCTAATACAATTCTCATTACAGAATTTTTTTCTGTACTTCATAATAATCTAGAGGTTAAATTTGGTCAAAGCACTTGCTTACTATAATTTTTCCACTGTTAGTGGTTTGACATCATTTAAGATCCTCAAATTGTTCCTGTTGCACAGGCCACAAAAATGTCCCAGACCTGCCCGCATTTTCATCACCCGGACAACCTCGTGAACACATCTGCCTGTCAATCAAGCAGAGGCGTTTGCGCCACTGAAATGCGATCGCATCAGTGGCCCGGTATGCACTGACCCGGTAATTGGCAAAATGCGATCACATCACAGTAGTGATCAAAGCTGAATAAGGCCCTAATTACACACTGGCTTGTAATACCACTGAGGGCTGCCCAAAATGTAGTATTAATCTTATTACAAGACTGCAACAGACTGAGATTGCCACAAGCAGGAAGAAGTACAGTAGCTGCATCAAGCAGGTTTGTGGTGTGCAGTTGTAGAGAACTCAAGGGCCACCAATATACATTTTTTCACAAGTTGGGAATGTAATATGAGTTTGCAAATTTGCAGCTTGAAATCCAGCAGGAAAATTGCTGGAAAATTGGGACTTATTTTACAAATTTGTATTCTATTATATTCTATTATATTCCCCCATCATGTGATTTGTTTATAATTAAATGTCTACTCTTCACATACTAGACTGATCTCCAGTTGTTTGCGAACATTTAAATGAACTATGGGGCTAATTCAGGTTAGATCTCAAATAGCGATCCAACCGGAATTTTTACGATCAACTCAAAGGGGGAATGCGCAGGGACCTTACTGGGGGCGCCCCGCTGAAAATGCTAACACCTCTGTCTGTCAATCAGGCAGAAGCATTAGCCGGGGGGGAGGGAGGGGGCAACGCTCCATTTCCTAGGTGGGGATGGAACGTTGCGGGGTCACGGCTTAAAAATAGGGGTGGCGATAGTCGAATGGGAGCATGGTGTGGGCGTGATCGGGGCAGCTGCGTGGCTTCACATGCAGCCGCTGCAATCACAAAAATGGCGGCGGGGCTCCTGCGCTGGAAGGAGACTAACCTATTTTTAAAGATCATGCTGAAATTGCAGTACGACATGCGTTCTAAAGGATTGCAAATTCTGCTACTTATCAGAATTTGCAATCCTTACTGAATCGGGTCCAATAGACATTAATGCTCCCACTTCTACAATAATTAACAACTTAATATCCACAAGGCTAGATGCACCATGGTTCCATAATTTCCTATGAACCCTTACTGTTTCGGGCATTGAAATATATATTAAATAAAATCCTCCTAGCAGATGATCTGTGACGTAAATTAATTAAAAGTGTCCTGTTTGCAACTATTCAGTGAGAGCTGATCTGATTGGCTGGTCAAGAATAAACTCCATGAGGGCTTGGAATTAATTTTCATGTATCAATTACCTTCATTGATACATTTCTGCAATGAACTGCACTGATTAATTAATGTTCAGTAATTGTTCATGAATAGTCTATACGTGACTAGCCAATAGCAGTGGTTTTTCAGTCTCCGTCAAGGCCTAGCTGATCCAACTGGCTAATCACAAACAGGCACTTTTTCATTCATTATGTTGTGCCTCTGATTGCGTGTTGTGTGTCAACTCACTACGTCCCTATGTCTTTAAAAAAAAAGTAAAGATGGAAATGTGTGTCTTTATTTCTAAGAAATATTTTCCTTCTACTTTCACACATTGATATAATGTTTTACAAACCTTAACGCTAGAGATGTGCACCGGAAATTTTTTGGAATTTGTGTCTTGGTTTTGGATTCGGTTCCGAGGCCGTATTTTGGATTCGGACGCATTTTGGCAAAACCTCCCTTAAAATTTTTTGGCGGATGCGGGTGTGTTTTGGATTTGGGTGTTTTGTTTTTTTCAAAAACAGCTTAAATCATAGAATTTTGGGGTCATTTTGGTCCTATAGTATTATTAACCTCAATAACCATAATTTCCACTCATTTCCAGTCTATTCTGAACACCTCACACCTCACAATATTATTTTTAGTCCTAAAATTTGCACCGAGGTCACTGGATGACTAAGCTAAGCAACCCAAGTGGCCGGCACAAACACCTGGCCCATCTAGGAGTGGCACTGCAGTGGCAGACAGGTTGGCACTTATAAAAATTGGCCCCAAACACCACATGATGCAAAGATAAATAAATAAAAAAAAGAGGTACAAGATGGAATTGTCCTTGGGCCCTCCCACCCACCCTTATGTTGTATAAACAGGACATGCACACTTTAACAAACCCATCATTTCAGCGACAGGATCTGCCACACGACTGTGGCTGAAATGACTGGTTGGTTTGGGCCCCCACCAAAAAGAGAAGCAATCAGTCTCTCCTTGCTCAAACTGGCTCTACAGAGGCAAGACGTCGACCTCATCATCATCCTCCGATTCCTCACCCCTTTCACTGTGTACAGCCCGCTCCTCAAAGAGTATTAATTTGTCCCCACTGGAATCCACCATCTCAGGTCCCTGTGAACTTTCTGTAGGCAATTGCTGGTGAATGTCTCCACGGAGGAATTGATTATAATTCATTTTGATGAACATCATCTTCTCCACATTTTGTGGACGTAACCTCGTATGCCGATCGCTGACAAGGTGACCGGCTGCACTAAACACTCTTTCGGAGTACACACTGGAGGGGGGGCAACTTAGGTAAAATAAAGCCAGTTTGTGCAAGGGCCTCCAAATTGCCTCTTTTCCCTGCCAGTATATGTACGGACTGTCTGACGTGCCTACTTGGATGCTGTCACTCATATAATCCTCCACCATTCTTTCAATGGTGACAGAATCATATGCAGTGACAGTAGACGACATGTCAGTAATTGTTGGCAGGTCCTTCAGTCCGGACCAGATGTCAGCACTCGCTCCAGACTGCCCTGCATCACCGCCAGCGGGTGGGCTCGGAATTCTTAGCCTTTTCCTCACAGCCCCAGTTGCGGGAGAATGTGAAGGAGGAGCTGTTGACGGGTCACGTTCCGCTTGACTTGACAATTTTCTCACCAGCAGGTCTTTGAACCTCTGCAGACTTGTGTCTGCCAGAAAGAGAGATACAGCGTAGGCTTTAAACCTAGGATCGAGCATGGTGGCCAAAATGTAGTGCTCTGATTTCAACAGATTGACCACCCGTGAATCCTGGTTAAGCGAATGAAGGGCTCCATCCACAAGTCCCACATGCCCAGCGGAATCGCCCCGTTTTTAGCTCCTCCTTCAATCTCTCCAGCTGCTTCTGCAAAAGCCTGATAAGGGGAATTACCTGACTCAGGCTGGCAGTGTCTGAACTGACTTCACGTGTGGCAAGTTCAAAGGGTTGCAGAACCTTGCACAATGTTGAAATCATTCTCCACTGCGCTTGAGTCAGGTGCATTCCCCCTCCTTTGCCTATATCGTAGGCAGATGTATAGGCTTGAATGGCCTTTTGCTGCTCCTCCATCCTCTTGCTTCAGATGATGGCGGGGCAGGTTCAGGAGTGTTTGCTGGTGCTCCAGTCTTCGGCACGCGGTGGCTGAATGCCGAAAGTGGTCGCAATTCTTCGGGCCACCGACAGCATCTCTTGCACGCCCCTGTCATTTTTAAAAAAAATTCTGCACCACCAAATTCAATGTATGTGCAAAACATGGGACGTGCTAGAATTTGCCCACATGTAATGCACGCTCAATATTGGTGGTGTTGTCCGATGTCACAAATCCCCAGGAGAGTCCAATTGGGGTAAGCCAATCTGTGATGATGTTCCTCAGTTTCTGTAAGAGGTTGTCAGCTGTGTGCCTCTTATGGAAAGCGGTGATACAAAGCGTAGCCTGCCTAGGAACGAGTTGGCGTTTGCGAGATGCCGCTACTGGTGCCACCGCTGCTGTTCTTGCTGCGGGAGGCAATACATCTACCCAGTGGGCTGTCACAGTCATATAGTCCTGAGTCTGCCCTGCTCCACTTGTCCACATGTCCGTGGTTAAGTGGACATTGGGTACAACTGCATTTTTTAGGACACTGGTGACTCTTTTTCTGACGTCTGTGTACATTCTCGGTATCGCCTGCCTAGAGAAGTGGAACCTAGATGGTATTTGGAACCAGGGACACGCTATCTCAAGAAATTCTCTAAGTCCCTGTGAACTAACGCCGGATACCGGACGCACGTCTAACACCAACACAGCTGCCAAGGCCTGAGTTATCCGCTTTGCAACAGGATGATTGCTGTGATATTTCATCTTCCTCGCAAATGACTGTTGGACAGTCAATTGCTTACTGGATGTAGTACAAGTGGTCTTCCGACTTCCCCTCTGGGATGATGATCGACTCCCAGCAGCAACAACAGCAGTGCTAGCAGCAGTAGACGTTACACTCAAGGATCCATCGGAGGAATCCCAGTCAGGAGAGGACTCGTCAGACTTGCCAGTGACATGGCCTGCAGGACTATTGCTTTCCTGTCTAAGGAGGAAATTGACACTGAGGGAGTTGGTGGTGTGGTTTGCAGGAGCTTGGGTACAAGAGGAAGGGATTTAGTTGTCAGTTTTTGAACTTGTCAATGACTTCTGATGAATGCGCTCCAGGTGACTTATAAGGGAGGATGTTCCTAGGTGGTTAACGTCCTTACCCCTACTTATTACAGCTTGACAAAGGCAACACACAGCTTGACACCAGTTGTCCGCACTTCTGTTGAAATAATTCCACATCGAAGAGGTGATTTTTTTGGGTATTTTGACCAGGCATGTCAATGGCCTTATTCATCCCACGGACAACAGGTGTCTCCCCGGGTGCCTGACTTAAACAAACCACCTCACCATCAGAATCATCCTTGTCAGTTTCCTCCTCAGCGCCAGCAACACCCATATCCTCATCCTGGTGTACTTCAACAGTGACATCTTCAATTTGACTATTAGGAACTGGACTGTGGGTGCTCCTTCCAGCACTTGCAGGGGGCATGCAAATGGTGGAAGGAGCCACCTCTTCCCGTCCAGTGTTGGGAAGGTCAGGCATCGCAACCGACACAATTGGACTCTCCTTGGGGATTTGTGATTTAGAAAAACGCACAGTTCTTTGCTGTGCTTTTGCCAGCTTAACTCTTTTCATTTTTCTAGCGGGAGGATGAGTGCTTCCATCCTCATGTGAAGCTGAACCACTAGCCATGAACGCAGGCCAGGGCCTCAGCCATTCCTTGGCACTCCGTGTCGTACATGGCACATTGGCAAGTTTACGCTTCTCCTCAGACGCTTTTAATTTAGATTTTTGGGTCATCATTTTACTGAACTTTTGATTTTTGGGTTTTACACGCTCTCTACTATGACATTGGGCATCGACCTTGGCAGACGACGTTGATGGCAATTCATCATCTCTGCCATGACTAGTGGCAGCAGCTTCAGCACTAGGTGGAAGTGGATCTTGATCTTTCCCTATTTTGCCCTCCACATTTTTGTTCTCCATTTTTTAATGTGTGGATTTATATGCCAGTAATATTATTATATCCATAGCAATGGCCTACTGTACTGTACTACTATATACTGCTCACAACAATGCAGCACAGATATGGATACTTGCAGTGACACGGAGCTGCAAGATACAGCAATGGACTACTGTACTGTACAGACTAAATAAAAAGGGTGGAGGGGTGTGTCTTTACGTAAAGCCGTTTTTAAAACCTGATATACGGGAAGATATTCAGGAGGGGACTGTAGACACTGTTGAGACATTATGGGTAGAAATTGCATGCGGGGAAAAAGGAATAAAAAAGTTAGTATTGGGTGTATGCTATAGGCTGCCTGGTATCAACCCATCTGATGAGGAATTGTTACTAAAGCAAATTGAAAGAGCAGCAAGAGTAGGAGACATAGTAGTGATGGGAGATTTTAACTATCCAGAGATAAACTGGAAAAACGATTCATGTGATACTGCTAGGGGCAATATGTTTTTAAACACACTTAATGATAACTACTTAGTCCAACTAATTGAGGAACCAACTAGGTACAATGCAATCTTAGACCTGGTATTAACAAACAATGGGGATTTGGTATCAGGTATTATAGTAGGGGAACCCATAGGAAACAGCGACCACTATATGGTCACATTCAATATCAGTTTCCATAAACAGCCCTATACTGGCTCAACTAGGACTCTAAACTTTAGCAAAGCAAATTTTGAAAAGATGAGGGTATTTTTCAGGGATATTGAATGGGAAGGTTTGTTTTTAGGAAAAAATACTACGGAGAAATGGGAGGTACTAAAATTCCTGCTAGCTAAAAATACACTCAAATTTATTCCTATGAGTAGCAAAAAAAGGAATAAAAATCATAAACCGATGTGGCTTAACAAAAAGATTAAGGAACTTATGGGCAAGAAAAGGCGAGCATTTAAAAAATACAAATCTGACGGGGAAGCAGAGTCATTTCAGCACTATAAGGAATGTAACAAAATTTGCAAAAAGGAAATAAGAGCGGCTAAAGTAGAAACTGAAAAACTAGTAGCAAAGGAAAGCAAAGCGAATCCCAAAAAATTATTTAAATACATTAATAGCAAGAGATTAAAGAAGGAGAGTATAGGCCCTTTAAAAGACAAGTTGGGAGTCTTAAGCAAAAATGATAATGACATAGCGGACACACTAAATGAGTTTTTTTCAACAGTATTCACTAGAGAGGACCCATTTCAGGGACTGACACACAATCTCAATAATGAGAATATCCCACTGATAGGTACTTATTTAAGCGAGGAAGTAGTCTGTGACCGATTAAAACATTTACAGATTAATAAATCACCAGGGCCCGATGGTATTCACCCAAGGGTTCTAATGGAGCTTCACTCTGAACTGTCAAAACCGCTATCTTTGATCTTTAAGGATTCAGTTATATCAGGTATGGTTCCCAAAGACTGGCGTATAGCGGAAGTAGTGCCTATATTCAAAAAGGGAAGTAAAGCTGAACCAGGTAATTATAGACCTGTTAGTCTTACATCTATAGTGGGGAAAGTATTGGAAGGTATTCTAAGAGATAGTATTCTGAAGTTCCTTGAAGTCAATAAGGTCATTAAAAGGAATCAACATGGGTTTATGAAGGACAGATCCTGTCAAACCAACTTACTTGGCTTTTATGAAACAGTAAGCGCAAACCTAGATCAGGGTAAAGACGTGGATGTAATCTTTTTAGACTTTGCCAAAGCGTTCGATACTGTACCACACATGAGACTTATCTACAAGCTACAAGAATCAGGGCTAGGAAGCACAATAAGCACTTGGGTCAAAAACTGGTTAGATAACAGGGAGCAGCACATTGTGGTTAATGGATCTTTTTCAACTTGGACTGGAGTGCTAAGTGGTGTGCCGCAAGGCTCAGTATTAGGACCGCTATTGTTCAATATTTTCATTAACGACCTAACAGAAGGTCTGGAGAGCATGGTGTCAATTTTTGCAGATGATACCAAATTGTGTAAGGCTATAAATACAGAGGAGGATGCCGAGTCTCTTCAGAACGACTTAGTTAAATTAGAAGCATGGGCAGCCAAATGGAGAATGCGCTTCAACACAGACAAGTGTAAGGTAATGCACTGTGGTAACAAGAACAAAAATTACACCTACCTACTAAATGGGGTAAAATTAGGGGATTCTGTACTGGAAAAGGACTTAGGTGTCCTCATAGATAGCAAGCTAAGCAGAAGTACCCAAAGTAGGACTGCAGCAAAGAAGGCTAATAAGATATTAGCATGCATAAAACGGGGTATTGATGCTAGGGACGAGAGTATTATACTCCCGTTATATAAATCACTAGTGAGGCCACACCTTGAATACTGTGTACAATTCTGGGCACCGTACTACAAAAAGGATATCCTGGAGCTTGAAAAGGTACAGAGGAGGGCGACCAAACTAATTAAGGGCATGGAGACGATGGAATACAAGGAAAGGCTTGAAAGACTAGGCATGTTTACATTGGAAATGCGGAGACTAAGAGGGGATATGATCAACATCTACAAATATATAAGGGGACAATACACAGAGCTTGCGCGGGACCTGTTTTTGGTTAGATCAACACAGAGGACTCGTGGACACTCGCTCAGGTTAGAGGAGAGGAGATTCCGCACAATACGGCGTAAAGGCTTTTTCACGGTAAGGACAATACATGTTTGGAATTCCCAGCCCGAGGGAGTTGTAATGGCGGAATCTGTCAACACCTTTAAGAATGGGTTAGATAAATTCCTAATGGATAAGGATATCCAGGGGTATGGTGCATAGTCATGCATTATAGTTACTATAAATAGGGATAAAATGCAACGGCTGACAGCAGCATCAGTCAGAAAGTTTAGTCAAATCATCATGCATAGGAGACCACAAATAGGTTGAACTCGATGGACAATTGTCTTTTTTCAACCTCAGATACTATGTTACTATGTTACAACTATATACTGTTGGTCACCAAAATGCTGCACTGTACTACTATATACTGCTCACAACAATGCAGCACAGATGTGGATACTTGAAGTGACAGAGAGCTGCAAGATACAGCAATGGACTACTGTACTGTACAACTATATACTGTTGGTCACCAAAATACTGCACTGTACTACTATATATACTGCTCACAACAATGCAACACAGATATGGATACTTGAAGTGACACGGAGCTGCAAGATACAGCAATGGCCTACTGTACTGTACTACTATACTGGTGGTCACCAAAATGCTGCACTGTACTACTATATATAGTATATACTGGTCACCCAACAATGCAGCAGATATTGAGCACTGATGATCAGGATACTGTCTAGAACTGAGTCTGACACGGAGCTGCAAGATACAGCAATGGCCTACTGTACTGTACTACTATAATTATATACTGGTGGTCCCCACAATGCAGCACACTGAGCACAGATATTTGCAGCACACTGAGCACAGATATGGAGCTTTTCAGGCAGAGAACGTAGATATTTGCAGCACACTGAGCACAGATATTTGCAGCACACTGAGCACAGATATGGAGCTTTTCAGGCAGAGAACGTAGCCACGTCCTCTCCATTATTATTATTATTATTATTATTATTATTATTATTATCCTTTATTTATATGGCGCCACAAGGGTTCCATTCAATCTCCAATGCACGAGTGAAAATGGCGGCAACGCGCGGCTCTTTATATGGAATACGAATCTCGCGAGAATCCGACAGGTTGCCTCGGACCCGTGTAAAATAGGTGAAGTTTGGGGGGATTCGGATCTCGATGAACCGAACCCGCTCAGCTCTACTTAACGCGTTATGCTGATCCCCACAGACCCAGGCTAATTTACCATAGAGCTTGTTTTCCATAAGGGATGCACATTTATAGCAGGCTAGACTTTTAGAGGTCTATTTATTAACATTATTTTTACTAAAATAATGTTAAAAAGGGTGTTTTCACGCCCTTTTCCCATTATTTTAATATCACATGAATGTATTAAAGGGCATTTGGAGAAGTTTTCATGAAAAATTGCTCTAAACCCTTTAATTCACTTTTTCTAGTAAGCCACATCGCATTCCCCATACTTATAATAGGAAATGTGATATGGCCAAATTTACTAAAAAAAAAAAAAATGAAAAAAATACCACAGTGTGCCCTGAGCTGGCAAGATCACAGGGCAGCACTGCGATAGGGAGGCATTTGCCAAGCTTTCTCTGCCCCTGGCAGAGAAAGCTGAGCAGGACCCGGATCCAGTGATCAGCTATGTGTGTCCGAAGGACACACAAGCTGATCAAAGTGTTAAAAAAAGAAAAAGAAACTCACCTGTCCAGAGAGCCAGTGTCTGGTGCTTCACTGAGTGCTGCGGAGCGTCCCCCATGTGCTGCAATGTGACCCCGGTGCAGTAAAGTGACACTGCAAAGCAGCAGGGCACTTTTCAGCACCGGGGGTCACCGCAGCGCACAGGATCCAGTGCCTGGCAGCACCAGCTCCCTAGACAGGTGAGTATATCATCCTGCTGGGGCGAATCCGCGGCGCGTGGAAGTAGTCACGATGGGGGAAGTCGACCGTGCGGCGGCGGCAGCGGCGATGTCGTTGCATGCGCAGCAGGACATAGGGGTATTTTTACAAAAAAAATACCCAGATGATGCTGCGAAGAGGCATGGCAGGAACAGAGCTTGACCGCAAGCTCTGTCCCTGCATGTAATAATTGATACATTCCTGCGATGTAATCAGTTATCGCAGTGTGAGTTTGGGCAATTTTATCACATGACATCCGCATCCAAGATGCGGATGGTGATAATTAGGCCCCTTAGAGTTAATTCAGTCCTTTATTCAAGCTGATGCTGGTTCACATTATGGGCGGAATTCAATTGTTTATTGTGCCCGATCTCCTGTCTAAAGTGACGGGAGATTGCAGGGACAATATTCAATTGAGTCCCGTTATCGCGCTGATCGCACCCATAGAGGTCAGGTTTAGCCGCGTAAAGCAGCTTAACCCGACCAAAAAGCTGAGCGCGATCTTGAAAAGTGCAGTTTGGGGGCGTCCAGTTGGGTGCAGACTGAAATGTAGATGCCAGCAGCTATCGCGCCTGAAGTGAGCTACAGTTAAATAGCTCCGTTTGGACACCATCAAGTGGCTGCAGGCGGGATACGATTTGAATCTCGCCTATTGACTGATGGAACCCCAAACTGTGGGTCTACATTAGCATGAGCAGCCCAGCCTAGCATAGCCTGGTGCTAATTAGTAGTACAGGGGATCACACTCTCTTTGGGGGTCATTCAGACCATACACATGTGCAGTTCAGACCCGATCGCACCGCTGCAAAAAAAGCTAGCGTGCGATCGGGTCTGAACTGCGCATGTGTATGCACCGCAATGCGCAGGTACATCGGCCGCCGGCGACGGGCATTGCCGGACAGCGACAGATTTTGCGAAGAAAGCGATTGCACCGGCGATCGCAAGAAGATTGACAGGAAGAGGCCGTGTGTGGGTGTCAACAGACCGTTTCCAGGGAGTGTCCGAAGAAATGCAGGTGTGCCCAGCTGTTTTAAGGGAGGGTTCCTGACGTCAGCTCCAGGCCAGATCATCGCAGCGGCTGAGTAAGTCCTGAGCTGTGCAGAGACTGCACAAACTTTTATTTGTGCAGCTCTCTGCACATCCGTTCGCACCCCTGCACAGCGATTACCCCCTCCCCCTGTAGGTGGCAACTACCTGATTGCAGCACTGCAAAAAAAACGCGTGCGATCAGGTCTGAATCACCCCCTTTGACCCCTGCACCCTCACGCCAGGCCGAGCTATAAGCACTGGTGCAAGTTACATTTGAGTGCACTTTTTATACAATTAATTAAACACTTCACTTAAACAATTTAATGCTGATGATGATGACTGGAGAATCTGTAATACGCATCATTAGAAACGTAACGCATATGCTTATGCGACCACACACTGACATAATATTTTGTGTACACACAGTAGGCTGCAATTTTATGCACAATCTGCAAAATTGTAGCCTGCTCTAAGTGAGGCCAGTTTAGCTTGGTTTGTATAGTATATTGCTGATTTGATACATACCCCTTTGCAGTGCATATTGTATACATTTATGCTATTTGTTGACTTAGACAAAAGTTTATGAAGTGAAATTGCATTATTTTAGTAGAATGTTTCTTCTGGAACTGACTCATAAGTGCTGTGATAGACCCACAAAAGGAGCACACTTCACTGATTCATCCGAAAATATAATTTTAGTTCACTGTTCAGCCTGTCAAAAATAAGGGTGTTTTACATTTTATACAAATGACAATTATATTCTACTAGGTATGAAATATCTCATCTGTTAACTCTAAACACTGTTTATACGAATAGGCTCTGCTGTATTACTGTACCTGCGAGTATTGTAGTGCAAAAAATGATTGATGACTTACGTAGACTAGAGAAATGGTCAAACACGTGGTAACCACAGTTTAATGCTAAAAAATGCAAAATCATGCACTTGGGTCACAAAAACCGAAAGGCCAAATATAGTATCAAGGGTAGTATAATGGAAAATACTGAGGAGGAAAGGGATTTAGGAGTCACTATTTCAAGTGACTTAAAAGCAGGAAAGCAATGCAACAAAGCAATGAGAAAGGCAAGTCAGATGCTTGGTTCCATAGGGATACGGCCTCATCGGGAATACTGTGTCCAGTTCTGGAGACCATATCTCCAGAAGGATATAAATACATTAGAGAGTGTACAAAGAAGGGCAACTAAAATGGTGCATGACCTACATCACAAAACTTACCCAGAAAGGCTAACAGATTTAACATGTATAGTTTGTGTTAGTTCTATGTAACCAGAAGGTGTGACACTCCCATGGATTGAGGTACAGTATGTCCCACAAGGGCTGTAAGGAGGGCAATGCAGGGATGTTTTGTCTCCTGGCGTCTGCACTGTGTTTAGAAACTGAGAGACGTCATGACATCTCCCACTGTGCAAAGTGAAGACCTGTAGAGCTGGTCGGGGTGTATTTAGGATGCCCAGATCGGTGCTGTAGTTACTCCATGGTGGCGACTTTCAAAATGTCGACACCAGAATGCCAACATTTGTATGTCAACAGGGACATTATGTTGGCTTACGGTCAGTAGATCAACAAGACTTAGGTCGACAGTCATTAGGTTGACCACTATTGGTCGACATGCATTATGTCGACATGGTCATTATGTTCACTTTTTTTCCATTTCTTGATATTTTTAATACTTTACGATCCACGTGGACTACAACTGGTGACGGTAACCTGTGCCGAGCACAGCGGCAGCAGAGCGAGGCACCTTGCCCGAAGCATGGCGAGCAAAGCGAGCCATGCAAGGGGACACAGTGCACTAATTGGGGTTCCCCATTAGTTTACGAAGAAAACGACACCAAAAAAAGTAAAAAACTCATGTCGACCTTTTACCATGTTGACTTAGTGACCCTGTTGACCTAACGCATGTCGACCAATAGTGGTCGACCTAATGACTGTCGACCTAAGTCTTGTCGACCTAAGGACCCATACCCATTATGTTGATAGTCCAAATTTTGATATTCACAATGTCAGGGGAGGGGTCAATGTGAATGTCGCCAAGCACAACTTGGACAGTCCATGTTAGTAGGGTAGGGTTAATGCTCAAATTAGTTAAAAATGCTATTTTAATATTCAACACTATGTCAACATTCTGGCAAAGTCGCCAATTTGTCAGCACTGACAATGTGAATATCAACATTTCACATATCATTATAATGTCCATGTCGACAGTCTGAATGTTGTCCCACACCCCAAAGACACACATATGCCTGTCAGTAGCCATTTGCTGCCATTTGTCTTTGCTTTTGTTCCTAAATAAAGCATCAGGATTCCTCTGCTGGGTTTATGATGCTTAATGTAAATATGGAGCATGCGCCACAGATGCAGAGCTGAAGGCGTCTGGTCATGCATAAGCCTCAGGACATGTACGGAAATACACTATTTTTCATGCAACTTTTTAGAGCAGCCTACAATTAATTTCAATCATTCCTGGACCACCAACCCAGGGCACCCCTGCAGGTACCCCCAACGCATCCCGCTGTGCCACAGCACTCTGTTTGGGAACCACCACCCTATTCCTTGTTGAAAATGTGTGTATAGCCTTGATGGTGAACAGAGTATTGTTTACACCAGCGGTTACAATGTGTAGGCAGTGACCACGCAGGTAGCTTAACCAGGCTTAGTAGTATATTTGTAGAAGTAGATGTACAGCCGTACTCACTGTTACAGATATTGGTTTCGGCAATGGAGCAGAACCTGTAGCAGAGCAGGGTTAAAGACATCTCACCAGCCAGTTACTGTTCTCTCTCTCATAGTAGCATTGCAGCGCTGTGAAACAGTGAATATAGCAGGTCGCAGGAGCTAAAGGAGGACATCTGTCCTTCATTGTGTTGCTCATGCACAGCACCAAGATGGCGCAAATACACTATTGGCTGCCATCATGGTAAGGAAATGAAGCATCCCTCGAGGAGCCATTTCGTTGGAGATTACTCAGTAGCGCCCTCCACTTATATCAATATTCCTAACCCTCCCCTAGGGCTTAACGCTAACCCATCCCACCCATAGCCTACTTCTCTGCTGCCGCAGCCCAACCCTAACTGTCCGGTTGCTGCAGAATGTTGACATTTCACAAGTCGACAATGTAAACATATTGACATTCTGCAAATGCCGACATGTTCAATGCCAACATTTCAACAATATTGACTTAATAAATGTCTTTGTTGTGGTGTCGACACTAGGACTACATCCTGTAAAATATAATGAGTAAACAGAGTGCAGAATGTTAATATATAATAACCTGCAAATGTAATTGTCATACAGTACTGTATAAGGAATCTAAGTTGTTGTTTTTTCCCCACAAGATTTAAGCTGGAATTTGCACTTAGAGAAAGATCAAATGCTCACATTCCTCCCCAGCATTGGTCATTACATTGCAAACTCTGCCAAATCCTGACCCGTGTTTAGTCACAGCACAACAGAAAGTCAGTGTAACACTGGGAAATGGATAACGTACACTGGATTTCATTACAGAGCACATGGGGGACCTTATTTGTAAAAGATGGGAATTTTGTGAGCCAACTGTAAGTGCACACTTACAGCTGCCAAATGTTGTTTTCCCTGTATCTTATATACAGATGGAGTCGCACTCATCTGAGGCGGCTCCATCGCAAACGTGCACTCCCGGCGTGACTAGGCGATCCGTCCGCCTAGTCACGCCGGGAGTGCACAGAGATGCTCCCATTCAGAAGGGCACTCTGTCCGGGCGTGCAGACGGAGACACTCTCCATTCAATGAATGGGGCGCACATGTAGTCACAGACGGAGCCATGACTAGTGTGACTCCATCTATATGTAACTCACTGCACTGTATAAGTACTGTATATAGCCATTATCAAAACATAGCTTGATGAAGGCAGAGTAAAGATACAGATGTGTCCTCATACATTGGACACATATTGGATCTTCCCATGGACACAGTATCGGATCTTCCCATGGAGTAACGCAATGGTGGCGACACGCCTCTATTTGGAGAAATGGAGGCCATTGCCACCCCCTCCTTGCTCCCAAACGGCATCAGACTGCCAATCACTGAAAGTCTGATGCCGGTAAGCATCCATCATCGCAGCATTGAGCAGAAAGGACCGTGCACATGCACAAAGTAGTACATTGCTACATGTAACGCTACTCCAACCACATCTGAATTACCTTGTTTGTTTGCAAATCATGCTTTGCATAACTGTTTTATCACTACTGTATGTTCTCCGTACATGTTCATTTTCTGTTATTCACCATGGTGTAATAATAATGTATGTCAAGAACATGCCCCCAGCTCCTATGATATGGATGTTTACTGTAGAGGGTTACAAAGGTTTTCAACACTCAGTCTTGCCCTCACGTTCCATGCAGGTTACATAAACCTCCAATCGGCTGAGGATTGCCTTGTGCGTACATCAATAATAATAACAACATCTATAAATTTACCTGAAATAAAAACACAACTGACATACAGTAGATATGGCAGGAAACTGTTAGCTATTTATATTAAGTAGTATAAATATATATGCTTTAAGAAATGAAAGCATAGAATAACGGTAAAGAAAGAATAGCTAGAATCAGCCCAATACAATACTGTACTATAACAACTAATAATCAGCAATGTAGACAGATACCACCCTAGCTGCAAAAGAAAAACCCGAATAAACTAAATGCAACAAAGAGTATCCACTCAATCCTTCTAAGGGGGAGATGTACTAATCAGTGAAAAGTACGGAGAAGTGAGACAGTGGAGAAGCTGTTCATGGCAATCATTCAGTTGCTCTGTATAATATTATAGTATGCAAATTATAAATGTTACTTCCATGCTGATTTGTTACCATGGTGTACCTTGTCCACTGGCTCACTTCTCCACTCTTTTCACTGCTTAGTACATCTTCTCCTAACTTGACTACTTGACTACCAACCGGTGAGGGTGATGATGCTGCCTCCATCAGGGTGGTACAGTGAACATAAACAGTTAACGAAGGTGAGCACACCTGAAACTACTACCAATCAAACATAATACAAATTCTGCACAAATCTACTGTTTTTCACTGCCTAAAATACCCAATGAGAAAATCTCTAATCCAAGTATACAAAAACTGGGAGGGAGGGAGGGAGTGAGAGGAGGAGGATGGGAAAAAAGAAACAATAGAGCTTGAGCCCAGCCTCAACTTTTATCCACTGGCTCACTTCTCCACTCTTTTCACTGCTTCAAATGAAGACCCCTAAAAGTCCTAACTCCTAAGACAGCTAAAGACTCCCAACTACCATATTCCAATACTCTAACCTGATGACACAAAAGCCAGCCCCCAGTCTTGAGGTTTAAAATACACTCATATGCAATTGTTTTGTTCTCCTAAAATAAGACAAGAGCTGAATAGGCCCAAGGCTATATAAGAGTCCTTATTTTTTGTAATTAGTTTAGAATTTGTCAACTGTTTCTAGACAGATTAGCCTTGGGGAATTTTTGTGAGTGGTCAGGATTGGCCTATCAGGGAGCTTTTTGGAGTGGCTATGTCTTGCTTCATAAGGCTGGAGGTGAGCCCGTCATCCATCTTGGGGAATCATGATTGTCCCTCCCCCTCTGTTTTTCTTTTTCAGTTTTTCGTTCTGTTCTTATTAACTCTTGGTTTATAAGGTGCTGTTGGATGGAAATACGCTACAAACCAGCTGCCGCGCAAGGTGTAAGAAGCTGTTGTGGAGCATATACTCTGTAAAAGGCAGCTAGTATGGCCTACCTCTGCGGGAGGACTTTGCTTCCCTCTCTGTGGACACGCTTGCACTATCTGTTAGAAGGGGTTGTGGGCCTCCACAGCTCAGCTTACATTTTGTCACTGGGGGGGTGTATCAGTCACCTCCCAATATTGGTTCAGAATCATTTGGCTGGAGCCGTGTGCTTGTAGCATCCTTCTTTGCTTTCCAAAATTAAGTAAAAGTAAAAGCTCAGGGTCATACCTTAATAAATCCAAGTTATGACCTTCAACCAAAGCAGTCTGTGTCTCTGTGGTTATTTTTAGTGTTAACATAGTTAAATGGGTGTGTAGATATTGTTGGCTAATTGTATTAAAGTTATGGTCTCCTTCTGATTGATCACCCACAATACAGATCTCTGGCACCAATACACACCTCCTATATTCCACCACCTATTGCGCTCACTTTGCACTTTGTAGTCAAAAGAGTTAACAATTCACACACCAACAATCACAGGGCTAATACATCAACTCTGTTACACATACAGTATGTACCCACTGGCAGACACTATGCATCTTCTTAGTTGCAATTACCGTGCCATTATTGAAAGGGTCAACAAAACTGCTCTAGCATGCAAAGGGTTAATATAGTTGAGCAATCACTGGGTTAGAACTGACAAATAATAATTCTCTTCTTAAAAGGGCTATGGATTTGTTAAGTAGAGGCAGTCATGCTTTACATGGCAGCATGGATCACAGGCTGAGCCTGTCTGGAACACAATATTCTGTAGCCCTTCATGTGTTCAGAATCAGGCCTCCAATTAGTCATTAATGTGAGTGATTTACAATATTGCATTTTTACAAACAATATAATTACACATAACAAATAGCTACATTGCTTTTACACATTTGGTTTATGTAGACTACATCTAAAATATTTTATGAGGCTGTAACAAGCAGACAGATAAGTAAAAAGAATCCGGTATTAAAGTATTTTTGAGCTGTCTAAAAATATAGCCAATTTACCTATACTTCTCAGTAGACACTTCAGCTTAGAATGAATATTTCATGAACTCATAAGTTGCTTGAACTTTCTTAACCTCTTCCTTAAGTGATATATGTTATTTTGCATAATATCTCCTGGGCTTTTAAAGTCTACATATGCTTTTTCCCCAAGAAAGGGATTAATTGGATCTACAGTATCTATACCAGTGATATTAAACAATGATGCGCTGACACACATCTGGTGCATAAATGAAATACATGACATGAGATATTCACAGAAAATAAATCATGTTTTGTAGTCATATAGCCCGATTCAGGGGTGGATTCATATCCCGTTATGAGTGTGTGCGAATTTCTGCTAGCGTGCAGCCGATGGAATTCATACAGAGACACCCACCAGCAGCTTCTGAAACCGCCGCTTTGCGCAGAAAGTCGCACCATCAATCCCAGATCCTCCACACCATCAGACAATAAAAGAGTCCTATGTTTGCTCAGATTTTCAATTGAAATATGGCAACATATGGTACCAATACTGGTGCCATTGCAAATGGGTGGTTGTGACATGCCCACATCCGAGTCGCCATTCCACACCTCCCAACTTCTGCCAGCACGGGAGAGGGACACCTGTGCACGTCACAGGCATGTGCCCAAAATTAGGGAGTGTGGCCTATCAGCTACGGGGCATAGCCTCATGGCAAATGCTGCAATCGCGAGTTACGCCCCTGTTTTTGTCACTGTGGGAGCATGCCCAGGACTCTGTGAGCTGCTGGACATGCCCCAAGTCCCCATCTCCCATGAATAGACACAGCATCTATTCACTGAGCAGTGTAGTGAGTGACGGAGGACTTTCCCAACTGCCCCACCCCCACACCCCTTCCTCTGTAGGATGCTGCGGCCCCCAGGTGGGACAGCGAGACACTACCTTAAAACTTTGACCTGCAAAATGCCATTGGTAAACCACAGTGAGGCATGTGCTATGTGGCTCAGAGGGATTCACAGTCTACAAAACATTGGCCAACTGTGACCGCCATAGAATCACCACTGAATCAGGCCCATAGTTACTAATAACTATGTTAAAAGTAAAAGTTGCATACAAAAGAGAAACTCTACACTGCCACAATAAGCTTCCACAGTTTCCACTTATAGTGAAATTATGTTAACTAAATCCCAGCAGTCTATGAAAAGTGTTATTTCCGTGAAGGCGATCCTTAAGCACACAGTTCCTGGTCTGACTTGCACATAGGGGGTAATTCCAAGTTGATCGCAGCAGGATTTTTGTTAGCAATTGGGTAAAACCATGTGCACTGCAGGGGAGGCAGATATAACATGTGCAGAGAGAGATAGATTTGGGTGCGGTGTGTTCAATCTGCAATCTAATTTGCAATGTAAAAATAAAGCAGCCAGTATTTACCCTGCACAGAAACAATATAACCCACCCAAATCTATAACTCTCTCTGCACATGTTATATCTGCCTTCCCTGCAGTGCACATGGTTTTGCCCAACTGCTAAAAAAAATTCCTGCTGCGATCAACTTGGAATTACCCCCATAATGCGCACACAATTACGGAGGCTTCCAGCAATCAAAGTACTATGCAGATATCTGCCTGTATTCTGTAAGCATGAGCTGCTTTTATCACTAGAATCGGCAGTCACTCCTATCCCATTCTTGGTGCAGCTCAGCTCAGAATATGTTGCAACCTGACTACATGCTCGCCACATGCCCAGAAGATGCTTCTCTTACAAGAAAATGCCCTGTTGCTACCCAGTAGAACCAACTCCATAGATGAGAGTCAACTGAGATGACTCATAATTCTTCGTAGCTGCTGGAAGTTGCACATGCACGTGCAGTTTGCTACAAATTACAAGATGTACTGTAGCCACCACATTACACTTTTATGCAACTCAGAATCTGGCCCACAGCTCCTTCTTGCCCAACTTCCTGATGACCTCAAAACAGAATTGAGGCATAGGTACATAAAAAAGGGAGGAGGAAATTGCTGCGCCTGTGTCTGCCAATTAGGCTGATCTCATATCCTAAACCTGGAGTTAATAATGTCAAAAGTACGTTCGCCTCTATAAGGAGTTGTGTAATACTCCTGAACCTAGAGATCAAAAAAGAGAATTAATGGAGGCGCTCATTTCATTTTGACATCATGAAGTCCTATATTTTTTCACAACCAAGGAGTCAGATAAAAATAAGATAAATATTTATTGTCAGAATAAATCAATAAAAAAATATTTATAACAAGCTAATATCTAAAATACAATTCATAATCCCTGTCCTCACTAGATTGCCGTTTAAATAGAGATCTGAAGCTCACATAAATTGCATAAATTATTCCAACAGCACTGAAAACAATAAAACAGACTGAATAGCTAACGGCAGTCCAAAAGTAACAAACTGTTACAATGTTTATAAGACACTGTTGCCAAACTGCTGTGTAACGATGTATAGCTGTTAAATGAGACACAGTTATTATGTATAGAGAAGAAAGCTGGAGGCAATTGTGTGCTTTAAATTATTCAGCTATGATGTAAGTCGCCTCAAAGTTCAAAAAGCCGGTATATAGGTAGCTATAGATTGTAATGTTACCTCTCCAATAGGGCTAGTGGAACCGAGCGTCCTCGGGTTAAATCAAACGAGCCCAATGAGTTGTGGAATAGGAGAGTTCGTAGCTGTTTGTCCGTACTGATCAGGATCCCACTGCTATTTAATAATTTTCCCTGGGCGTGCACCGCCCGTAGCAATTGTGAGGGAAGGCAGATGTGCGGCTGGTGAATTAAAAGCCGCCACGGGGATCCGGCTGTATGTTGGTTTCCTCCGTTACTCCCTGGACGTGCGCCGTCCGTTTCCAATCAGAGGGAGAGAGGCTGAAGTGTCTGCTACAGCAACCATACGGAACTCACAAGCCGGCTGAGTCCTGTGTTTAGGACACGTACTGTTCGTTCCTATAGCCGGTAAAACAGGGCTGTGAGATGTGCCTCAGACCGTGCGTTCAATCAGTGAGGAAAAAGGGAGGAGTCCTGATGCGTTTCGTCACGCAACCCGTGACTTTTTCAAAGATCATTGTAACAGTTTGTTACTTTTGGACTGCCGTTAGCTATTCAGTCTGTTTTATTGTTTTCAGTGCTGTTGGAATAATTTATGCAATTTATGTTAGCTTCAGATCTCTATTTAAACGGCAATCTAGTGAGGACAGGGATTATGAATTGTATTTTAGATATTAGCTTGTTATAAATAATTTTTTATTGATTTATTCTGACAATAAATATTTATCTTATTTTTATCTGACTCCTTGGTTGTGAAAAAATATAGGACTTCATGATGTCAAAATGAAATGAGCGCCTCTATTAAGGCATAGGTACATGCAGTGTCGGATTGGGGCGTGAATTGCCCAGCGGGAGAATGCAGTGATAGGGGCCCATGTTTAGGGGTGTGGTCAGTCTCCAGAGGGGGTGTGGCCAGCCACCACAAAGGTTTGGTTAATCATTTGCAGGCATGTCCAAACTGCGGTCCTCCAGCTGTTGAGAAACTATACATCCCAGCATGCCCTGACACAGCTTTAGCATTCTCTGACAGCAAAACTGTGTCAAGGCATGCTGGGATATGTAGTTTCGCAACAGCTGGAGGGCCACAGTTTGGACATGCCTGCATTAGAGAGTGAATAGTCTGGGCCCCTTGATAAATATCTATAGTAAATACTGCTAGTGCATACATGATAATGTACCAGATTAATAACAGCAATATACTGTAGAGAATACACCATAGTCATGTGCAGTATGACGTAACAGTGGGGCCCACCGGGGGGTTTTCCCTGTATCCCTGTGGGGCAGTTCAACTCTGCGTACATGTGTCACATGATGTGTGGAAAGTCTGGACAGAATGGTTTCAGGCAGCAGGGTTGGTCATCAACATACTTAGGCAAACTTGGTTTCATGTTTTTTTCCCCCTGCTATTGTCTGAGCAGGTGGTTCATCTTCAAAATTAAACCCTATAAATTCTAGCAAAGTAATTATTATTATTATTATTATTATTATTATTGTAGTAGTAGTTCTATGTACTTTTTTGGATGCCGTACGTTTATATACTGTAATTCATTATCAATGTTTATTTTTTAAAAAGGAAATGTGACATTACTGACAAACTCTAAATATATGCCAGGCAGTTATTCTGATCATGTTTGATTAATGTGTAATGAAGCAGTTGGTGTTTTGAATATAATTACTTAAATTATGTCATCATACTTTGCACAATTACAGAATTAACAGATCTAAAACACATTCTTTTATTAGGAAAGTAGTATAGTTACACAGTTACATAATCAGTGAGGTTAACAAAAGGTTCCTGGTCCATAAGTTCAATATGTAATGATAACAATTCCAATTATAGCTGTTTTAGTTTCCATTGCGTTTACCAGTATAATGTTTAATACTAATTACGTTGACATTCTGCATTTGCTTTGGGCAAAAAGCTGTTAGCCCTACTGAATTAGCCATAACCAGATCCCTTGGGAGCTGAATATATAACATCGCAGCTAGTACAGAGTTTTAGTTATACAATTAATATGTTTCCAAATAGTTTTTTCTTATATTAACTGCCATTTAAAACCACATTGGTGGAATGTCTGGGATTGTAAGTAGCATTATACTCAACCCTTGTTTAAGGTAAGCAGGACAAGAGTGCACTAGTACCACAAGACCTGGCCTTCTGCCAGGTCCACAATTGCACTCAGGGCAGTACTGTACCTGATCAAAGTTTTCCTTATTGAGTGTAGCTTGCCTGGTCTTCCGTTTCTGGGCCCTGCCTCCTGACCATCTTTGTCTATGACACTGAACTTCAGCTGGTTGTTGGATTTCTAAGTTTGTGCCCCTTGTATTTACATTTATGGCCTGACTCAGAGTCGCATGCAATGCTGATCTGCATAGAATTAGGCTACTTTTTTGTTACTGCATGTGCGTAAAGATCTCCTATGGCGCATGCACAAAGGCACTGTTGTGATTGAGACACACAGTATCAGAAATGTCGTGGGAAAGTGTTGGATATTCTCGGTGGTGATATACTCCACTTCTTTATGTGTCTGCCTGGTGGGAGTCTTTCATGAAATGTATCACCCCCTTTCAGACATTCATGCCCCACATCCAGACTGTGCACTTTAGTTGAGCCAACTTCAACTGGTAGAGGTACAATAGGCCCATACTGTTTGTTGAAAGAGGAGTGCACTACTGCGCATACTCTAATCTACCTGTCCTCTAGGAGTGCTTCCTGTACTATCCCAAGATGTCCGCAAGATCTCTATTGAGCATGTGCCAAGGTCATCTGGAGACTGTGTAGTGTCAATCTGTGGGAAACAGATGTCTCTTGCTTAGTGCCTATAAGAGACCTGCGATTACCTGCAATCCACAACGTTTTCCACTGTTCCTGCACCAGTACTCATTTGCAGTATACACTGACCGGCTGGTGAGCTGTATGAAACTGTCCTCCACTCAAACATCGCTCCATGATCAGTATTCATGTAACAGTGAGTACAGCTGTACCTGCTATTTATCAATAAACCATCATTACTAGTTAAGTAACTGGGCTGTTCATAGTATGAGTCTTCCTCTGGTGTGTTACTGTATAACTCTGCAATATCAACACCTGCACACACATCATTCCCAACACTGTTTGGGGGAGATTTATCAAACATTGTAAATTGGACAAGTGTGGTTGTTGACCATAGCAGCCAATCAAATTCTAGATATCATTTACCTAGTACATTCTATAAAATAGTAGCTAGAATCTGAATCTGCACCAACCAAAATTATATTGCACCGCTGAAGAGGTGTGGCCAGCTGCCAGAGGGTGTTTGGCCAGTTCTCAGATGAAGAATTTAGGCAACTACCTGTGCATAGTCTGGCTCCACCCCCATGGTCTGTCTGGGGATAGCCTATGTACCAAGGGGAGATTTATCCAAGAAGAAGAAAAGAAAAAGTGGAGAAAGAAAAAGTGGAAAGCAATGAAGTGCCAACCATTCAGCTTCTAACTGCCATGTTACAGGCTGTATTTGAAAAATCAGTTAGGAGCTGATTGGCTGGTACTTTATCTATCTCCAAGCATTGATAAATCTACATGGGAATATGGCATTGATATACAAAATAAATACTATATACTATGAAGTATGTTTTGTAAAGGTGGACACGTCACAAATACTACTAAAAATTAATGTATATATGTGTGTGTTTGTAAAGGAACATAATTTACTTTTTTTAAAATAATTTAGCATCTTAATACTGCTTTCAAACCTAGCACTATCTAAATAGTCAGTGTTACTGAATGACCTCTCTCTGCCAGGCGATCACAGATTTTTGTCCACTGATTTGGAACAGAGGCACCTGGAACTGTCTTTCCTAGGCTTCTACCATCAGCATCTCAATCACTTACATCTGAGTATGTGTGGACATACTGCTACAACATGTCCCGCCCCAATTAGTGTTGGCTAATCCCAGGTGTGTGCCAGCGGTGCCTGGCACATAGCGCATATGCACTGTGGGCGCAGTACCGCCGGCAACACCTGTATTTCTGCAATGCAATGTGTGACCGCAGTAGTGTTACAGTGCAGCCAGGGGCAGCAATGCCCTCTGCCACCCCCTCTACCACCAGAGCTTACATTGCTGGCCAGACACCACCCCCATCCATGGAGGTTACACTGAGTATCCCCCCGCCCCAACAACAGGTGCCTACAGTGCAGCCTGAGCAGTGACCACCTCCTACCCCTGATGGGAGGTTACAGTGAGTCACAGGCAATGCTGCCCAATGCCCCCGCTCTGCCACAGTCTGAATACTCCGCCGGAGTTACTGTGAGCTGCGGGCTGTAATGCCCGACCTCCCCTTCCCGTCTCCCTGCCGCTGCTGCAGTTTAAAGTCTCCCTTACAGTGACCGGCTGTACTGCCCGATCTCCCTGCTGCCGACGGAGTTCACTTTACTATGCCTGACTCCCCCCTCTCCCTGCTTAATGTCCTCACCACCAAAGCTAATAATGACCCGCGGGCAGAAATACCAAACCCTCCTCTCCCGGCCACCACTATAGCTTACAGTGAGCCGCATCTGTAATGCCTGATCCCCCCCCCCCTCAGGGTTACAGTGCAGCCCAACAACTCCATTCATGTTCTCACCCCCCTCCCAACGGAGGTCAAATTGCTGTAATGCCCGATCCCCCCCTCAGACTTACAGTGCAGCCTGACAACCCCCTCCCCCCAAGGATACACTGAGCGCCCAGGCAGTCATGTCCTACCCCCCCCCCCCCTTCCCCCTCTCCCCACGGAGGTCACAGTGCTCAGGGGACTCTACCTGCTGTATTTTGTAAAAGGGGACTCTGCTGTAGTGTGTAAAAGTGTATCTCTGCCTGCCGTATGTGTAAAAGGGGTCTCTGCCTACTGTAATGTGTAAAAGGGGACTCTGCCTGCCGTAATGTGTATAAAGGAACTCTGTCTGCCGTAATGTGTAAAAGGGGACTCTGCCTGCCGTAATGTGTGAAAGAGGACTTCTAGGGACTGCATCCAGGGCCGGATTAACAATAGGGCGGATGAAGCTGCAGCTCCAGGCCCCCCATTGAAAATAGCCTCCTGGGATCCCCCTGCATCGTAGCCAGTGTTGACAAGAAAAAAAACTTTTTTCCTGTTACCACTGTGACCAACAGCCCAGCACATTGGGGGTCATGTCGAGTTGATCGTTAGCTGCATTTGTTCGCAGCGATCAGGCTAAAAAACGGCAGTTCTGCGCATGTGTATGCGGCGCAATGCGCATGCGTGACGAACGGGCACAACAAACAATGTAGTTTTGCACAGGGTCTAGCGATGCATTTGCAAGTGGGCATCTCTGAGTGGCAACTGACCATTTTCAGGGAGTGTGCGGAAAAACGCAGGCATGCCAGGAAAAACGCAAGCGTAGCTGGGCGAACGCTGGGCGGGTTTGTGATGTCAAATCAGGAACTGAATAGTCTGAAGTGATCGCAAGCTCTAAGTAGGTTTTGAGGTACTCTGAAACTACACAAAAAAATTTGTAGCCGCTCTGCCATACAACCATTTGCACTTCTGCTAAGCTAAAATACACTCCCAGTGGGCGGCGGCATAGCGTTTGCACGGCTGCTAATAACTGCTAGCAAGCGATCAACTCGGAATGACCCCCATTATACTCCTGGCTGCTCGAAGGATAGCGTCTAGTTTCCCTTCATGGAGAGGACTTTTCCCATGAGCCCCTGGGTCCATGTCACAAACTATTTGGAATAGTAACCTGTGGAGAAGCACTGCCCACTAAACTCCCAACCCACGGCTGTCAATCACCTGAACACAGCCACACAATGCTCCTCCCCCTGGACGCACTAAGCTCCACCCCATGCCATCAGAAACAGGGTCACCATTGTGGAGCTCCCTGGTTGCTCCAAGCTCCAACCCCAGGCCACCCTAAACTCAACCCCCTGGTCACGCTAAGCTCCACCCCCTGGTCACACTAAGCCCCACCCCCTGATCATCTGAAGATGTGTCATCTGGAAGGGAGCCCCCCTGGTTGCGTTTAGCTCCACCCCTAAACTGCACCCGTTCACCTGAAAATGTGTCACCACCAGTGTGGGTGTCCCCTGGTTGCTCTAAAGCTCGACCTCCCCCCAGCCGTCCAAAGATTCTATGGTTTGGCGTGACTCATTAGGTCTACACCAGGACATCTCAGTACCCGGATTCCCTGGAGCCTTGACCAACTACAGCCTTGTATCTCTGCAACCCAGGATTAGTGAGTGCTACTGTACAGCCGATTTTTCCCTACTTGGTTGTATCTCTGAAGTTCTCTGCAAAGCAACATATGGTGATTTAAGAACATCAGGGCCTGATTCAGAGATGTATGTAACCATGATGATTTATGTACAACATCTCCAGTGTTTGTGGGATCTGCGTACTATATGCTGCCACTGTACAGGTTTACCCTGTGTGTGCTGGTGCAGTGCAGTGTAACCCTGTGTTTGCTGCCACTGTACAGATTTACCCTGTGTGTGCTGGTGCAGTGCAGTGTAACCCTGCGTGTGCTGCCACTGTACAGAATTACCCTGTATATGCTTCCACCGTACAGATTTACCCTGTGTGTGCTGCCACTGTATTGTGTAACCCTGTATGTGCTGGAGCAGTGCTGTGTAACCCTGTGTGCTTCCACTCAATGGTGTGTACAGTGTTACTCTGTGTGTACTGCCACTGTATGGTGTAACCCTGTGTGTGCTGGAGCAACCCTGTATGCACCGGTGCAGAGTGGTGTAACCCTGTGTGCGCTGGTGCAGTGTGGTGTAACCCTGTGTATGCTGGAGCAGTGCAGTGCAACATACTGTATATGGCATGTGTATGTATGGGAGAGGTGTATATTATTACAGTATATTGGGTTTATGTGTATATACAGGAGGGTGTATATATGTTTATTGGCAGGTAGTGAAGGTAATGGTTCCGGCTTTGTTGAGATGATGGGGGAAGTTTAGTTGCAGGGGTGGCAGGCCTTTTATTGCGAATCACGACTACATGCAAGGACACGTGATGGTGTGTGTATGTGCACAAAACAGTTGGCTGATTTAATATTTTTTGGTGCTTCTGAAGTACAGATTGCTGTGTTTAAGTTAGTTACAGAACACATTGGGGGGAAATCAGTAAACATCGCAGGGATGTTACTCCTCAGTTAAGTGCCCTGAGCTATTCAATCGCTCGCGTGGTAAACCAGGTACTCGCAGATTTCTACTCACACCATCCCGAGGGGGGTGAGCAGAAATCTGCATTAAGTACTGTCTTAAGGCTAGTTGAGGTGTTACTGTGTTATAATAGCATCCCGCCCTGCACTTAACCCAGGAGGTGCAGTTTACCGCAACTAAGCCCAGGCAATTAGTCACGGTAAGGTGCATCTCCTGGGTTAAATGCCCAACGTGATGCTTTTAACTGAATAGCTCCGGCACTTAACATGGGAGCTACATCCTCGCAATGCTAATTAAATTCCCTTCAATGTGTATTTATTAGTGCTATTTTATATACTGTATTACTATAGATATACAGTACAGCAAGCAGTACTTGCAAAAAGTTCAGTAATAAAAACAAAGCAGGTGCCCTCCAACCTGGAACATATAGCAATATGCCAGTAATACATGCTACACTCCAGCGGCAGCATTCTATGGAGAATAATTACCACAACACTTGTGGACAGTGGGGGTCATTCCGAGTTGATCGCTAGCTGCCGTTGTTCGCAGCGCAGCGATCAGGCTAAAAATCAGCATTTCTGCGCATGCGTAAGCACTGCAATGCGCAGGCATGTCATACAGGTACAATGAGCATCGTGGGTTTGCACAGAGTCTAAAATACATTCCTGTCACATGGCCGAACGCAGGAAGATTGACATGAAGTGGGCATTTCCGGGGTGTCAACTGACCGTTTTCAGGGAGTGCTTAGAAAAACGCAGGCGTGCCTGGAAAAACGCAGGCGTGGCTGGGCGAACACTGGGTGGGTGTGTGACGTCAAAAGCCGTCCCTCCATCATTAGAATCAATGCACACGAAGAGTAACTACAGGGCTGGTCTTGTTTTGCACAAAATTATTTTGCAGTTGCGCTGCACAATCGTTCGCACTTCTGCAAAGCAAAAATACACTCCCCAGTGGGCGGTGACAATGCGTTTGCATGGCTGCTAAAAACTGCTAGCGAGCGATCAACTCAGAATGACTCTCAGTGACAAGCGTTTCAGAGTTATTGCAGCATTTTGGTCAGGGTACACTGTGCACAACTGAGATGAACTGTATTAGAAATGTCTGAGCATTCCTGGGCAGTGACTGGGAGGTGGCCATTAATGCACGAAAAATGGTCTGTCTCATGGGCGTGTTGCATACATGGATGATAAAGTGTTTGCGTACACAGGGGGTCATTCACACCTGATCGCTCGCTATGTAAGAAATAGAAAATACCCAATTATTCACCACAGCAGCTGGAAGGGGTTTGTCAGGCCCCAAAAATATATACACAATAAAAAAGATTACCAGCGCTATGAGTTGTACTACCAATTCAATAAATACTTGGATCAGTTGATTAAAATATTAAATTTTTAATATAAAAAAGCTGCATAAAACTAAACATTCAATTAATGTATGTATACATCAAATTAATTAATTCATACAACATTGGCTCTGAGATTTTGATGATTACTTTGCTGATAGGAACCAAACCATTAGCTTATGATCCCGGACTTTATATGCATAAGGATTCCCTCCTCCTTGTATAGCAATTGCACAGTCAGCTGGTAATGACCTGATATTACCTCATACACAGTTCCACAGAAGATGGTAGTTGTTCATCTGTGTAGAGAGTTCAAGGTGTTTCCATAGATTGCTGGGTATATAAGCACAGGAGAGGGCTGTTTCCTATTTCTTGCATCCAATTTGGAAAAGATGGAAAAAAGTCCTTATCTGGATCAATCTCGAATGGTGTAGGTTTAGGTTCCACAGTGGTATCTTAACGCGTTTCCCTGAGCTAGGTCGCTCAGCTTCCTCAGAAGGTTCCTATCAGCAAAGTAATCATCAAAATCTCAGAGCCAATGTTGTATGAATCAATTAATTTGATGTATACATACATTAATTGAATGTTTAGTTTTATGCAGCTTTTTTATATTAAAAATTTAATATTTTAATCAACTGATCCAAGTATTTATTGAATTGGTAGTACAACTCATAGCGCTGGTAATCTTTTTTACTGATCGCTCGCTAGCAGTTTTTTGCAGCGCTGCGATTAGATAGTTGCCGCCTATGGGGGAGTGTATTTTAGCTGTGCAAGTGTGCGAACACATGTGTAGACGAGTGGTACAAAAAGATCTTTAAGTTACAATACCGGTCAAGCAAAAAGCTCCCACCAGGTCAGGAGGGTAACCCACACCGAGATAGATATATATATATATATATATATATATATATATATATATATGTGAATCCCTAAAATAAGGGTTTAATTAGATATGATGAAAGGCACCCCAACTTTGTAATTTCTATTATAATTTACTTATATATGTGAAAAAGATTTGAAGGCTCACAAAGGTGCTAGCAACTGGTTTAGGTAGGGATATGAGATCAAATCCCCATAGAGAGGGAAAAAGGGGGAGAAACCAAGTATAATTTGAGGTGCACTCACCCAACTAACAAGTTTTTATATGATTGTTATTATGAAAAATGTATATCCACAGCAGTAATATCAAATAAAGGCTTAAGTGCCCAATAACCTAAATCAATGTTTAAAGTTTTTTTTGTTTATATGGGACTAAATTGTCCTTTATTAAAGATAGAGCGAAATATTAAAATTCATAGAAAAAAAAAGAAAGAGTAAAAAGTGACAGAAATTGAACGATATGTGAATAAAGATTTAAAAACAAAGCTGATGTGTTTATCCCTTCATATGTTTTCTTGTATTTATTTCAAATGTGCATCCACGTACATGTATTTATGCAGCACTGTATCAGTGCTATGTTTATATGAGATCTGCAATTTTCGTATTAACTGGAGCCCATACAATGTAACAGAGGAAAATATGATACCTTACTTTTGAGTCACAAACTGTTACATTAAATTGTAACCATGTTTTTGGAATATTGCAACAATGAGTCTCCACTCCTGCCCTTTAGGCTATAAATGTGGTAAATTAATTCTGATGTTGTGAATTAAGGAGTAAATGAAACAATTTTGATAAGAATGTGACTCATGACTAAAATCCTAGAACACCACACAGTGCAAAAATGCTTGCATGATATTATGTAGGTTACCTAGGCTTAGAGAGAACTAATTGGGGATGTGTCTTGGTAAACTGCCTCACTGCCCTATATTCAATAATATCTGCTTGGTAAATCACAGCAGCCTCTGATACCCGCTACTAATATTTATAGTGCATTAATAAATGTGCAGAAAAAATGGGTTTAATATCTCCCATATGATGTCAGTTCACAGTGATAGATTATCCTACTACACTGTATTGGATTATGTTCGTGCGATAACTCGCAACAGTAATTAATATCCGCTAGCCGTACTTATGATATATCATTCCTTGTGCACAGAGGTGTTTGATTAGTGTATACACCCCTAATTTCTGCACTGCATATATGAGTTGGTATTTCATATAATATGAATTGGCAGCAGTTGTCTCTGGTACTGAACAGTGTTAGATTATGTTCATACAAGATATATTAATAGCTCTTAAATATCGCTAACCGTATTTAGATATGTATATATATTTAGGTATGTTACATTTTGTATAAGTACCAGAGGATTGTGCCCTTGTGTATAGATTGACAGCAGTGTGTATATAATTGCACTAAATGTCCGCTAAGCACAGAGACAGTATTGCATATGAGACATATTAAGGAGAGATCACTTTGTTCTATTCCCTATCTGACACAATCCCCCCGTCGTCTCTCTTGTTTGATATTAGTAAAATTGTGACCCGCAGCATATGAATGGAGTATTAGTAAGTAAAAAACATGTGTTCAAAAGTTCCTCTGTAACATAAGCATATTTGGTTCCTAATTACATGCTATAGGTCTCGGATGTATGTCATATACCATTTGCACATTTAATTCTTATTACTAATTCGGGAGCACATGGCTAAAGCCTATGCGCATTTCACTCCTATTGAGCTTCCTCAGGGCACTATTGTGAATGGCGCCCACTGAAGTAGATAGTTTTATAGGGGAGGGAAGGCAGTGATAGGACGTGTAAAAGCCGACCAGCCAATGCCCACCAAGTTAGGTCCTTTCAAATAAAAAAATAGCCGTTGATCATTCATCTATGCCTGTCCCGCTGGATCAAGCGCTAGTAAGTGCCGCCAGCTGAATCACACAGCTGCGGCATTAGTTCTGCAGCTAAAAATGAACTATTTGTGTTTAGTGATAAATCGGTATGCTTTCAACTCATACGTCCTCATTTTGGAATTGATTGATCGTCCGTAATGGAACACAGTATCAATTATTATACTTATATGCAGATCTATATCTAACTGATCATCCGTAATTGCTGTGGTCTGCTGTACTATATTAATCTATCTATCTATCTATCTATCTATCTATCTATCTATCTATCTATCTATATATATATATATATATATATATATATACATTGTAATAAAAGTAAAAATAACAGTTTACTGGAAATAAAAGAAAGAGAATTTTTTTATATGTCATCAGTAATATGTATGTGTAAATAGATTAATGGAATTTATCAAAAACAGTACCTCACATCGGTATGACAGAGTGTCCTAATTCAAAAATAAATATCAATTATTTGACCAATGTAAAAACAAAAATATAAATAACGTGCATGTAGGTACAAGTGCAGAAAAGTGTGCCAAATTAACAACCAATACAAAAATGACAAAGTGAGCTGGTGAACAAAAATAGTAAAAAGGAAAAAAACCTACTAAATAATACAAAATATATATGTATATATTATGTGATTATTAAAGTGATACGTGCCAATTATAACACTAAATATAAAGTATGAGGAAGAATACATATCCCCAAACTTAATATTACGATATGATCAATCTAAAATTCATTTATTAATTATATGTCGTGTGCTGAATAGTGATAGTGATTTGTAATATACAGCTCTGAAAAGGAGAGGAAAAAATAAAAATAAAAAATATATTTTTTCTCTCCTTAGTGAATGATAAGTGAATATAACTCGGTCCATGTAATACATTTCATATAAATAACCAATAAGAGTGTCTATTATTTCCCCAATATAATTAGCTGTCATAAACCATATGAACACTGCCCCATTCATGTTTGATCCATATGTATATTATTAAATATACATGGTGACTTGTAAATTAATCATCCAATATTATATATTCTGCACCCATATTGGACCCAGAAAAATAGTCATAAGATTCATATTTAGTGATTCAGCTTAAAAGCTCCCTGGTGGTGTGATGTAGACTGAAATATATTGTAAACAATTTTTTCTTTCCAATCTTCATGAAATGTATTGTGGAAAATTCCAATCTGCATGGATACTTGATGTCAAGGTATTGTGTTTTTCCGAATAAATGAATATCTGACAACATATAATATGTCTTAATGGTAAGTATTTCATAAGTAGATATTCGTGGAAAGTATAGTGGATATAACAGTAGCTATAGTTAATTTAATGGTAAGTATGGTATGTATAGTGATATATTATTATTGTAATCCTTCCAATAAAATTCTTACATGATAGGTAAGTATTTCATAGGTGAGTATTCATGGTAAGTATAATAAGTATAACAATAGATATGATTAGTTTAGTAGTAGGTATGGTAGGTATGATAGTATATTGTTGTTACAGTCCTTCCAAGAAGACTCTTGCATGAGAGAAGGATTCCAACATCAAAAATAACTTGTTCACCTTTCATGCCCCATATACGTTGCCATCCTACACTTCCCACATGAAACACATCCTCCTTTTCCATATTATGGAACAGAGAAAAGGACAAAATGGTCTCTTGAACCACAGGTAGGTATTAAATTTGAGTCTGGTAAATTAAATACCCCAATCATCTACCGTAAGTATCCTAATTAATGATATTAATAAAAAGCATGTGATAGATAAAGGGAACCCTTGGACGAGGGATATATATCCCTCTGATAACTGACACAATTTAGATGTCCAAATGTTCGAATATGGAATTGATAGCCATATAAATCCTGGTCCAACGTGCATCCTGATATCAATACATACAGTATATCATGCCCTATATCTATCCATAATAATTGAGATCCGATAATTACTAATAAGATGTGAGATAGAAAATAATATCACCCTTCGTACGAAGAAAGAGAAGGAAGCTACCTCTTCCTATTTACAATAGAGTGTGAAGTAGACAGTGATATCATTACACTATATATAGGAGGGAAGGTGGAAACTGTCTCTTCCTATTTACAGTAAAATAAATGTAATCCTATAAAATTCACATGAGTCAGATAAATGCCGAATTATGAATCTCTTCATTAAGTCCAGAGGGAGTCAGAGAATCTAATAAAAAAATGTATCTGGATTCCTTCTTTAACAATTCCTTAGTGATGTTATCACCTCTGATTCCCAATTCGATGTGCTCCAAACCAAATATTCTCATTTTTTTATGATCACTGTCATGGAATCTTAGAAAGTGTCTTGCCACACTGGTAATTTTTATCATATTATCCAAATCTCTGCGTGCATTTTTGATATTATATGTATGTTCTAAAATGCGTTTCTTGAAGAGTCTTTTTGTCATACCAACATATTTGTATCCACATGGACATGTAAGACAGTAATTACTCCCTGTGTTAGACAGTTGATGAAACTTTTAATTTTCATCTTGTTCTGATATCTGTCTTTAAATTCCTATGTTATGTTAATATGTTGACATGCTGAGCATTTGCCACAGGGATAACAGCCCACCATAGATGGCTTTCTTTTCTGATGTTTGGTAAAATGACTTTTTACCAAATTATCACCTAAATTCTGTGATTTTCTCCAACTGATCTTGATGTTATTATCAAATTCTTTTTTCAAGTCTTCATCTGTGTTTAATATGTTTCTGTCTTTCTGCAGTGCCATATTGATATGTTTCCACTCTCTGCAATATGTACCCACGAATCTTTTCTGGCTCATGTCAGTTGATTTAGTGTTTGGAATAAGTAAAGAGCTCCTAGATGTTTGATTCGTAGAATTATAGGCCTTTTAAAGGATCTGTTTCTTATAGCCCCTCTTTTCTAGTCTCTCTTTGACTTCCTTGGCTCTTTTCCTGTAAGTTTCATCATCAGAACAATTTATTCTGGTTTGAATGTACTCTCCTTTCGGAATAGCTCTTAAAGTAGCTGGAAGATGAGAGCTACTGTAGTGCAAAATACTATTTGTGGCCGTTGTTTTGTGGAAGATATCAGTATCGATTCCTCCATCAATCATTTTGGAGACCTTCAAATCCAAGAAGTTGACCTCATTCGAATTTATGTCTGATGTGAGTTTGAGACCTAAAAAATTGTCATTGAACAATTGATTGAATTCATCAAGTAATTCACGTTCACCTTCCCATAGGATCAGGATGTCGTCTATGTACCTGTGCCACCCGATGATATGCTCTGTATATTTTTCATTGGGTACATTAAACACGAGTTCCTTCTCCCACCACCCCAAGTACAGGTTAGCATATGTGGGTGCACAAGTGCTGCCCATCGCAGTCCCCTGTACTTGGAGGAAATATTTGTCATCAAAGGTGAAGAAAATTTTGGTTAGTACGAATTCTAAAAGTTGTACAAGGAAGTTATTGAAATCTTGATGTGCACTAATATCAAGGAAATATTGCACTGCTTTTATTCCATTATTATGGCTGATACTTGTGTACAAGGATTCAATGTCACATGTACATAACCAAGTATTGGATGAAAGAGTTACTCCTTCCAATTTGTTAAGGATATCCATAGTATCCCGTACATATGATGGAAGTTCCAACACAAATTTACGTAGATTCCTATCTACAAACATACTGGCTTTTTCCGTGATGCTTTCGATGCCCAAAACAATGGGTCTTCCTGGTGGTCATGTGCTGTCTCATGCACTTTGGGTAATAAGTACAGTGTGGAAATCTTTGGATTGGACATTTTAAGAAAATCATAATCACCTTTATTGATGATTCCATCATGCAAAGCTCCCTTAATGAGTTCCTCATAAAATTTAAGGAAATTAGCTGTGGGGTTAAACCAAAGTCTTTTATATGTAGTTGTATTAGCAACTTGGCAATATGCTTCTTTAAGGTACATCTCTGTCCCATAATACAATGTTGCCCCCATTATCAGAGGGCTTGATTATGGTACCCTCCCATGTATTATTCTCTTTTACAGCCTTACATTCTTCCTTAGTGAAATTGCTTTTTCTGACATTTCTTTCCATATATATAGTGTCCAGTTCTTTAGATACTAGTTCTGTAAAAATCTGAACTTCTGGGCATATCTGTGGGTTTGGGAAGAAAGTGGATTTTTTTTACGTAGAATCGGTCTTTGTGGGTTGGTGATGTTCATATTGGTTTCCTCACATTCATCAGCCAGTTCCTGTAAAATCCTGATGGCGTCATTTTCTTCATTATTCCACGCTGGATTTATTATGGACTGATCCTCATATTGTTGACCCTTTTACCTATTGCTGTGGAATTTATTTTACAGGATTTTTCTGGCAAACAATTGTAGGTCTTTCTGTATTTCAAACCTATCCATGTTCTTTTCTGGGGGAAAACTAACACCTTTGGAAATAATTTTGATATGTGTGGGACTCAAAATACACTGTTTGAGATTGATGACCTGAAAATTCTCCTAGTTCACGTACACCTGTATGGGCGTTTGGTCCTTTGGGATCTTTTCTCCCATTCCCCTTTGTTCTTTTATCTTTTTCCATTTCTTTCCTCCTCTTCTGATCTTCTTGAGTCGGAATTGCCTTTATCGTTTTCCCTTGTCCTTTGGCCAAGTCCTAAAAAATTGGCCCTTTGCCATCTGGATGGAGTGGCTTCATTGGCACCTTCTCCTTCTGACGACCCAAATTCAGAGGAACTGTAATTGACCATATTGCCAGGTTCTTTCCTTTTTGGTCTGGTGTTCCATTTGTATACCGTGTTATTGATGTAATCAGTTTTGTCCCGAATAAATTTTCCTCATTTACGTTCCATCAGATCTTTCTCAAACCGATCAAGGTCAGACACATATTTCTCATATGTCTGTTGGAAGTCATCCTCTTTCTCATATGGTTTCAGTTTTTCACTCAATGTGTCAATTTCAGTTGTATATTGATTCAGGAGTCTGGTATCATGTTTGATAAGAATTTCAATCAAATTTTTAGAACATCTAAGTAATTCCGTTTCCCTTCTTTTTTAAGGTCATCCTGTAAATCAAAAGAATGGAAACAGCTTGGGTCTGAGTCCTCTAGGGATCATCTCAAATTTAAGATAATTATCAAAAGTGGTCTTATTCCAATAGACCTTCGTCTGTTTGTACATCAAATTTTTAAGATCAATCAAATCTTCTGCCCACCCAGGAGATTTTGCATTTAAACTTTCTTCTCCAAAAAGGTTTTTTTTTGTTCGTTATTCCATTTATCACACCTACTGCCTAGATCTTTACTTAAACTGAATCCAGCCACGGTGCTGTTTAATATTAATTCACAGGGATATACACAAAATTAGATATCTATATATATGAAAAGAATCTAATTTTGTCTCGTGCTGGGAAAGAAAAGAGAGGTTCAATGACCGACTCTAGCGAATCTAGAAGTTCCAATACTGGTCAAGCAAAAAGCTCCCACCAGGTCTGGAGGGTAACCCGCACCGAGATAAGTAAATTATAATATAAATTACAGAGTTGGGGTGCCTTTCATTATATCTAATTAAACCCTGTCGAAGTCGAAAAATATTGCAATACACACATCACGAACAAACTACACACATATGGCCTCCGTGCGCGTACTTGTTCTTCCGTGCATGCGCATATTCGCAATTTGCTTATGGTCGCTCCCACGGTCCTGCGCATTAGCGCGTGGTATGAGTATTTACGGTAGTGTTTGTAGTCGCATGGAAAAGCCATAAAAACACATTACATATTTAATCCAAATAGTGCACAATGGGGGTCATTCCGAGTTGTTCGCTCGCAAGCTGCTTTTAGCAGCTTTGCACACGCTAAGCCGCCGCCTACTGGGAGTGAATCTTAGCTTATCAAAATTGCGAACGAAAGATTAGCAGAATTGCGAATAGACACTTCTTAGCAGTTTCTGAGTAGCTCCACACTTACTCGGCATCTGCGATCAGTTCAGTGCTTGTCGTTCCTGGTTTGACGTCACAAACACACCCAGCGTTTGCACAGATACTCCTCCGTTTCTCCAGCCACTCCCGCGTTTTTCCCAGAAACGGTAGCATTTTTTCGCACACACCCATAAAATGGCCAGTTTCCGCCCAGAAACACCCACTTCCTGTCAATCACATTACGATCACCAGAACGAAGAAAAAACCTCGTAATGCCGTGAGTAAAATACCTAACTGCATAGCAAATTTACTTGGCGCAGTCACACTGCGGGCATTTGCGCATGCGCATTAGCGACTAATCGCTTCATTTCGAGAAAAAAAAACAGAGCGAACAACTCGGAATGACCCCCATTGTACACATAGTCTCCCTGCATCACACCAGCAAGTTACAACAGTTTAAATGGTATCAGAACAAAGGGATTCACCTTTATAGGATAGGAGGGGACAGAATAAGGTTATAAGGTGGTGTTTGGTATCCAGCTGTAGGGTATATTAAGGGAAATATTCCGGTGTTGGTTTGCAGAAGATCGCACGCTCCTGCAAATAGTTATGCGCAGGAGCAGAATATAAATATTAACTGTGTTTACTGTACATTTGGTATGCGGTGGGAACCCAGAGGAGACCACCTACAAGTGCACCTGGAACAGACATCGCCCACCTATTCAAACCAACCTATGACCTCTCCTGTACTGTAAATGACCATCCCTGTGTCTAATGGACAAAGAGATTACAGTATCCATTGTGTTAGGTTTTGGAAGATTGAATAAAAGAGACAGCTGCATGCCTGGTCACACACAGACTCTTAAGGTCATCTACCCAGATGACTGAGGACCAGACTGGGAAGCGCAGGCGAAACCAAACAAGTATGTACAATTGACTGTAGCCATTATTCTATTGTATTGTATTGTTTATATTGTTACCCCCTGCAAGTAAAGAACCGTTGGTGGGTTAGACCCCAACCTAGTTTTGATTTACAACTGGTGTCATGTTCCATTTCCTTGTTAAGGTTTAAAGTGTATTTACAGCCACTCGGGCTGCTGCATTGTGCTAACAGCATATAGACCTGTGTACACAAACTGTGTAGTCCCAACGCCCTTTCGGCGTACATACGCAGAGTGCGTACACTGTGCGACCTTGTGTATGTAAGGTTTGTAAATAATATAAAGGTGAAGGTTAATTACTGCGGCCGCAGCGGCTCAATATTAAAGTGTATCAAGTGTGTATAAGGTATAAGCTTTTTAGTCCTGTAAGTAAACCAGCATTTACAATTGGGGGCATCGTCCAGTTTTCACACACTCACAGCCTAATAGGTCATAGCAGACTTAATCTATCAGCAAAGGGCGGAAAGTTATCCTAAGTAACCTTTTCCTGGTCGATGGATGTGCTGAAAACCCTATTTGTGTGCTGTTAGATTGCGTCTGCTCTGTCTGGTCTGCAGAGGTGCTGATAGAACCCGTAAAACAGGAAAAAAGCTATTTAAAAATCTGTGATTTTTTTTTTTTCTTTTTGCGCCAAAAGCGTACACAAAGGGCACCGATACTTTGCATACCCTCTCACATTGTTGCAGCAAGATTCAGATTGCTAAATTAATTTAGATCTGTGTGAAATTGGATATATTTGTTGCTATATAGTTAAAACTGAAATAACAGTGTTTAAGGAAGTAAATATAACGCACAACACGCAGGTCTGGCCCTGTCGTTAAAGGTTACACTGAACAAGCAGTTGGGCTTGTGAGCGATTATAGTTAGTATTGCTCACATTTATAGAGTTGTGGGATTTGTTTTATTGCAGATGCACGGTTTTGTACACGTGTGTCAGACAAAGTACTGGACTGCGCACGCAGCGTAAAAGACACGCACAGTCACGTGTTTACGCAAAGTGCGTAAGAGTGCGGACGATAAGTGCAAATTACATGATAGTTTCATTCAGTTAAAAGGTGGGACAGTAGCCATGCTACAATAGCACATAACTATCCGGTTTCTAAAGCAGATTAGTATAAAACTTTTGTTTAAACTGTATTGCCTCTGGGGGTAAAGCTGCCAATCAGAACGCGTGAAAAATTTCTGTACAGAAAAACAAAGCATATTTGAGTAAGTGAAAGTAAGAGTGAACGTATTGAAACCCCGGGAATTCGGGATCCCGTCGTGTGGTACACCAAGTGAGTGGAGGCTTGGTGGCGTGAGGCGGCTGACTCACGTTAGTAAAGATTAGAATACGTAAGTCGTGAGGAGACTTACACAGGAGCTTGGTAGGGAATTGTGAACTTTGTGACCCATATAGTTTTTTTGATACTCTCCGGCTGAGGTTTCGCAGTTTGTGATTCGATTCCAGTGGTCGTAGGGCGGATAGGTAACAAGTACCTACACTCTGTGCGATTGGACCGCGCGTTTGTGGGTACGATATATAGTGCAACTTGATACCCTTTTTACGAGCTTTTGCGTAAAATCGCGGTATCATTAGCGCCGTGTAGCACATACGCAAGCGTGATTTGTGTATAAAGTGCATAGGGAGTTTTCGCTGGTCTCTGTCAGGAAAATCTCCAACGATAGATATTTTACTGGAAAGGGTAAGTTACTCCTAAAAACTTCCAGTAAATATAGGTCAATTAGGGGCCCTAAGTTGGGTACATCGCCTTCGCTATCGACAGTGTATGGTAGTACCAGCCAACGTGGGCAAGAGTGGGTGGAAGTGCTCAGAGAACTTTCACCGTCGCCTTATATTGAGTATTTTGGTATTTGAGGGAATAGCCGAGACGGCAAGACCCACAAATTATGGGAGCCAGTTGCTCAACTTAAGGACATATGGTAGCCAGGGTTCAGGCAGAAGAGTTGGGACCGAGAAGGTCAGAATTGCGGCCAAGAGGGTCAGCAAGGTTTATCATGTGTGAAAAATATGGTTCACACCCGGAAGTTTATTGTGATGAATGGGTACGTATGACGATCATTCCCTATGGTGGGCAGCTTTGAACCAGAGGTACTGCAGAATGTAGGCAGTAAAATATGTCTGCTTAAATCCAGAAAACAAAGGATTAGACATAACGATTGTTTAAAATTATGGCAGCAAGAGGGGGACATGCAAAGGGAACCAACTCGCAAAGCAGGTTCCAAACCTAGCAGGAATGATGACACAAACACACCATTATCGACACAGGTCGAGAGGGAAGAGATGGCTACAGTCAATGGTATATCTATGAATGAAAGTATAATGGAAGAGAAATGTATTAACCCTAATTTTTGCAAGATGTATCCTGTTTTGAAGTCTTTTCAAGGTTATAGGTCACAGGAAGATGAAGGGCCCAGCCAAATCGCAGCTCTCATTCAGGCAGTTGCCTTGCAGGAAACTCAGGTGGGGCCTATCCATCCAGTTAGAGCATTAGCAGTATTCCCCACTGAAAGAACTGGTGAGGTCACAGCTACCGGTAAGTGTGAGACGGGTCATTGCACAGAGACAACAACACCTTACAGCAAACAGATTAGGAACGGAATGGTAGGATTACATCCTGTCTTGGAAATAGTAACTCCCAATGGGGAAACCAATAGTCAGGGAGTAATCCTCACCAGGAATAATGCAATGTATTGCCCGTGGTCCAGAGCGTAGCTGCGGTCAATCATTTCAGAATTCCTGGATCCCCGGAAGCATTTAGCCAGATGTCAAAAGTTTATCAGAGATCTGGGTAATGCTCATGAACCAGCTAACAAAGATTGGCGGATATTTTTGAAAGCATGCCTACCCCCTAATATTGACACCCAAAAATGTATCACTGATTGTAGATTAGAGTCGGATAGTCCTATGACTGATGAATATAATCAGGAGAATGTGGAACAAATTAACATGCAAATAGAGTTGTATTTCCCCACTACTGTTAAGTGGAGAAAAATTTTCTCCATAAACCAGAGGGAAACTGAAATGGCATCTGAATATTTTCATCGGGCTCTGCAAATAATGGATATCGTTGGGATATCAGATACAAGGAACGATGCGAATTACAGGGAGGTGGCTGTCTCTGTGCTAAAGGATGGGCTCAGTAAGGCAGTAAGGGACAGGGTACAAACATCTTTGCCTAATTGGAGAGGGGCCACAGTAGCTTGTCTTAGAGAGTGCACAATTGAACACCACAAGAATATTGCTAGGCGCAGAAAACAACAGGAGGAGAAGCTGATGACAATAAGTCTACAGGCTCTTGCAGCAAAGCCTCATCAGCCAAAACCCCAGACCCCTGGTGGTACATCACGAACAAGAATATGTTACATTTGTAGAAATAAAGGGCATTTTGCCAGAGACTGTAGGAGTAGTAGAACACATAGTCAATATAGACCCCAAGACAGAGAAAACAAGCCACATTATTAAACACATAGACGGGATCAAGGGACATATAGTAAGGAATCACGAGCCATATAGAAAACACAGATTCGGTTAATGGGAAGAACGGAATAAATGCAACTTTACCCTTTTGACAAAACTTGCTGGGGTTAAGATGAGGCCTCTAAACTTTTGCTTCTTTCTCTAGCAGAAATGGCCCCTGATTAACTTAACAAGAGTTTTGTTAGAGATGGTATACATATAGCGTGCTCCCGCCCAGGAAACACAAAGTATGTTGGATACCCACGAAGACTAATGTTGCATTTCACGGTTCTAGATGCATGTCCATCACAGGTAGAGGAAATTATCTCACAGATACCGGGTTCCCTATGAAGTTTGGATGGACAGGACACTGGATTGATGGCTGGGATAGTCCCAGCAGAGATATGACACATAGATTTTTTTTTAGGGGTATGACAGTAGAGAATCACTTCCCCATAGTGCCCAATCCAGTTGTCAAATTTTATAAAATCCTCTTTGCCTCTATAAACTTATCTGTTACTAATCTCTATGTGATTTTTCTTCAAAGTTTCCTCCTCATCTCTTACGTTCACTGACAGGAGGGTACAATACATGGACCCGATTACAGTTCAAATGTCACATGCCTACTCGGTCCTTCAGAGTTCAGCCCAAATCCAGTATATCTCACCAGCACAAGGATACCAGTATTTATGCAGTGTGCCTGGTCAGGCACAAAGGGTGAAGAATGAGAATACTGGTGAAGGGAGACTGTGTACAGACACCGATATGCATGATGGTGTGACAGCCTGTTGGTGAATGCCAAACCTGACATTTTCTTTTTTTTAATTTTACTATTTTTTCCCTCTCTTCTCTCATCCAGAGACGGTTTACTTCACACAACTGATAACACACGATAGAAAATTAAAATGCAAAATTTGTGTTCCCTACAGGAAAAGGAAGTCTGGAGGGCCAAGGGATATGGCCAGGAGTCCTCAGGACTTTGGACAGGTGGACACGGTAAGCCAGTGGCCCCCAAAGCATATCTTCCAAGTCTAGCTGAGGGGGCACACAGTCTGACTCATCTAGGCAAAGAGGGTATGTGCAAGCTGGTGAGAGCCTACTGGTGTGCGTCAGGATTCTCTTCTCATGCAGGTAAGAGAGCAATGACATGTTTTACTTGCTTGAGGAAGAATATTGGAAAGACAATACCAACAGAGCCATCCCATATCCCTCTGACAGACGGACCTTTTCAGGTATTACAAATCGACTTCATACAGTTACCACCCTGTAGGAATTTGAAATATGTGTTAGTTTGTAATGATGTATTTTCCAACTGGGTAAAAGCGTTCCCTGCTGCCACAAATACTGCTACGTTCACTGCAAAGAAAATTGTACAGGAATTTGTGTGTAGATATGGTATCCCTAGAGTAATTGAAAGTGATAGGGGTACCCATTTTACAGGTGAAGTCTTTCAGGTCATGTGCAAACTGATGGGAACAAGCTGAGCAGAGTAATGGATGAAACTGGATTGTTGTGGCCAGAAGCTTTGCCACTAGTGTTGTACATCATCAGAACCACTCCCAGGTCTCCACTTAACTTATCACCCTTTGAAATTCTTTTTGGTCGACAACCTCATGTAATGATAGACCCCCAGGATGATTTGAAATGTAATAATGAAGTGACTGTGAAATATTTGGTTGGGATGAGCCAGCAGCTGAGAAATCAACAAAGAAATCTAAAGCTGGTGATTCCTGACCTACCGAACAGTAATTGTCATGACATTGAGCCTGGGGATTATGTGATGATTCGAAATTTCTTCGCTCAGGTTGCCTCATAGACAAGTGGGAAGGACCATAGCAAGTCTTGTTAACCAGCACGACAGTACTAAAGGTCGCCGAAAGAGAGACTTGGGTCCATTTTCCCACTGCAAGAAGAGAACTCGTGACAAAGTAGTTTGGTAACTGTGTGTTCAAAGTCAACTGTGTATTCAAAGAGCAAGGCAAAGAGACACTAGAGTGTTTGTTCTGGGAAAGTTGAGAAGCAGGACTGTTGAAAGGCACCTGAGCATGGAGAGCAATAAGATCTAGGACGGTTGTCGCACCATTTTCTTTTTTCACCTCCCTTGCATTTTCCTTTCGTTTCTCCTTCTTATTTTCCTTCTTTCCCCTAATGAAATGGATCTATCACAAGAGACTGCGTTTCGGGTTCTACTAGTAATTCTGTTTTTGATCAGGACAATTTGTTTTGGTGAGGGTCCCAAAGAGGTCGAGCAGGGATCTGGAATGGGTTCTTATGGAGAGTACGAATTTGTAGGATCTCAGGAGCAGCACATCACTCGAGTAAAGGCTGGTATCAGTAAGCGCTCTGGTAGTCATGGAGCTCGGAGGCACTGTGAAGGGATATTGTCTGCTGAACTTGTACGCCAAATAGCCAACAGTGGGAGGTATTTTCGGTATAGGTATACCCGTGGAAGCAAGACCATGTGGGTTGGAAAAGTATCGTCAGGGTATTGTGCTCATATCATCCAGCCGGATACTTGTGCGGAGCAGATGGGAGAACTAGGGATTGGTTTTTTTACTTGGAAAGTTTGCAATATGGTGATGTTACATTTTGTCCCATATGTTTTCCCAGATGATGCCTATTTCATATGTGGGAGGAAAGCGTACAAGTGGCTTGCCCCGAGCTAAGAGGGATTGTGTTATATTGGGAGAGTACTACCAGAGGTCATGACCATAACCCACGATAAAATGAAAGACGTTCACCGCAGTGCTCAGGCTCCTTATACTCATACTCACTATGAACACATCATCAAGAAACACCTCATAGATAGGGCAGAGCACGCAGCCTCTGATTTGATCCACGAATCCACCGGGATTCAGTTCCTTCTTGCATTAGACATCACCCGTACTGCCAGAGGAACTATAAATTATAGGTATATCCATGCGCTAGCGAACTTGATAGATAATATCACTGAGATGTATGATGACACCTTCAGGTATACGGGAAGGGAGTTACAAGCCTACAAGAAGGAACTGATCCAGCACAGGATGGTCCTTAATTATGTCACAGCCGTGACAGGTGGGTACTGTATTACTCTGGCAACTCAATATGGTGTGAAGTGCTGTACATATATTATGAACAGCACTGACGACCCAACGGAGATCATCGATAAGAAGATGGACGAGATCTTGCAGTTGAAGTGGGAGTTCAGGAGGAAGCACAATCTTACCTTAGCGACTGTGAGTAATGAACTGACTGGCTGGGTCTCATGGTTGAACCCACGCAAATGGTTCTCAGGTTTAGGAGAGTGGGCTCAAAATGTCATTATGGGTGTGGGGAAGTTTCTTCTTTGTATCCTGGGAGTCATCATAATTATTGGTTTGATATTTAGGTGTGTTCAAATTTTAGCGCGGCGCAAGCACGGCACAAATTTGATGAGTCTAAGGAGCAAGGGCACTGTTACAGCAGCAGATTTAATTTATGATCCATCCATAGAGACAGTGTTATGATAAGGATTGCAAATTAATTTCATGGCCTCTTTCTTTCACCCGTATTTCTTTGTCTCCCCTCTGCCCAGATACATCCAACTGGAAAAGACATCAGCCCTACCTAAAATGTTTATGTGAATGTATTTTTATATATGTGTCTTATCTTCATCTCTTCAACCTCCACTTAATGGCACACATAGTCGACAGGTGATATCCACATATACTAGCACTCACATATGTTCCCCCTCCATGTATCATCAACTAAATGTGCACCCCATTTGTTGGAACAAGAAGCCGAAAAGAGCTCGGTAGTGTTTGTTGGCCCATTTACAGAGCCTTAGTACGGGATGAGAAGGATTTAATGTATACTTCGCAATACCTTAAAGCTTATTTAGAGCATATATAGCATGATGATACATGCCCCTCAGACATGGATTCATACATACATGCTTTTTACTATCCCACTAGGTCATACATTTCCCACCTACAACTCTCCCCTGATCATCCAAGCTTCTGTATATATTGTATAGATATTTTTTCTGTTTATTGATTAGGTAGTGGCAGTTATTGGTGACTGCCAAAGGGTGGACTGTCGAAGTCGAAAAATATTGCAATACACACATCACGTACAAACTACACACAGATGGCCTCCGTGCGTGTGCTTGTTCTTCCGTGCGTGCGCATATTCGCAATTTGCATATGGTTGCTCCCACGGTCCTGCGCATTAGCGCGTGGTATGAGTATTTACGGCAGTGTTTGTAGTCGCATGTAAAAGCCATAAAAACACATTACATATTTAATCCAAATAGTGCACAATGTACACATAGTCTCCCTGCATCACACCAGCAAGTTACAACAGTTTAAATGGTATCAGAACAAAGGGATTCACCTTTACAGGATAGGAGGGGACAGAATAAGGTTATAAGGTGGTGTTTGGTATCCAGCTGTAGGGTATATTAGGGGAAATATTCTGGTGTTGGTTTGCAGAAGATCGCACGCTCCTGCGAATAGTTATGCACAGGAGCAGAATATAAATATTAACTGTGTTTACTGTACATTTGGAATGCGGCGGGAACCCAGAGGAGACCACCTACAAGTGCACCTGGAACAGACATCGCCCACCTATTCAAACCAACCTATGACCTCTCCTGTACTGTAAATGACCACCCCTGTGTCCAATGGACAAAGAGATTACAGTATCCGTTGTGTTAGGTTTTGGAAGATTGTATAAAAGAGCCAGCTGGATGCCTGGTCACACACAGACTCTTAAGGTCATCTACCCAGATGACTGAGGACCAGACTGGGAAGCGCAGGCGAAACCAAACAAGTATGTACCATTGACTGTAGCCATTATTCTATTGTATTGTATTGTTTATATTGTTACCCCCTGCAAGTAAAGAACCGTTGGTGGGTTAGACCCCAACCTAGTTTTGATTTACAACTGGTGTCGTGTTCCATTTCCTTGTTAAGGTTTAAAGTGTATTTACAGCCACTCAGGCTGCTGCATTGTGCTAACAGCGTATAGACCTGTGTACACAAACTGTGTAGTCCCTACGCCCTTTCGGCGTACATACGCAGAGTGCGTACACTGTGCGACCTTGTGTACGTAAGGTTTGTAAATAATATAAAGGTGAAAGGTTAATTACTGCGGCCGCAGCGGCTCAATATTAAAGTGTATTAAGTGTGTTTAAGGTATATGCTTTTTAGTCCTGTAAGTAAACCAGCGTTTACAACCCTTATTTTAGGGATTCACACATATATATATATATATGTGAAAAAGATTTGAAGGCTCACAAAGGTGCTACCAACTGGTTTAGGTAAGGATATGAGATCAAATCCCCATAGAGAGGGGAAAAGGGGGAGAAACCAGGTACAATTTGAGTACTAGAGACAACTGCTGCCAATTCATATTATATGAAATACCAACTCATATATGCAGTGCAGAAATTAGGGGTGTATACGTTCCCTGCACACTTATCTAACACCTCTGTGCACATGGAATGATATATCATAAGTACGGCTAGCGGATATTCAATACAGTGTAGTAGGATAATCTATCACTGTAAAACTGACATCATATGGGAGATATTAAACCCATATTTTCTGCACATTTATTAATGCACTATAAATATTAGTAGCGGGTATCAGAGGCTGCTGTGATTTACCAAGCAGATATTATTGAATATAGGGCAGTGAGGCAGTTTACCAAGACACATCCCCAATTAGTTCTCTCTCAGCCCGTGATTTTCAACCTTTTTTTACTCGCGGCACACCGAACAATATTTTAAAATTGCCAAGGCACACCATCAGTTCCCCACAGAAAAAAAACTAAAAACACACATTCGCCCTCACAGTAAAAAAAAGAATCCACACATACATTGGCCTACACAGCAAAAACAATCATATTGCTCCCCACATAAATCATGTTGCTCCCTACATAAATCACATTTCTCCCCACATAAATCCTAGTGCTCCGCACATGAATTATTCACATTGTCCCCCCCATAAATCCATAAATCCTATTGCTCCCCACAGGAGAAATAATATAACAAATATTAGCCCCTACCGATTAGCTATCCTCCTCCCTGTCCCTCAGTGGCGGGGATTGTTCATAGGGGAGTGCTGAGAATACTGAGCAGCGGGCGGTCAGGCAGGTGTGGATGTGGGTGGGCAAGGAAAGCTGTGGTTACAAGCGGGAACTGGAAGATGTGTATACAGGTGGGTGGGCTGGCTGGGTGGTGAGACGCTGCGGCAGTGACCTATGATATCACACCGCCGTGTCTTCAAGGCATGACTGATCCTCTAAAAAGAGCCCGGGCCAACAGTTCACCCTGAAGGTGCAGGAAGCTGCTCTGGCTCCGCGGCACACCTTGCAACTGGTCGCGGCACACTAGTGTGCCACGGAACATTGGTTGAAAAAGTCTGCTCTAAGCCTAGGTAACCTACATAATATCATGCAAGCATTTTTGCACTGTGTGGTGTTCTAGGATTTTAGTCATGAGTCACATTCTTATCAAAATTGTTTCATTTACTCCTTAATTCACAACATCAGAATTAATTTACCACATTTATAGCCTAAAGGGCAGGAGTGGAGACTCATTGTTGCAATATTCCAAAAACATGGTTACAATTTAATGTAACAGTTTGTGACTCAAAAGTAAGGTATCATATTTTCCTCTGTTACATTGTATGGGCTCCAGTTAATACGAAAATTGCAGGTCTCATATAAACATAGCACTGATACAGTGCTGCATAAATACATGTACGTGGATGCACATTTGAAATAAATACAAGAAAACATATGAAGGGAAAAACACATCAGCTTTGTTTTTAAATCTATGGCCCTCATTCCGAGTTGTTCGCTCGGTATTTTTCATCGCATCGCAGTGAAAATCCGCTTAGTACGCATGCGCAATGTTCGCACTGCGACTGCGCCAAGTAACTTTACTATGAAGAAAGTATTTTTACTCACGGCTTTTTCTTCGCTCCGGCGATCGTAATGTGATTGACAGGAAATGGGTGTTACTGGGCGGATACACGGCGTTTCAGGGGCGTGTGGCTGAAAACGCTACCGTTTCCGGAAAAAACGCAGGAGTGGCCGGGGAAACGGTGGGAGTGCCTGGGCGAACGCTGGGTGTGTTTGTGACGTCAACCAGGAACGACAAGCACTGAAATGATCGCACAGGCAGAGTAAGTCTGGAGCTACTCTGAAACTGCTAACTCGTTTGTAATCGCAATATTGCGCGTACGTCGGTCGCAATTTTAAGAAGCTAAGATTCACTCCCAGTAGGCGGCGGCTTAGCGTGTGTAACTCTGCTACATTCGCCTTGCGAGCGAACAACTCGGAATGAGGGCCTTTATTCACATATCGTTCAATTTCTGTCACTTTTTACTCTTTCTTTTTTTTTAATGAATTTTAATATTTCGCTCTATCTTTAATAAAGGACAATTTAGTCCCATATAAACAAAAAAACTTTAAACATTGATTTAGGTCATTGGGCATTTAAGCCTTTATTTGATATTACTGCTGTGGATATACATTTTTCATAATAACAATCATATAAAAACTTGTTAGTTGAGTGAGTGCACCTCAAATTGTACAAAAAGATCTTTTGCAGTTTCTGAGTAGCCCAGGACTTACTCAGCCGCTGCGATCACTTCAGCCTGTCCGGTTCAGGAATTGACATCAGACACCCGCCCTGCAAATGCTTGGACACGTCTGCATTTTTCCAAACACTCCAAGAAAACGATCAGTTGCCACCCGCAAACGCCCACTTTCTGTCAATCTCCTTGCGATCGGCTGTGCGAATGGATTCTTGGAAAACCCATTGCACAGCAACAATCCACTTTGTACCCATGCAATGTGCCTGTGCATTGCGGTGCATACGCATTCGCAGTTCTGACCTGATTGCAGCGCAGAGAAAAAAACGAGCATGCGATCAGGTCTGAATGACCCCTACAGACTCTCCATCACTCACGCTGGAGCCCACACTCAGGGCCTAATTCAGACCTGATCGCTGTTGTGCGTATTCACAAGGAGGCCGATTATCGATCGATTGCGCATGCGTATGGATTGTAGTGTGCACGCACTAGGCCAAACTGCAAAAGAATACAGATTGACAGGAAGCAGAGATTTGGGGGTGGTAACTGATCGTTTTCTGGGAGTGTCAGCTCAGGCCCCGATCAGCCTGTTTCTTTCGCACTATAGGAGTAAGTCCTGGGCTATGCACAGACTGCACAGACTGGAAAAATCATTGGATGGTAACTGAGTTGCGAAGGGATTTGCAGCTGACCGGCATTTGCAAAGCTTTTTACACGGCGTACACAGACTTGCACAGGACTTTTCACTCTGTCTGGGCGGCAACTATCTGACCACAAACCTCTGCAAATTCACAGATGGAAAATCTGCACTTACCCAAGGATTGGTGCAAGTTTCCATGGTGCGACCAATAATGGTGTTTAAGCACCAGACAGGAAAGAGGAGCTGCACCAAGCACTATTACAGCATTTAAAGGTACTGACAGTGGGTGTCTCAGTCATTGCACATTTGCACACATACTTATACACAAGGGAAGGGCTTTGTAGCGGCATATGCATAAAGTGCAGGTCAGATACTGTATTAGCTTTATTTAATATTTATTATTGTTTCATGTTTTCATGTTCTGTTCCTTGTACTTAGTTTAGAGCTATATATTGGGAAATTAGCAATTTTCAGGTATATATTTCTGCCCAAGCACTCCAAATAAAAATATTATTAATAAGCCTGGGGGGGGGGGATTATGGCGTGATCAAGCATATAAGAGGTGGTGTATGCTTCATAAATGCTAGTGGGGAGGGAGACTGGGATGGTTCAAGGCAGACAGGAGCTATGCATGGCACTAGCCACGCCCCATGTCACAGACCACACCCCCTGTGAAGACCACACCCCCACAACACTGTCCACACCCCACCACACCATCAGTACCCACACCCTTGCCATGCTGATCACACCTCCTGCGGCACACACACAATAGGCCCTTCATAAATTCCAGCTCCAGTCCCATGTGGACCTTAATCTGGCACTGACTGCATCGCCTGCTGCCCTTAGATGGAAGATACAAATGACACTATAGCAGGGGAGTGGCTTGCCAATAGAAACACTTTCTCTGCAAATTGCCGTAGTCTGGTAGTCTCAGGGGAGAAAGCACCTTACCTGGGATGGCCTGTCTGGCTGTGATTAGCAGGTGATGTTACTTATAGGAAGCCACTGCCATTGCTAGACAGGCTGTGGTTGCTGGATTGTACTGGGGGAGCTGTAGTTCTGTAGCCCATAGGTGAAATCCACCACTGTTCTACACTACAGGAAATTCTTAAAGGCAACAAACTGCTTTTGGTCCTCTGTGTCTTTGTACATTTTATACACAGACATAGAGAAATATCCTATGAAGTGCACTGACTGTAAGCAAAGGCTTGTCCATTTCATGCAGGTTCAGGATAATTACCATATCACCTACTATGTGATAATATTCCATAAAAATTTGTTTCCAAATAGCAAAGTCTAAAACAAAATACTCTCCTATAAGTGCATAGTCCATGTATTTAAACATGTTTCCACAATTCTACCATTACTCACAGCACATTAAATATAACATGTTAAAAATTCATGGGGGGGAATTCAATTGGGCGCGAGGCAGTGGCGTAACGATAGAGGGTGTAGAGGGGTGTGCATGCTATGGGGCCCATCCTATTCGGGAGCCAGCAGGCCCAGCAAGCAACCCCACTGCACCATGTTATTTTTTTTTAACATGTCCATCCTGTATCAACAACGCTGTGGGCTCCGGGGGAGGAGGCAAGCAGAGGCAGCAGCTGCTCCCCACCGGCAGCAGTGCCAAGCTGGCCTGTGGCACCATGGTACCGGTGGCAGCAACGGAAAGCAGTTCCGCTCTGCCAGCAGCACCAATCGCCACCAGACCAGCAGTGCCATTAGCAGGGAGAGGACAGCAGAAACAGGGAGCAGTACCCCTCACCAACAGTAGCGCCAACTTGGACAGCAGAGCCAGGACATGGTGGCAGCAGCCCTCCAGCAGCAGCAACTCCAACCCAGCCAGTGGTATGATGGTACAATGGTATGATGCCTGGAGCATAGCCAGATTAAGGGGGGATGCATGGCATACTGTACCCCGGACCCCCCTTTGTCAGGGTGCCCCCTGGCCAGAGCACACTAAAATCACTAGCTTTCCCTCATAAGCAGCAGCAGAACCAGCAGCCAGAATGCGAGCAGGAGAGTTTGCAGTGCAGGCAGAGACACAGGAATATCGGAGTTCATTCCGAGTTGTTCGCTCACAAGCGGATTTAAGCAGATTTGCTCATGCTAAGCCGCCGCCTACTGGGAGTGAATCTTAGCATCTTAAAATTGCGACCGATGTATTCGCAATATTGCGATTACACACCTCGTAGCAGTTTCTGAGTAGCTTCAGACTTACTCGGCATCTGCGATCAGTTCAGTGCTTGTCGTTCCTGGTTTGACGTCACAAACACACCCAGCGTTCGCCCAGACACTCCTCCGTTCCTCCGGCCACTCCTGCGTTTTTTCCGGAAACGGTAGCGTTTTTTCCCACACGCCCATAAAACGGCCTGTTTCCGCCCAGTAACACCCATTTCCTGTCAATCACATTACGATCGCCAGACCGATGAAAAAGCCGTGAGTAAAATTCCTAACTGCATAGCAAATTTACTTGGCGCAGTCGCAGTGCGGACATTGCGCATGCGCATTAAGCGGAAAATCGCTGCGATGCGAAGATTTTTACCGAGCGAACAACTCGGAATGACCTCCATCATGTTTCATGAGCTATAGATGGAGCTTTCTGACCAGAGGAGAGATACAAGGGTGGAGAAAGCTGTAAGTGACACACGGATCCCAGCTTCTCTTCCTCCCCACCTGGGTGTCTAAGTCCTGTGTAAACTGTTATGCAACTAAACCATTTGGATCTAGAGACACACAGAGAGTCCTCCCGAGTCCTGTTCCAGTGGGTAAGTAGTACAGATGCTGCTGCTATTCTTGCATGTGATAAGATAAATTATTTTATTTGTCTGTGTGTATTTTAGTGTTAAGTTGTCTTTGTTCCACTACAAGAAAAGTTTATTAAATAGTTGTCTTTCAATTAGGTGGAGCTATAAACAGTACCCAGGCATTATTAAACTATTAGTTAAAACGAATATACACCATTGGTTTAAATTTAAAATACACAATCTATACCTCCCACCATGACCCATTCCAGGAGGGACAGAATGCTTTCTACCTGGACTTCCTTCTTAATTTACGATTGCAATCACCTGTGTTGAAATACCTTTCTTATCAATTAAATAGTTCAACACAGGTGACACCAATCATATATTAAGTGGGATGTCCAGGTAGAGAGCATTTTGTTCTTCCTGGAATGGGACATGGTAGGAATGCACAATTTAATCTACATCCCCCACCTTCCATTGGGCCCCCCCTGTCTTAAGTGCCCTGGTCACCCCCATGGCTTTTTCTGGTCCAGGCCCAGAGCCACTCCCCGGGGAAAGATGGCAGTGGTCTCAGTGTGCCCTGGCATGGGGGTAGGGTGCGATGTATATATGTATGGAGGCAGTGTATAGTTTAATGGATAGATGTGTGTTTGATAGCGGCAGTGTATTAAACTATATATATAAGAGAGGCAATGTATGAATATATATATTTATATCAGTCCCCATGCCGGTGCCCCCTGGGCGGTGCGTGCAGTTGCAATACTGCATTTTTTTAATTTACTATGGAGGACGGCTGGCCACACCTCCCTGCTTTGGCCATGCCCCCTCCTATTACCTGAGCCCAGCACAGGGGATCGGTATGAAATACCTACATTTAAAATCCAGACGGTCAAAATCCCAACAGCAATTGACCGACGGTCAAAATCCCAACAAGGACAAAATACCGACATTTAAAATACCGACAAGGTCAAAATACCGACATGTAAAATGTCGACAGGTCCAAATGCCAACACGAGTTGTATTTTTGTGTGTGTATGTCGACATAGGTCGACATGGACACCATATAAGTGTACCGCGTCCCCTTGCATGGCTCGCCATGCTTCGGTCATGGTGCCTCGCTGCGCTCGGCACACTATTATATTACCCCTCCAGGTCCACTGGGATGGTAAAGTATGAACAAGTCGGTTTCAATGAAAAAAATCATGAAAAACTTGTTGACTTTTTGACCTGTAGACATTATAAATGTCGGTATTTTGAGCTTGTCGGGATTTTGACCTTGTCGGGATTTTGACCGTCAGTCAATTGCTGTCGGTATTTTGACTGTCGGGATTTTGATTGTCGGTAAATTGACTGCATCCCCGGCACAGCTGTCGGTGCTCCTGAGTATAAATGTATGAGAGTTAGTGTATGCATGTATGTACTGTATGTACGCAGGGCCGGTTCTAGACCTTGTGGCACCCAGGGTGGAAGTTTCCTATGGTGCACCCCCTCCCCCCGATAGGTAAAATAGGGTTAGTGGGCACCAAAGACGCCCTCAAAAATTAGGGGCGTGACTTTGTAGGGAAGGGGTGTGGCCACAGTTATGCCCCCCTGCAGTTGTGCCCCCTGCAGCTGTGGCCCCTGTAGCTGTAGCTGTGCCCCCTGTAGCTGTGCCCCCAGTAAATTTGCCTCCTGTAGATTTGCCCCCTGTATTTGTGCCCACAGTAGATTTGCTCCCTGTAGTTTAGCCCCCCTAGTAGTGCCGCTTACAAACACCCCCCCCCCCCCCCCCCCCCAAAAAAAAAAAAAAAATACTCACCAGTCCCGCTCCTGCTTCCTGACCGCTGCTGCTGTCTCATGCCACCCGGCACCCGCTCCTCGGATCTAAGGGAGAGACGTCCGCGGCAAGAGCCGCTCCTCTATGTATGTATATTTGAGAGAGGCAGTGTTTGTATGGATTTACATATGTATGTATGTTAGTGATATTTGGTGAGGTGAGGCAGGTGAGGCAGAGCCTTTCCTGTCATACTAATGTATACGCCAGAGTTTTGACTATATAAAGTACATGAAAAATACAAAGAATATATTAGAAATATCTTTGTATTATTCTAATCATTTTATAGTCAAAACTCTGGAGTAAAAAGTCTATGGCAGGTGAGGCCGTGCTTTCCCGCCTATCTTTTCTGCACATCTCTAATCAAAACACACATTTACAGCTGTATATACTGCTGCACCTGTGTATAATGCCCACATGAACTCTGGCTCATATATTAATGGCCCAGATTTATCAAGCCTTGGAGAGTGATAACAAGCATGGTGATAAAGTACCAACCAATCAGGTCCTAACTGCCATGTTAAAGGCTGTACAGGGGGAGATGTACTAAGCTTTGAATAGTGATACATTTCACGGTGATAAAGATCCAGCCAATCAGCTCTTAACTACCATGTCACAGGCTGGGTTTGAAATTTATCACGTTTCAAGGCTTAGTACATCTGTCCCTGTTTTTAAAAACTGACAGTTAGGAGTTAATTGGCTGGTACTTTATCACTGTGTTATTTATCACTCTCCAAGGCTTGATAAATCTGGGCTATTGTGTGTAAAACTGGCTCTGGTATTAGCGAGTGCCTCCTGAGCCATTTATCTCACTGCACTTCCCTGTATGTATGTATGTATGTATGTATGTATGTATGTATGTGAGAGGCAGTGTATTTATCATACCTACTCTCCCGGATTCTGCGGGAGACACCCGGCTTCTCAGGTAGTCCCCTGCAGCCCCGGAACAGTGGGCACCCTCCCGCATTCTGTCCACTTCTGAAGGAAGTGGGCAGAATGGGTAGCTAAATAGGGCAAAATCGCAGACCTGGCGGAGGGGGTGGGGCTAAATGGTGCGATTATATGCAAATTGTGTCATCTAAGCTCCGCCCCTATGCAAATACAGGCCAATTGCGGTATTTTCTCATGCAATGGGCGGGGCCTAATGATGCCATTTGCTCTGTCCCGCCCCCATCGCCGCCCACCTGCTTCTCCCGGAGAGGAGAAAAGAAATGTAGGTAAGCTTGGTATTTATGAATGTATATTTATGAGAAAGGCAGTGTATGGATGTACTGTATATATGTATATTTGTGAGAGGCAGTGTATGTATGTGTATATGAGAGAGGCAATGTATGTATGTATGTATGTATGTATGTATGTATGTATGTACAGTATGTGAGAGACAGTGTATGGATGTACTGTGATTATGACTGTGAGAGGCAGTGTATGTATTTATGTGTGTATATATATATATATATATATATATATATAGTATACATACCTCCCAACATGACCCTCTCCAGGAGGGACACAATGCTCTGCTTCTGGATTTTTCTCTTCATGTATGATTGCCGACACCTGTTTTGAACAGGTTAGTGGACAAGAAAGGTGTTTCAGCACAGGTGATGGAAATCATAAATTAAGAGGGAAGTCCAGGAGCAGAGCATTCTGTCCCTCCTGGAGAGGGTCATGTTGGGAGGTATGTGTATATACATATAAATATATATACAGACACACACACACACACACAAGAACATTTTGAGAGCTCCCTCCTTTGAACCTCATATTGTGAAAAAGCGTGAAATAAAGATACTTATCTTTTCTGCGTAAAGTCTGAGGAATCTCTTGTACTTAGTAGCACTCTATGCAAATACTTGCAAAAGTAATGAAAAGATTCCGGTTAGTATAACATGTAAAAACACAAATATAGACAATTTAGGGCAGCATATACACAAATACAGTAGTGTCTGTTATCAGTTAATGCCAGATTAAACATAAGGGGTGACATATACTAAGTAGTGGAAAGAGAGGAGAAGTGAGCCAGTGGAGAAGTTGCTCATGTCAACCAATCAGCACTGAAGTAACATTTATAATTTGCATATGTTAAAGTTATACAGAACAGCTGATTGGTTTCCATGGGCAGCTTCTCTACAAACTCACTTCTCCATTCTTTTCACTGCTTAGTGCATCTCCCCCAATAACACTTGAAAGCACAGCTTGGATAATAGGAAATATGCATATAAAAGTTAAAAAGAACAATATTTAATAAAAAGTTCCAGATAAAAAAATCCATGTATGAAACAAGATATGCGGTGGGATGTAATGGTGTCCGAGATAGCCGGAGGTGTGGGAAGCTGGCCGATCTCTGACTTTTTTTTAAAGAGGTAATCATTTACAAGGCATGGTGCAGTGGGTTGAGTGATAGGCTGGAGTAAAAATAATAGGCAACACTAACTACGCGTCTTGGGGGTAAGTCTGAGTTGATCGCAGCAGCAAGTTTGTTAGCAATTGGGCAAAACCATGTGCACTGCAGGGGGGGGGGGGGCAGAAATAACATTTGCAGAGAGAGTTAGATTTGGGTGGGTTATTTGGTTTCTGTGCAGGGTAAATACTGGCTGCTTTATTTTTATACTGCAATTTAGATTTCAGTTTGAACACGCCACACCCAAATCTAAGGGTGCATACACACGGTGAGATTCGGACTTATCCGATTCTCACCGTGCGACAGGGGGCCGGGTCGGCACTTAGCCAGTATCGCAAGCACATAATGAGTGTGCTTGCGATGCTGGCTATGTGCGATTTTGGCTAAGTGTCAATCCTGACTATCTCTTCTATAGAGATAGTCAGGATTGACTTGCCTGCACAGCCTATTTTTTCTGCCGATGCCGACCGCGCGGGGCCGCGCATCGGCATCGGATCGGGATCGCAAGGTGACTGTCACCTTGCGATCTGCACTATCTTTTCATCCGATTCTGACTATATAGTCAGAATCGAATGAAAAAATCTTACCGTGTGTACACACCTTTACTCTCTCTGCACATGTTATATCTGCCCCTCCTGCAGTGCACATGGGGGGTAATTCCAAGTTGATCGCAGCAGGAAATTTTTTAGCAGTTGGGCAAAACCATGTGCACTGCAGGGGGGGGGGGGCAGATATAACATGTGCAGAGAGAGTTAGATTTGGGTGTGGTGTGTTCAATCTGCAATCTAAATTGCAGTGTAAAAATAAAGCAGCCAGTATTTACCCTGCACAGAAACAAAATAACCCACCCAAATCTAACTCTCTCTGCACATGTTATATCTGCCCCCCCCCCCCTGCAGTGCACATGGTTTTGCCCAACTGCTAAAAAATTTCCTGCTGCAATCAACTTTGAATTACCCCCGTGGTTTTGCCCAATTGCTAACAAACCTGCTGCTGCGATCAACTCAGAATTAGGGCCCTTGTGCGAAACGAATCATATCCAGTCTGGTGGAGATCTGAGTTGGAGTGCCCCTTAAAAAGGGCTGCTGGGAGATGTAGTTCACCCAGTGGCCGGCTCCAGGGAGGGGATGACACTGCACAGGTAGATCACACACACACTCATGCACACACACACTTACACACACTCATACAGCACTACATACAAGACACTGCTTCGGAAGGTGAATAATTACAGACTAATTAAGCTACTTGGAAACTTCTAATTGATTAATTAATAGTCAGGGAGGGTGCCGAGAGCCAGAGCAAGTTCCAGTTATATTTTCTAAAAATAACAATGCTGTTGAAGTGGTGGTCATGGCGGATGTGGCCGTGTTTGTCTACTGAGACTTTTCACTAGACACAGCGTTAGCTGCCTATATTATAGATAGCTACTGTACCATTACCGAGGGGGAGATTTATCAAGGCTTGGAGATAGATAAAGTGGAGGGAAAGTACCAACCAATCAGTACCTGCCATTTTACAGGCTTGCAGGTTGTGTTTGAAAATATGACAGGAGCTGATTGGCTGGTTGTTTATCTCTCTCCACATTCTCTCTCTTCAAGTTTTGATAAATCTGCCCCAAGTTTCTTTTGTATTGCTCAACTTCAGAACTTCAGTAACTTTTTTTACTGTCCTATGCAAATGTGTGTTTTATCATCAGTGATTGATACCTCATGACGAAGACAATTGCCTTGGACAGGTGATGGTAATCAATACTTGATCTTGTACTTGGGTAATCAATTAACGAAATAATGCAGTTACATGCTAGGTATGGGATCACTGTAATAACGAGGTTCTTCCAGATACATATTTGTTTATACATTTTTGTTCTCTTGCATATTTCAATTTTAAAGAACATGTATAATCTGTATTTATATCATGCAGCTTGCGTATTTTTAATTCCAGATACCAATAAAAAAATAGCTCATTACATCAACAATATTAATTTAGAATTAAAACTTAATTGGTTTCTGTTAGATTCTTGTATGTTTTTATTTAAACAAATTGTCATGGATACTTTGAACGGGTATCTGGTCAGCAGACCAGCGTCGGGATGACGGCAATCGGAATACCGACGCTGGAATCTCAGAACACAATGCCAGCTCCAGAATCCCAACTGCTGGCATCCTGATTGTAAGTATGCCAGGGCAGGTTAGATTCAGGCTGCGGGAGGCACGAGGGGAATTAGGCTGCAGTGGGAGGATTAGGGTTGGGCTGTGGGTGGGTGCGGGGAGGTTAGGGTTAGGTTTAGGCACTGACAAAGGGGGGGTTAGGTTTAGGCACTATGTTGGGAGGGTTAGGGTTACGCTGCTAGAAGGGAGGGTTAGGTTTAGCGCCACTGGGATGGTTAGGGTTAAACTGCAGGGGGTGCAAGGGTGGATTTAGGGGTCAGGCCACCCCTAGGCACATTTTTGTCTGCGTACCCCCCAATCACGTCACTGCCCCCATCATTTTTGGGCCAGTACAGATGCCTTGAGGCCATCAAAGCAGCCCAACCTCACCCCACTACCAGCTACTGGATCACAATTTGCTTACCATTGTCCCACTACCGTCACTTACAAAATAAAACATAAAAAAAAATTGTAATGACAAAAAAAAATAAGAATTTACTCACCGGTAATTCTATTTCTCGTAGTCCGTAGTGGATGCTGGGACTCCGTAAGGACCATGGGGAATAGCGGCTCCGCAGGAGACTGGGCACAACTAAAAGAAAGCTTTTGGTCTAACTGGTGTGCACTGGCTCCTCCCTCTATGACCCTCCTCCAGACTTCAGTTAGGATACTGTGCCCGGAAGAGCTGACACAATAAGGAAGGATTTTGAATCCCGGGTAAGACTCATACCAGCCACACCAATCACACCGTATAACTCGTGATACAATACCCAGTTAACAGTATGACAACAACTGAGCCTCTCAACAGATGGCTCAACAATAACCCTTTAGTTAAACAATAACTATATACAAGTATTGCAGACAATCCGCACTTGGGATGGGCGCCCAGCATCCACTACGGACTACGAGAAATAGAATTACCGGTGAGTAAATTCTTATTTTCTCTGACGTCCTAAGTGGATGCTGGGACTCCGTAAGGACCATGGGGATTATACCAAAGCTCCCAAACGGGCGGGAGAGTGCGGATGACTCTGCAGCACCGAATGGGCAAACTCTAGGTCCTCCTCAGCCAGGGTGTCAAACTTGTAGAATTTAGCAAATGTGTTTGACCCCGACCAAGTAGCTGCTCGGCAAAGTTGTAGAGCCGAGACCCCTCGGGCAGCCGCCCAAGAAGAGCCAACCTTCCTCGTGGAATGGGCTTTCACTGATTTAGGATGCGGCAGTCCAGCCGCAGAATGTGCATGCTGAATCGTACTACAGATCCAGCGAGCAATAGTCTGCTTTGAAGCAGGTGCACCCAACTTGTGGGGCGCATACAGGATAAATAGCGAGTCAGTCTTTCTGACTCCAGCTGTCCTGGAAACATAAATTTTCAGGGCCCTGACTACGTCCAACAACTTGGAAGCCTTCAAGTCTTTAGTAGCCGCAGGCACCACGATAGGTTGGTTCAGATGAAAGGCTGATACCACCTTAGGGAGAAATTGGGGACGAGTCCTCAATTCTGCCCTATCCATATGGAAAATCAGATAAGGGCTTTTACATGACAAAGCCGCCAATTCTGATACACGCCTGGCCGAAGCCAAGGCCAACAACATGACCACTTTCCACGTGAGATATTTCAATTCCACGGTTTTAAGTGGCTCAAACCAATGTGACTTTAGGAAATCCAACACCACGTTGAGATCCCAAGGTGCCACTGGAGGCACAAAAGGGGGCTGAATATGCAGCACTCCTTTAACAAAAGTCTGAACTTCAGGTAGTGAAGCCAGTTCTCTCTGGAAGAAAATCGATAGAGACGAAATCTGGACCTTAATGGAACCCAATTTGAGGCCCATAGTCACCCCTGACTGTAGGAAGTGCAGAAAACGGCCCAGCTGAAATTCCTCCGTTGGGGCATTCCTGGCCTCATACCATGCAACATATTTTCGCCAAATGCGGTGATAATGGTTTGCGGTCACTTCTTTCCTAGCTTTAATCAGCGTAGGAATGACTTCCTCCGGAATGCCCTTTTCCTTCAGGATCCGGTGTTCAACTGCCATGCCATCAAACGCAGCTGCGGTAAGTCTTGGAACAGACAGGGCCCCTGCTGCAGCAGGTCCTGTCTGAGCGGCAGAGGTCATGGGTTCTCTGAGATCATTTCTTGAAGTTCCGGGTACCAAGCTCTTCTTGGCCAATCCGGAACAATGAGTATAGTTCTTACTCCTCTTCTCCTTATTATCCTCAGTACCTTTGGTATGAGAGGAAGAGGAGGGAACACATAAACCGACTGGTACACCCACGGTGTCACTAGAGCGCCCACAGCTATCGCCTGAGGGTCTCTTGACCTGGCGCAATATCTTTCTAGCTTTTTGTTTAGGCGGGACGCCATCATGTCCACCTGTGGCCTTTCCCAACGGTTTACAATCAGTTGGAAGACTTCTGGATGAAGTCCCCACTCTCCCGGGTGGAGGTCGTGCCTGCTGAGGAAATCTGCTTCTCAGTTGTCCACTCCCGGAATAAACACTGCTGACAGTGCTAACACGTGATTTTCCGCCCATCGGAGAATCCTTGTGGCTTCTGCCATCGCCGTCCTGCTTCTCGTGCCGCCCTGTCGGTTTACATGGGCGACTGCCGTGATGTTGTCTGACTGGATCAGTACCGGCTGGTTTTGAAGCAGGGGTTTTGCCTGACTTAGGGCATTGAAAATGGCCCTCAGTTCCAGAATATTTATGTGTAGGGAAGTCTCCTGACTTGACCATAGTCCTTGGAAGTTTCTTCCCTGTGTGACTGCCCCACAGCCTCGAAGGCTGGCATCCGTGGTCACCAGGACCCAGTCCTGTATGCCGAATCTGCGGCCCTCTTGAAGATGAGCACTTTGCAGCCACCACAGCAGAGACACCCTGGTCCTTGGAGACAGGGTTATCAGCTGATGCATCTGAAGATGCGATCCGGACCACTTGTCCAACAGGTCCCACTGAAAGGTTCTTGTATGGAACCTGCCGAATGGAATTGCTTCGTAGGAAGCTACCATCTTTCCCTGGATCCGCGTGCAGTGATGCACCGACACCTGTTTTGGTTTTAGGAGGCCTCTGACTAGAGATGACAGCTCCTTGGCCTTCTCCTCCGGGAGAAACACTTTCTTCTGTTCTGTGTCCAGAACCATCCCCAGGAACAGTAGATGTGTCGTAGGGACCAGCTGTGACTTTGGAATATTTAGAATCCAGCCGTGCTGTTGTAGCACCTCCCGAGATAGTGCTACCCCAACCAACAACTGCTCCCTGGACCTCGCCTTTATCAGGAGATCGTCCAAGTACGGGATAATTAAAACTCCCTTCTTTCGAAGGAGTATCATCATTTCGGTCATTACCTTGGTAAAGACCCTCGGAGCCGTGGATAGACCAAACGGCAACGTCTGGAATTGGTAATGACAATCCTGTACCACAAATCTGAGGTACTCCTGGTGAGGATGGTAAATGGGGACATGCAGGTAAGCATCCTTGATGTCCAGTGATACCATGTAATCCCCCTCGTCCAGGCTTGCAATAACCGCCCTGAGCGATTCCATCTTGAACTTGAATTTTTTTATATATGTGTTCAAGGATTTCAAATTTAAAATGGGTCTCACCGAACCGTCCGGTTTCGGTACCACAAACATTGTGGAATAGTAACCCCATCCTTGTTGAAGTAGGGGCACCGTGACTGTCACCTGCTGGGAATACAGCTTGTGAATTGCCTCTAGCACTGCCTCCCTGCCTGAGGGAGTTGTTGGCAAGGCAGATTTGAGGAAATGGCGGGGGGGAGACGTCTCGAATTCCAGTTGTACCCCCGAGATACTACTTGAAGGATCCAGGGATCCACCCGTGAGCGAGCCCACTGATTGCTGAAGTTTTTGAGACGGGCCCCCACCGTACCTGGCTCCGCCTGTGGAGCCCCAGCGTCATGCGGTGGACTTGGAGGAAGCGGGGGAGGACTTTTGCTCCTGGGAACTGGCTGTATGCTGCAGCTTTTTCCCTCTACCCCTGCCTCTGGGCAGAAAGGACGCGCCTTTAACCCGCTTGCCCTTATGGGGCCGAAAGGACTGTACCTGATAATACGGTGCTTTCTTTGGCTGTGAGGGAACATGGGGTAAAAATGTAGACTTCCCAGCTGTTGCTGTGGAAACGAGGTCCGAGAGACCATCCCCGAACAACTCCTCACCCTTATAAGGCAAAACTTCCATGTGCCTTTTAGAATCTGCATCACCTGTCCACTGCCGAGTCCATAACCCTCTCCTGGCAGAAATGGACATTGCACTTTTTTTAGATGCCAGCCGGCAAATATCCCTCTGTGCATCTCTGATGTATAAGACTGCGTCTTTAATATGCTCTACGGTTAGCAATATAGTGTCCCTGTCTAGGGTATCAATATTTTCCGACAGGGAATCTGACCACGCAGCTGCAGCACTGCACATCCATGCTGAAGCAATAGCTGGTCTCAGTATAATACCTGTGTGTGTATATACAGACTTCAGGATAGCGTCCTGCTTTCTATCAGCAGGCTCCTTTAGGGCGGCCGTATACGGAGACGGTAGTGCCACCTTCTTTGACAAGCGTGTGAGCGCTTTATCCACCCTAGGGGATGTTTCCCAACGTGACCTATCCTCTGGCGGGAAAGGGTACGTCATTAGTAACCTTTTAGAAATTACCAGTTTCTTATCGGGGGAAGCCCACGCTTCTTCACACACTTCATTTAACTCCTCAGATGGAGGAAAAACTACTGGTAGTTTTTTCTCTCCAAACATAATACCCTTTTTTGTGGTAGCTGGGGTAACATCAGAAATGTGCAACACATTTTTCATAGCCTCAATCATGTAACGTGTGGCCCTATTGGAAGTTACATTAGTCTCAACGTCGTCGACACTGGAGTCAGTATCCGTGTTGATATCTGTGTCTGCCATCTGAGGTAGTGGGCGTTTTAGAGCCCCTGATGGCTTTTGAGACGCCTGGGCAGGCACAGGCTGAGAAGCCGGCTGTCCCATATTTGGTATGTCGTCAAACCTTTTATGTAAAGAGTCGACACTGTCACGTAATTCCTTCCACATAACCATCCACTCAGGTGTCGGCCCTGCAGGGGGTGACATCACATTTATAGGCATCTGCTCCGCCTCCACATAAGCCTCCTCATAAAACATGTCGACACAGCCGTACCGACACACCGCACACACACCGGGAATGCTCTGACAGAGGACAGGACCCCACAAAGCCCTTTGGGGAGACAGAGAGAGAGTATGCCAGCACACACCAGAGCGCTATATAACACAGGGATTAACACTATAACTGAGTGTTTTCCCTTATAGCTGCTTATATATATATATATATTGCTGCGCCTAAATTTAGTGCCCCCCCCTCTCTTTTTTACCCTTTTGTAGCTTGAAACTGCAGGGGAGAGCCAGGGAGCGATCCTTCCAGCGGAGCTGTGAGGGAAAAATGGCGCCAGTGTGCTGAGGGAGATAGCCCCGCCCCTTTTTCGGCTGACTTTTCTCCCGCTTTTTTATGGATTCTGGCAGGGGTATTTATCACATATATAGCCCCTGGGACTATATATTGTGATTTTTTGCCAGCCAAGGTATTAATATTGCTGCTCAGGGCGCCCCCCCCCAGCGCCCTGCACCCATCAGTGACCGGAGTGTGAGGTGTGCATGAGGAGCAATGGCGCACAGCTGCAGTACTGTGCGCTACCTTGTTGAAGACCGAAGTCTTCTGCCGCCGATTTTCCGGACCATCTTCATGCTTCTGGCTCTGTAAGGGGGACGGCGGCGCGGCTCCGGGACTGGACGATCGAGGTCGGGTCCTGTGTTCGATCCCTCTGGAGCTAATGGTGTCCAGTAGCCTAAGAAGTCCAAGATAGCTGCAAGCAGGTAGGTTCGCTTCTTCTCCCCTTAGTCCCTCGTAGCAGTGAGTCTGTTGCCAGCAGATCTCACTGAAAATAAAAAACCTAAAATATACTTTCTTTTTTAGGAGCTCAGGAGAGCCCCTAGTGTGCATCCTGCTCAGCCGGGCACAAGATTCTAACTGAAGTCTGGAGGAGGGTCATAGAGGGAGAAGCCAGTGCACACCAGTTAGACCAAAAGCTTTCTTTTAGTTGTGCCCAGTCTCCAGAGCCGCTATTCCCCATGGTCCTTACGGAGTCCCAGCATCCACTTAGGACGTCAGAGAAATTATCATTTGGCCTTATCGTGCCTTTCGTGCCTAGTGGGAAATTCACCACAGGGAGCAGGGGGGGGGGGGGGGAGGCAAGGGGGCTAGATAGTGTCAGGATGCAGGAAGAGAGGGTTAGGGGGGTAGGGGGTTAGGATACACTACTTACCAAACAGGTGGCATCCAAAGCACCGGCATCCTAGGCGCCAGCATGCTGATACCATCCCATTTGGGCACAATACGTTTAGTTAAAATGATTTAGTGAAAACTTCCCTTACATCTATGGAGGGAAATATTACCAGTGGAGCACCCCAGGGACCTGTACTCGGATCAGTTCTCTTTAATATCTTTGTTGGTGACATTGCAAATGGTATTGAAGGGAAAGTATGCCTGTTTGCAGATGGTACAAAGATATGCAACAGGGTAGACACACCAGGAGGGGTAAAACAAATGATTGAGGATATAGGTAGACTAGGGGAATGGTCAAGAACGTGGCAACTACAGTTTAATGCTAAAAAATGCAAAATCATGCGCTTGGGTCTCAAAAACCCAAAGGCTAAATATAGTATCAAGGGTACTACAATGGAAACTACTGAGGAGGAAAGGGATTTAGGAGTCACTATTTCAAATGACTTAAAAGCAGGAGAGCAATGCAACAAAGCAATGAGAAAGGCAAGTCAGATGCTTGGTTGCAGAGGGAGAGGAATCAGTAACAGGAAAAAAGAAGTAATAATGCCACTGTATAGGTCATTGGTGCGGCCTCATCTGGAATACTGTGTCCAGTTCTGGAGACCATATCTCCAGAAGGATATAAATACATTAGAGAGTGTACAAAGAAGGACAACTAAAATGGTGCATGGCCTACATCATAAAACTTACCTGAAAAGGCTAAAAGATCTTAACATGTATAGTTTGGAGGAGAGAAGGGAAAGGGGGGACATGACAGAAACTTTCAATTATGCCAAGGGTTTTAACAAAGTTCAGGAGGGAAACATTCTTCAAAGGAAGAGAAGTATTAGAACTCGAGGACATACACTGAAACTGGAGGGATGCAGGTTCAGGGGAAATTTAAGGAAAAATTACTTCACAGAAAGGGTAGTGGATAAGTGGAATAGTATCCCATCAGAGGTGGTAGAGGCTAAGACTGTAGAGCAATTTAAACATGCTTGGGATAGGCATACGAATATCCTTACAAAGAATTAAGGTTCAAAAAGGGTTGAGATTACCTAAAGGATAAAAAAAGGGGCAGACTAGATGGGCCAAGTGGTTCTTATCTGCCGTCAAATTCTATGTTTCTATGTTTACATAAGGGACCTTAATTATCAGTTCTCATCGGGACATGGCTCATAAACACTTTATGCTTCCTAGCACGGGGACTGATGTATGAAGCAGTGAAATGAGTGGAGAAGTGCCCATAGCAACCAATCTACCTATCATTTTATAGAATGTACTTGATAAATGCATCATTGAAGCTCATTTGTTGCTGTGGGCAACTTCTCCACTGGTTCTTGTCTATACTTTTTTCACTGCTTGATACACCGACCAATAACTTTGTTTTTCCTTCTGGAAGCTGTTTATCTGCAAATGCACAGTGTGTAACTGTGTTTACAAATGTTCTATTTTCATCTTTTTTAAAGTTCTTTAGGCCCAGCGTGAGTATTGACAGGTAAATGGCTGTAGATAGCTTGGAATGCTCCTGGTTCACTGACTTCATTTTCCTGCAGTCAATTAGTACATTTTTAAGTACCTGTTCTTCGAAGTAGCAGAAAGTGCATTAACAATTAGGTTTCCCTCCTGGGGGGGGGACCGCGGAAGTTAGACATACAGTATGTATAACATCTTCCCCATCTTCTTACATTCAGAACAAGGATCACTGGTGCTGATTTCCAGAGGTTGAGTGATCTGAATTTTAATAGCATCCAAATGTATCTTGCTCAGAGTGGAATTAACAATGGGCTAATGGGGCTGTAGCTGTCATAAATAAGCCCAGGGCTGATCTGCCCTATTGTTAATCTGGCTCTGATTAATCAGGTCTGCTTCCGCTCCCTAGGGACCAGCCACCTGTTACAAGTGCACTGGGCTTTTCAATTATGATCCCCAGCTTCCTGGTCCTGGCAACTGTTACAGTGCAGATGGGGGTGTATTGTACATGTAATGTACTACCCTGGCACTCAGTAGTAACTAGGGGGGTGATTCAGACCAGATCGTAGCTGTGCTAAATTTAGCACAGCTACGATCATCCACACTGACATGCGGCTGGGGTGCCCAGCACAGGGCTAGTCCGCCTGCATGTCAGGCCCGACCCCACCGCACAAGTACAAAAGCATCGCACAGCGGCGATGCTTTAGTACTTAAAGAGTAACTCCCAGCCAGCACAGCTCCTTCGTGCTGACCGGAAATTACTCGTCGTTGTGATGCACGCAGCGGCTGTGTGTGATGTCAGGCAGCCGCTGAGGCCCACTCTCCACACAGTCTGGCCACACCTGCATTGGCCGGACTGCGCCCACAAAACGGCGGCCAAACGCCCAGTGACCACCTCTGCCATCTGGCATGCGCCGGCGCACTGCGGCGCAGGTGCACTTCTCACCTGGTCGCTGCGCTGCAATGAACAGCAGCGTGCGATAAGGTCAGAATGACCTCCAAGGTGCGCTGATCATTTCCATTCGGTTTTGATCACATACTCCACAGTCATGTGATTGAGCATGAACTTTAGAGGAGTGTGTGTTGAGTACTGATTAGGGCCTAATTATTGAGTGCCAGGTCTGCAATGCATGCACCGCTCTAGCTGCACTGTGACTTGGGAACTTTAGAAGGAGACAAAGGGGTCTACGTACCAACCCTTGGAGAGATATAAAGTGGACAGAAATAAATTACTAGCCAATCAGCTCCTAATTGTCATTTTTTTAAAGGCTGTAACATAGCAGTTAGGAGCTGATTGGCTAGGACTTTATCTCTCTCTACTTTATAACTCTCCAAAGCTTACTACATATGCTTCTAGATTCAAGCTTCCTTGCTTGTGATTTTTGTTGTTGTTGTTGTTGTTGTTGTTAAAGAAGGAAGTCGAACATATGGATAAAAAAAAACTCTACTAGATACATTTCAAGGTAAATTATCACTTGTCCTGTGGTTCTTCTAATTCCGTTGCTCGAAATCATTTCAGCAAGTCGAATGATGTTTCTCTTCCACACAGCTGTAGTATGACAGCGAGGCAAGTCCTCAGTGAGGGTGATGTACTAAGCAGTGAAAACAGTGGAGAAGTGAGCTAATGGAGAAGTAGCCCATGGCAACCAATCAGAATTGACGTAACGTTTATAATTTGCATTCTATAAAAGTATACAGAGCAGCTGATTGGTTGCCATAGGTAACTTCTCCACTGGCTCACTTCTCCACTCTTATCACTGCTTAGTACATCTACCCCACAGTCATTTGCAATTTGAATAAAGAACAGTTACTTTTTTGTACTTCAAAAATTGAAGGCTGACGAGGAATCCAAAGCAGCAAAAATACAATACTTATACGTACATTTAAATGCAGTAACAACTCTCAAAACATACATTTACATAGCAATAATGAGAATGGCTCATTAATGCAAAGTAATACCCTTGATGTTTGGATCTAACTCGTACTTACTCTGAGTCTATTAGTCTATTATTATTAATATATGGTTAGGAGCTTCTGCTAAACTAACTAGGAATTACAAGTGCATGGTAACGTTTTACACATAACAAAACAGTACAGTCATTTTCTATTTAAACATTACATACATATTATCTCCCTACTTATTAAACATCTGCAAATACAGTCACGGGGTTAGACATTGCAATTACGAAATTGTTTCTTTCATTAGATGTATATTTTATAAATAACCTAAATTTGTCTTCGAAAACTGGGGGAGATGTACTAAGCCTTGAGCAGTGATACATTTCACGGTGATAAATTACCATCCAAGCAGCTACTAACTGCCATTTTTAAAACCCAGCCTGTAACATGGCAGTTAGAAGCTGATTGGTTGGTACTTTACCACTGTGAAATCTATCACTTTTCAAGGCTTAGTACATCTCCCCATATGTTCAAACTTTAGCAAATCCTGTTCTCATCTCTTCTTTACTTTGTGCTTGGATAACAACAACTTTACCTGACATCTTCAATATAGTCTGAAAACATATACATACAGTATGTCAGTGGTTCCCAAACTTTTTTCACTCATGGCGCCCTACAGTGTCAGTATTTTTTTCACGGCACCCTTAGGCTAAAAGTTTCTTATTATGAACGTCAGAAAGAAATGTTAAATTAAGTAAATTGTGTTTATATGTAGTCCTTAGGTTCAGTTGTGTGGGGAGGGACAAGATTTGCTTCAGTTTGTCCACATATTTTATGATTGGCAGTCACCAGCACTGGTTTTTCCTATCACATTGACCATAAATAATTTGATTTGGTCCTTGACCACCAACCCGATGCACCCCTGCAAGAGCCTCGGGGTGCCACGGCACACAGTTTGAGAACCCCTGCAGTATGTAAATCCTATTCTCATTCTTCTGACATTGCTACTTGTTAGTTTATATTGGTTGTAATTAACCTTCAGCTACAAACTCCCTGGGCTTCCTGTGGGAATTATATATCTTTAAAATATTAGTCGCTGTTTAAGGTGAACACTATTTCAGTAGTTACATTTTTGCAGTGTTAGGTTTATATTTCTCCACCCATTTTATCTCCATGAGTTTCTCTTTCTGCCTACACCGTGGGGGTCCATTGCACGATTATTCATGTAGATAATCGTCAAGAGGGCATTACACAACTCCAAGAAATAGTTGGCTATATGGCTAGTAGCCATGCACTGGAGGCGGTGATAGTGTAGGCCTTGGTCTAAATCCATACCTCCCAACTTTCTGTCTTCGAGGGTCGGGACGCTCGAGCGGCATAGCCGCGAGCGACCTGATAAAGGGGAATTGCCTCAGTGGAGTGGGTGTTGCCTTGCAGCACTGACCCATGATGCAGCATTTTGGGGGCGTGTCCAGTGCTCCAATAGCAGTTGCACAGCCCCCTGCTCACCTCCCAGCAGTGAATACATGGCGTGTATTCAGAGATCACTTGCTGCTTTGAAGAGCAGAGCAGTGGGTGATCAATGCCTCTCCAACTCCCCCCCCCCCCCCCCTCCACCCGCTAGACACTGCTGCCCGTGGAAGGGACAGCGGGACAGTGTCCGAATAGTGGGACTGTCCCGCTGGATATGGGATAGTTCGGAGGTATGCTAAATCACAGTTTTTACCTGTTGTATTTTGTATGTTACAGTAGGCTTGGCTTTACAACATTGTAGGCCCTTAGCAAAGCAATACACTGGGGCCCCTACACACCAATTCCCGGGAACCAACTTAAAATAAAATCATATTATGCCCCTCCTGCTGTCCCGTGCCGTCTCTCCACATGCTCCCATACATTGATTGGCTGTCGGCACTCTGCTTGGTACATAGCTGTCTGGCTGTAGGCTGAGAGACAGGTAGAGAATGCTACTTCACTGCTCTGAATGTGTGACCACCACCCAACCCTGCTTAAAAGCCCCTAGAATTGTGGGACCCTGAGCAGCTGCCCAGTGTGCCTATTCATTAAGATGACCCTGGGCTTGTTGAAGACATATACAGTAGGGGAAAACTCTCAATCTACTTAATACATGAGTTAGCTAGTAGCTATTATATATACTAGTTCCTCTTCCTGAACTTATTGAAGACAGGATGTTGGCTCAGTGGGATAGAAGTCTGGTGCTTTGAATGAATAGCGATATTGGCCGCACCAATTAAAATCTCCTGACTAGTGATCCTTGGATGTTACAGTATTCTGATTAAAAATATGGAGTTGCAATTTAGCTCTGTAAATGATGAGATAATTTCTGCCTCATGAGAAGCCATATTGGGTGCCAGTGACTGTGACTCCAATACGTGTGTGCAAATTACCCTCTGAAGAAATCGGCAAGATCGATGAAACGCTTCAGTGAAATTAATTAAACTTTCACTATCCACTGCAGCAACCACAGATGCATGACAGAGTATGAACTGGGTACATAGCCACCGCACACAGATTGGATTCCCAGGCATCCAGTATTCCTCACATCAGGCAGAAATGTTCTCATAACTCACGGAGCTACTGTAAGCTGTGGCTTGTATTTCTCTAAGGATCATCACACAGTAGAATGAGCTCAAGCTTGCCAGCTTGATTATATTAGCAGCAAGACAACCAGTGCTTGCATCAGATGTCAGTTTGGGGCTTATTGGTTTGCGAGACTGCTCATTACAATTGACTGCAGCTACTGCATACAATAATGCTTTATTCCTATTAGTGCCATCTACAACTTCCTTTAAAACGCCCATAGTTATATATTGTGCTAGCTTGGACTTACATCTATTCTGTCATCCAAATAGTCAGGTGGAAATATTCTAGCGTGGAAATTATGAACATTTATCAATCTTACTTCATGAATAGTTGCTTTATATGGCTGTTTTTTATAATGTGCGTACTATTTTGTTTTTCATGAACTATATTTTTTTACATTTTAATATTCTGATGTTTTTATAATCACAGATAATAAAATTATTATTTATCAGATTGCAGTGTGTGATTTTCATTTTTTTTTTTTCTTTTTAAGTTGGCTATCTTGTCACAGCAGCTTGGATGTGTTTGCTAATTATTATCAGTAGCTATATGAAGTTACTCCAGCTCAGTACCTAATGTGTTTTTCTTTGTAGTTATTCATCTAACTGTGTTTAACAATAATGTGCAGGTGAACTTATGTATGATTGACTATTAGGCATCTAGGGGAAAGAAGGCAGGTGCAGATACTTGGGTCGGTCTGGAGAGTACGGCAGGGGCCCAAGTCAGCTTGGGAGGCTGAGCAAATGCACCTTTTAGTCAGCACTTACTTTCTTCACATGTTCCTGTATATAAAACAGAACCTGATCCCACATTTGACCTAGCACAGGGGCCTATCTTATATATTAGCAGTTCTTCATGTAGGCGGGCACCGTGCTTGGGAGGACCCTTACCTCCATTTCCCCTGGGTGGACGTCGGCTCACGGCGGGATGCGGCGCGTCGAGATTCCGGGACGGAGGGGCTTGCATCTGGTGGGATTCAAGCCCCTCCAATCATGTTGCGGCTATTTGAGTGGCGCGCCGGGCGTGAGCCAATCGGGGATCACGTCTGGGCAGCCAATAGATACGGGCCGCTATGAGCCAATCAGGGCTCGTCGCATCATAGCTCCGCCCTCTCCCAGCATCATATAACAGACGCTACGGAGCGGGAGAGCGCTCAGTCGAGCGCCGGAGCAGAGAAGAGCTCCAGAAGAGGAGGAAGACCCAGCGGCGGAAGAAGACGTGGCGGCGAGAGGAGATCCGGCGGCAGAGGGAAAAAGAGGCGGAGGCCGACGAGGCGGAACCCGGGATCCAGCGGCAGAAGAGTGCGTAGAGTGCTGCAGTGTGCGGATAGCAAAAGAACTAACGAAGCTCCCCACTGCAGCCTCTCCCACCGATCCGGGTAGGCAGCCTTGGGCCATCACCACCGTGCTATAAATCCACCTAGACCACCGGGTGTTCAGCCTTTAGGCCTGTGGGCACAATACAGGTGCTAGGCATGGGCAGTAGTTAGTAGTCCAGGGCCACCATTTTGTAAATAGTAATCCTGGCATTAGGCCAAGCTTACTTTCCCTCAGTAAGGCAGGCACTAGGCATGTGGGCACATTACTGGCTCTAGGCCTGAGTAGTAGTTAGGAGTCAGGGAAACCATTTTGTAATTAGTAATCCTGGAATTAGGCCAGGATTACTTTCCTTCGGTTAGACAGGCACTAGGCTTGTGGGCACATTACAGGCTCTAGGCCTGAGTAGTAGTTAGGAGTCAGGGCCACCATTTTATAATTGGTAATCTTGGCATTAGGCCAAGGTTACCTTCCCTCAGTTAGACAGGCACTAGGCCTGTGATGTAATACATCCCTCCATCCCGTGAGTCTGAAGTGGGCGGCTGTCCACATCAGGGAGTTAGTTGCGTAGGCATTTATCTGCCGGTATGAAGCGGCTAGCTCATTGGCCAAACCAGACGAAAAGGTGATTCACACTTGGTCGTATATCATTGCTGTGGTCACCTTGTATGTACTGTTAGCTGGAGACAGGTGTAGCCGTTGCACAAGTTGTATTGTTGTTTTAGAAGTTATAGTAAATAGGCAAGGTTAGTTGTTAGCCTATTTACTAGTTTGTAGGGAGGCTGCTGTCATTTTCTCTCCAGGAATAGAGACCTGCGACAGGCAAGGTGACAAGAGTGGCTGTGTGAGTATACCCCTCTGTGTGTTTGTCTTGGTCCGTGTTGGGCGCCGGTTCGCGAGTCCTCGCTAGGCCTAATGAGGCTCGCTTTCACCTGGTGCCAAATAGGTGACAATTGGGTGGCTGAGGCCTTAGGGCCAGTGATGATATTCACCTTACCGGTGAAGGTCGCTGCCATCCCTATGTGTCCTCTTCCTCGCCGCGGAAAGAGTTGATTCTCGATGACAAGTGTTTCTCTCCTCCTAGCTGTCTGGTCCTCAAGGCTGAATCGATGTGTTGAGGTTAAAGGAAGGGTCCCTGGTTTGAAGAGGTTCCATGGCCGGAAGCTGAGAAGAACAACTAGCGGTAAGAAGCAAGTTACACCTGCACTGCAGCAGGCACTACGCCGCACCGCCACCCTTACATTCACAGGTGGTTATAGATCAATGAGTAGACCTGAAAATGGTTGACAGTGTCTTGGTCAAAAACAAAAGATCCACATGCACAAGGTCGACATAGGAAAAAAAGTCACCATTGACAAAAGGTCGACGCAGGAAAATGTTAATGGGTTTTGTTACTCTTTTTGGTGTCGTTTTCTCCGTAAAGTTATTGGGAACCCCAATTAGTGCACTGCATCCCGTTGCGTGGCTTGCTTTGCTGGACCTTAGTAAAGTATACCTTCACAGACTACAGTTTATCTAATAAGATGATGATGCAGGAATCTCCCTATAAAGGTTAGCCAGATCTTGTCATATAATTTTTGGTAGTGGTAATAGTGAACATGAGTTCTTAAATTATCAGAAAATGTATTAATGTGCAAAACTTTAAAAATGACCATGATACTTATGTAAATATAAAACATGACCATAAGTGCTCTCTAAATGTAAATACAACTAATAATAATAATAATAATAATAATAAAGTTTATTTACATAATACTTTTATCCAACAAGACTCTAAGGACAGCATATTTGCTGTTAAGAAACCACATTACAAAGGAGGCAGTCACTAATACCACTTTCAAATTTAAACCCTGGCTTTAACCCAGCTTGGACCCTGGAAGCAGAACACATGTTGAAGCCTGGGTTTCAGTACTTACATGGGTGATGGACCTGGATTGTTCCCGGGTTGACACTCTTCACACTGGACTCGGGCCTTCAGTGACCCAGGTCTTATGTCTAGCAGTGAATACTTAGAGATGTTGTCATCTCCAAGCACTACTGTGGCCACCAATGAACTCCTTTTAGGCATGACCTGGGTCATCTCTTTCACACATAAGCCAGTGCACTGACCCGGGTTGTAAGTCCTGGGAACAACCCTGATCGATTGTAGGGTCATGGACCCAGGGCTGTCAACCAAGATCTGACAGTTTTCACAGGACCCGGGAGTAAACTTGCCGTGCCCTGGCAAATTCCTGGGTTTCTGCTTATGTCTGAAAGAGGTATAAAGGACTGTTACTGAGTTGTGAGCAAAGCAAAACAAAAGCAAGTAAATTTTCCCTAATATACTGTATATAAAAAATAAATATATATAACAACAAAACATCAGGCAATGTGAAGAAAAAGAGGGTGGGGCCACAGTACCAAGTCTTGGTTGAACAGTCACACATGGGGAGAAGAAGGAAGGTTTAATCCTCTTTTTCCTCAGGACTGTCCATAATGGAATAGCCTTTTAGCAGTCTATGGACCTCAGAATGAGGTGGTTCCTGGCAAGCCACAAAGCATCCTTAACACAGTCAATTAGGCGCCAGGCCTCCTGGATTGCCCCATAAGTGTGGCCACCAGAAAAGAGTCTATAAAGTACAGAGTCGTACAAAAAGGTGTTCCTTGGAAAACTGTTTTGAGTTAATGTTTTATGGTATCCTACAGTAGCTGTGCATATGTACAGTCCCAAAGGATGTGCATAGATGTTTCCTTGTTGATGAGGCACGAGGGGCAATGTCTATGACTGCACAGGTTTTGGGAGTGCATGAATGACCTATATAATTTGGAGTGTATATAGAACACAATTGGAATTATGGATTGATTGTATACAACTGTCACACCTAAGAAAAGTGTAGGTCAGGAGAATTAGGCAACACTAGTTAGATTTCAATATATATCAAATAAGCATCAAGGAGGTTCAAACAACCTCCACAACATCATAAGTAGTATACATCCCTATAAAGCAGTGGCGTCACAAGGGGGGTGCGGCTCGCTCCCAGGTGTCACCCGCCGAGGGGTGACACCAAAATGTCTGCTCCTGCTCAGTGACAGGAGCCGAGTGCTGCACTGTTACATTATGTGCAGCACTTGGATCCTGTCACTGAGCAGGAGCCGGCACTGCACATAAAGCACTCCACGAGAGGCAGAACGCACCTCCCAAACCCCCCAAGTGACTAAAAATGGGGGCCGTGAATTGAAGCCCCGCCCCTCCCGCAAAGCCCCGCCCCCTCTGCGAAGCCAAGCCCCTTTTTATGACGGGTGTACAAGGCGTTAGTGATGCTTCTGCTATAAAGTCAACTGGTACATCCAGAGATACAGAGCTGGCAAGCACCCTAACAGTTATTGCCTCATGGTGAAGGAGTGAGTACGTTCTTTACATAGCAGTAATAATCCCTGAAATATGGTTGCTGTAAGAATTATCACTTGCAAATCAGTTATGAATAATAACACAAATTACATAACGATAATAAGAAATTAGCCTTCTCTCATAAAAGAAACAATGTCATATACTGTAAATAAGATAACTGGCTGCCATAACACTGCATCGATGTGTCAGCTACTGTATAATGAAAAACATATATTGCGCATATTAAATAATAGGATAAGAATACAGAGATCAGTGTGATAAGCTACAGAAACAGTATCTAGAGTTCCCTTTCCTTGAGCACACTGCAGACTGCTGCTTCAGGTGCTCATCTAGTGGATGATATGTGAGCGAGGCTGCAGGACACATAGAGTTTGATATGAAAAATAGAGAGATGTAGGTGTAACACTCTGGGGTTGGCAGGTATATCTAAGTGGTTGGAAGAGGTAACATGGGTGTTCGGTGGCTGTGTAACAGACCTTTTCCCTAAAGTGTTCTCCCCCATACCTTGTCAATAGTACCTTGCTCAGAGAGGTAAGAAAGATTGATAAGCCATAGGAATGTATAGGCAGCAATTCCAATGGGATGTATTTTTACGGAGCCGCAAAGATTAAAGAGGATGTTTAGTTATTTGGTAAAAATTAGACAATCACAAGAATAAGACAAAACACAAAATGAATACAGATCCAAAACAAAAACAAAAACAAAAACACGTGGGTCGGCACACATCTCTAATCAAAATTACCAACTTCCTCATCCTCTCAGATGTGGAAGTCCAGATCTGCCAAATCATATGGCACATTCCAGGTAGACAGAAATGTACCATGTAGCTAAGGGACAACAGTCTGGCACCATGGATGACTTCTAATAGAAAGATACCTACATTATTTAACATACAGTATCTATTCTATAGCAGTGGTTCTCAACTCAAGTCCTCCCATCAGTACCACCACCAGGTCATGTTTTGTGGATTTCTGTAATTATGCATAGGTGAGTTAATCTATTTTACTGTGTCAGTAGTTATCTTCCTGCTTCCACAGACAGAAATCCTGAGAACATGGCCTGCTGGGGTTACTTGAGTGTTGAGAATAGGGAGGCCAATCCCGGGCCATTTTTATGGGCATTGAAAAACGGCCAATCCCGGAAATTCCCGGGATTGGTTAGGGTTAAAAAATAAAAAAATACTTAAGCTACTCAGGACCGGCTGTCGGCGGGTCCAGGTGGCAGGCGGCGGTGCTGACGGTGGATGTGGCAGGTGGTGTGTAGGGTTGACAGGAGGCGGGTACGTCATTCCAAGCTGGCGGCAAGGCTTGCTCTGTGCTGCGCAGCAAGGCCTCTAACATCATGTCACGCTGTGCAGTGTGCACAGCCGGGGGCAGGAGGAGCCGGGCTGCGTCTGAGCCGGGTGTGGTCTTGGAGGTCGACAAGACTTAGGTTGACAGTGTATAGGTCGACCACTATTGGTCGACAGTAACTAGGTCGACAGAGATTTTTTTAGTGCCGTTTTTCGCCGTACAGTGACTGGGAACCCCAATTAGTGCACCACCGCCCCTCGCATGGCAAGCAAACTTCGGGAAAGGTGCCTCACTCTACTACCGCTGTGCTCGGTACAGGTTACCGTTCCCAATCATAGTCCACGTGTAAAGTATGAAAAAGTAAAAAAAGGAAAAAAAAATTAAAAACTCATGTTGACCTTTTGACCTGTCGACCTAGAACATGTTGACCTAGAGACCCTGTGGACCTAGTTACTGTCGACCAATAGTGGTCAACCTAGACACTGTCGACCTAAGTCTTGTTGACCTAGAGACCGGATACCACCTGAGCCGTATGCTGAACCGGCTCAAACGCTGCCCAGCATTCAATTAAAGCATTGGCCTGAATCCTGGGATTGGAAGCTTCAATCCCGGGATTCAATACATGCAAATTTTAGGCAAAAATCCAAGCATTCCGATGATCCGGATCCTGGGATTGGCCACCATAGTTGATCTGATCTATATCATATCTCTATTTTTATAAACATATCCTTTCATTTTGTAGTTACCAATCAGATTTGATCTCCTTTATGGGGTAGATGAAATAAAGAAAGACAGACTTAATAGAGAAAGTGTATTTATGAACCTCTTTAAAATGATTAGGCTCAGATACAGAAAGTAAGCCTTTTGGAAATTCGGTAAAACAGCAAAGTCATGGTGATAACAATAGCTGTGTTAAGGGGAGTCTGGTGTGAAATCCTGACGGTCGGGATCCCTTCGGAATGCCGGAATCCTGACAGCTAGAATCTCAGCAGTCGAAATCCCTACAACGAGTCCCCTCATGGGCTCGCTGCGCTCGCCACGCTTCGGGCCCATTGGAAAGCTTTGCTCGCCACACTATTATATTCCCCCCTCGGGTGGTGGCATGGACCCACCACCTGAGTGGAAATACCAGGCTGCGGTTGGGATCCCGGAGTCAGTATTTTGACCGCAAGGGATCCCATCGTTCAGAAAATTAAGTGCATCCTGTTAAGAGTCATGCAGGGACCCGCTAATTCTCCATCACTCCTGGAGTGGCAGGACAATCTTTAATGCCATTTAAATTCTAAACATTCTCTTTACCTAGTCTTTAAATATTTTTCATCCAAATTGAGGACACATTTTTCACTTTTGCAAGAGACTCAACCCAACTCAAAACCTAGCCGACATCAACTTAGCGGAAAAGGCTTGGAGGTGTGAAACTTAGCTCTAGTCTCTAGTCATGAAGACCTTTATTTGTTTCTTTTTTATTCTATTTGTATTTGTGCATATTTCTCAATAAGAATAATTGTACAGAAAGTATTTGACAGTGATAGCTAATGTCATTTCACAAGAGAATAAAGGACTATGCAAGCTTTGTGCAAAGAGCAGTACGGAAATAAAATATGTTGCCTTTTAAGTAGATTTTACATTGATATTACTCTAGAATTGGACAGTGTTTTCTTTGCTCATTTTCTATTCATGTATTCATTTGTTAGTTATTCCAAAAGCTTTCACCAGCTGCATGTAATGCAAATACAGCAATGTATCTGTAGTAGAACTAATCAGTGCCCTAGAACCAATCATGTTATCATTTTCATTTCATCACTCTGTAAAAGAATTCATTGTCTGTGAGGGAACTTTTATTATCTATAGGACGCAACCAAAGCTAGCATGAAAAATATAATTCTGGATTTATTTGAGGCCACATTTAAGTGGTTATAGTGTGGATTCTCATCACCTCCTATTACTCTCAAAATTTTCATCTCATCAAGAATATCGCAGCGTTTGCATATTAGAATAATACAGAATGTCAAGCACCATGTTGCCAACACCGAATCATATTTTAATATTGTGAAAGGTTGTTCAATTTTACTTCAGACATTTACTAAGTTCTTCCCATTATCAGCACTTTGCTGGGGATTTGTACCTTTAGCCCCTGTAACTCCCTATGAAATGTGTAATCAGGTACATATTGTATATCCAGGAACTCTGCTAGCCACCATTGCAATGCGTGTCTTTCTCTGTAATAGACATGCCATAACTCGGGGTGTGCGAGCAGTGCCGAGGCCCAGAGCCTAGGGTCGTTGGTACCATTGCTGCCCCCTAACAGGGTACTGGAATGGCACCCTGCAGCCAGTATGGAATGCTCTAGGCAGTGCTGTACTCCTTGGTGCTGGTGGCCCATCATTACATCATGCTCTCAGATGGGGGCAGTCTGGGTGCAGGGATACTGTACATATAGCCATTTCATTTTGTGCAGGCAATGAGGGTGCAATTATGACCGGCTTGCGTTCAGCTGTGCATTAGCTCTAGAATCTTTTGCTCAGTGTAGGTAAATTAGTTTTATCATAATATGGTTCTTATATACTGTATTAAACAATAATTGTTTTAACCTGTAAAAATCAGTGTTCCTAAAATGTATCTACAGTATAGGGAAGGCTTTTATTCGCAAAAGGAATTTACGGTACATTTTGTAAATACTACAACTACTGCCCATCTCTCAAAGTGGTGGCAATTGATAAGAATATCTATTCAATTATTCTTCTGAACTTTTTTTTACAGAAGAGCATCCCTCTTGGTGGAAGAGTTCCTCTAAGGGTTACACAAGTAATTACAATCAATCTCACATTTTTCTATTTATAGGCTACAGATTAGCTGAATTACTCTCTGCCATTCCCACACTACTTAAATCCCAGACTACTTAAATCCTACTGTTTCAGGTAATTGGAATCTAAGATTGTTACGAAATGAACACACTCAGCACACTCTATTATACTGTATCTGTGTGCTGAGTGCTGAGTGTCATCCATTTTCAACCTACTGTAGCACTCAGTAGGTTTTTCACTCTATCTTTTAACAGTTAACATGGTCCAACAATATATTCTTTGAGGGCAAATAAATTATTCTAGCATAAGGACACAATTTATTATTTTTAAGATTTAATATAAAAAAAATGGTGCAGTACTTGATTACAAACAAATATTATGATACGCTGTAAAGTGCAGTTTCAAATAGAAATGAGAAATTGACACAATATAAACCATATATCTTCCATACCTCCCAACATGACCCTCTCCAGGAGGGACACAATGCTCTGCTTCTGGACTTTTCTCTTAATCTATGATTGCCGGCACCTGTTTTGAACAGGTTAATGGATATGAAAGGTGTTTTAGTATAGGTGATGGCAATCATAGATTAAGAGAAAAGTCCAGAAGCAGAGCATTCTGTCCCTCCTGGAGAGGGTCATGTTGGGAGGTATGTATCTTCTGCTGGCTGGGAGAATTGCAAGAAATAGGTAAATTTTTTTATTTGATTTACTTACTATAGAGATTCAGAATCATTACCAACTGATCAGTGCAATATGGCAAGTAGTTTTATTGCTTCATAATGTTTTATTTGTGCAAATAAGATGCATATTTTGAAAGAAAAAGACAGTCGGTGTAGCTGAAACGGCCAAGACCCGGAGTGCTAAAGGGGGGCTAATTGGTGAAGCCACAGTGTATATTTGTTTATCAGCTGAATACTTCTCTGATGTCACTGGAAGGAGGCTAATCATATGGTTTCTGTATGTAATGCCGGCGGTTGGGATGCCGGTGGTCAGAATACTAACCACGGCATCCCGATGAGCAGAATCGTGACAAGGGAAGGTAAGTATACTTACCTTCCCCACATATCCCCCTAACCCTCCCTCCCCGCAGACTAAACCTATCCTCCCCCACCCCACCAACCTAACCCTACCCCTTCATGGTGACGCCTGAATCTAACCCCCTCTTCACACAGCCTATACCTACCTCCCCCACAGCCTAACCGTCCCAGGGGGGTGGGGGTGGGGGGGGGGGGGGGGGTGTTTGCCTAAACCTACCCCCTCCTTGAAGCCTAAACCTATCACCCCGGTCCGCAGCCTAACTCTCCCCCCACTTTAAAACTTTAAAGCTGGGCCCTCCAGTGGGTTCCAAATACCCATGAATAAACACAGGTATTTCACAATTATACAGAGTACACAGTTATAGTGAAACTGTATTTCAGAATGCTGACAGTCGGAATAACGACAGTGGCATCTCATCTGCCATAATCCTGACAATTGTACGTAACTAAACTAACCCTACCCTTTACCCTACCACGAACCCTCCCTTCACACAGTCTAACCCTTCACTCCCACAGCTTAACCCTAACCCTCCCTCCCTGCAGCCAATCCCTAACCTCCCCCTCAAGCAGCCTAACCCAAACCCTCTCCCTAGTGTCTAATCCTAACCTCCCCCCTTCCCCACCCGCTGCCTAACCCTAACTTTCCCCGGCATACTTACATTCGGGATTCCGGCTGTCAGGTTTCTGGCGTTGGGTTTTCTACAGGTGTCGGAATTCCGGCGCCAGTTTTCTGACCAGTGGCATTCCATATGTCAGGATGCCAAACACATCCCCATGGCAATTGTTAATTTGAGCCACCTTTTATCCACATTAATTTATGATTTTTTTTAACCTTTTCTCACAATGTACATAAAGGCCAGAATCCAAGATCATCTTAATCCATCACTTGAATCAACCAGCGAATACTCTAGTCCATTGATAAGGAACCTTTAGCACTGCAGCTATTGTTGAACTACACATCCCAGCATGAACTGCTACAGTTTTGCTATTTGGCCATGCTAAAACTGTAGCAGGGCATGTTGGGATGTGTAGTTCAACAATAGCTGGAGTGTCAAAGGTTCCCTATCACTGCCTCTAGTCCCTCATGATTACATACAGACCTTGCATTGATTGACCTCTCCTGTATCGTAAGCACAACTGATATTGCAGATCAGGGCTGTTTCTAGACAATTTTGTTCCCAGTTCTAACAGCAGAAAAATGCACCTCCCCCCATTGACATTACAAGATGTAAATACTAGCATGCGTGTCCCAAAAAGAGGGCGTGGCCACATTAAATTGGTCGTGACCTCACTAAAATGTCCTTGCAGGAAAAGGATACCTTACACCCCAGATTTGACCCCGCACCCCAAGTCATCTGCAAACACAAGGAAAAAGTAATGCCCCTTGCACCATATTATGCCCTAAACAATAATGTCCCTTGCACCATATTATGACTCACACTGTAATGCCCCTTGCACCATATGCCCCACACATTGAATGCCCCTTGCACCTTATTATGTCCCACACTGTAATGCCTCTTGCAGCATATTATGCCCCTTGCACAATATGCCCCTCACAGTAATGACCCTTGCACCATATGCCCCACACAGTAATACCCCTTGCACCATATGTCCCACACAGTAAATACCCCTTGCACTATTACCAGCCTCACATAATAATTCTGCCCTACTACCTGCTTGTTGTCAGGGGTTTCACACCGCTGTACCGCCCTCTAGCTGCCTGAAGCAATCCTTCGGTCTTGGCCAGCACTCCAGGGGAGAGATGTCCCTCTCAAAATGGCCACCACTACCACCGCTAGCATCCTTCAAAACTGTCTCCTATCTGGCGGCGGCCATTTTGGGAGGGACATTTTCAATTGTATTTTATGTGGATGGCCAGACCGCGTAAAATGTAAACTGCCTTTAATGAACTGCCTTTAATTCACAGACAGCAGTGAATCAGAATAAATGTGCATCTGTCAATTAGAGGTAGTAAGTGGCTGTGATCATCAGCGCTGATAGGTGGCAGTCCAGCACACATAAGGTCGGCCCTTCCTCGCTAAGGTAAGGGGCTGGTCCCTCAGGCAGTAGGGCCCACCCTGCTCTCTTCACTGGGTCATTTATCTGACATTGCTGAAAATGTTCTGTGTGGGGGCCAGGGGATAACTCATTGCTGGTCTGGGCAGCAGTGGGTCCCTTAGTCCTCATGGTCCCCGATGCAATACACCTGCTGCACCAATGGTAGTTTTGCCTCTGACTATGTAAACACTGGCCACAGGCACCCCAAACCTACAATCTACAAGTCATGCTTGGTTTAAATGTAGCTGCAGAAGTTAACATTTACCAATATAAATAACAAATACTTAGTAACAAATAATACGTGAAAGATAGGTTGTTTTTACAACACAAGCTATTTCTTTACGCTTTTCACACATTTTCTCATAGGCCATGCCTACATCAGTCCACTTTAAATTACATACAGTAGAATGCTCACAGAATTACTCACCCAACAGTAACTGTTCCAGAGCACATACTGTACATATTCATGCTACAAATTAACCACAGACCGTATATTTATGCTTTAATGTATATATGTACAAGGGGAAGGGGGAGCACATAGCATATTTATGATAAGAACTTGTTTGAGTGTAACATGTAATTCCCTCTATGTAGTACTGAGATAAGGATGCAGAGCTCTCCTGAAATGTCGACAGATGGATGAAACGTATCTTGCTGCCGGGTGATGTAATATCTGTTTATCTTTGCATATTTTGGATTACAAAGTATCACTTTGATATTAAAAACTGAATGATTTTTTTTCTCATGGAGAGGAGACCTAAAATGACCAATTTATACACATACATTGTTGCACATGTATTCTTCTTAATTTTCAGTACTTATGGGCTTATGCAGAGTTACACTATACTGTAAGTCCGATTTGTGGACAGATCTTGTGATTGCATGCACCAGAGCACACACAGGCTATGTAGAAGGAACTGCAGGATAGTTGTGTGTAGTGTATGTAGAAATCTGATTTCAGTCAGATCTCTTGCAGCAGATATTGGTCTGTTGCAGGTACGTGTTGATAATAATAATGGCTATCTCTACAAGCTTATTGCTGGTGGTGCATATTAAGCACAATTAGTGCCCTATGCAGAGCCAGATTTAGACCTCATGGAGCCCTAGGCAAGATATCAGTTTGGGCCTCCCTCCCTCAAACAATCCATAGCACCATATTTTCTTTCCTGATTCACGCACATTACATTATTTGTTGTTTTTACATTTTATGCAAGCCACATAGCAGCAACAACACCATTACATCACGGCCCTCATTCCGAGATGATCATAGCTGTGGTAAATTTAGCACAACTACAATCATTCACACTGACATGCGGGGGGACGCCCAGCACAGGGCTAGTCCGCCCCGCATGTCAGTGCCGCCCCCCCCCCCCCGCAGAAGTGCAAAGGCATCGCACAGCGGCGATGCCTTTGCACTTCAAGAGTAGCTCCCGACCAGCGCAGCTTTAGCGTGCTTGCCGGGAGCTACTCGTTGCTCCCCGGCCCGCAGCGGCTGTGTATGACGTCACGCAGCCACTGCAGGCCACTCCACGCCTGCGTTGGCCGGACCGCGCCCACGAAACGGCAGCCAAACGCCACCATTCCGCCCCCACCTGCCCAGCGACCCCCTCTGCCTGTCAATCAGGCAGAGGTGACCGCAGCCCAGCTACGGCCTTTGGACGTATAGCATGCTCTGGCGCACTACGGTGCTGGCACATGCGCAGTGGATACCCGTTCGCTCGCCTGCGATAAAAAGAAGCGAGCGAACGGGTCAGAATGACCCCCCATGTCACACAGCAAGAACAATGTATGGTTGCAACAAACTCGAGCTGCACTGCACAAGGCGCGGAGGGGGGGGGGGGGTTGCGAATGTGGCTATATTATACACTGCATGAGGAATGTGACAGCCATAAATTAAAGTGCCAATTTGAAATGTAGAAAAGGATTTGGGGAGTAAGCAGGGAGTGTTCGTACTGAGCCCTATCCCTATATCCTCAAACATTATGCATCTAAAGCACAGGGTGGTATGCATGATGCATTGCATTATGCATGTGATCCATTTCCGCCAGTTATCGCAAGCATAACAGTGTTTATTAATGCCGTATGCTTGTGTATCCCTCTATATATATACGGGCTAAGAATAGTTGCCATTGGTTAGTAGCTATAAGATGTTTATGTATTGCATGTAGCTATAATGTGTATATGTCTTGCATGGTATATGTATATTTATGTTCCGTGCCCTGGGGATATACATGGCAGGGGAGCGTGAGCCTCAGCAGAAGCTTCTAGTGCTGGCTCGCAATCCGAGTGAGAAGGGGGGAGCGACGGTTGGCGAGGGGGTGTCCGGCAATGGAGAGAGGAGGAGAGGAGCGGCCGTGGTGAGCGGAGCGGTGGGTGATAGTGAGGAGGCAAAACCGGAGCTACCGCTATAGAGGGGGAGATCCTGAGTGCTTCTGCCGGAGAGAGACGGGGACTCCCGTGTAGCCAAGCTGCGACCCCATCCCCCCATTAGCCGGCTGTGAAGAAGAGGCTGGAGCGCAGGAACCAAGAGGCAGGAACGCGTCACCAGATGAGTCGTTACCGATCTACTGACTGAGCTTCTGCAGCGCCAGCACTATCCTGTTATATGATGGGACGTCCATTCTCCATCTCGCTGGTTGAAGGCGGCTCCAGTGGTAGCGGTATCCCCTGAGGTAGTAGGTGAAGATGGGAAAGAGGGGGTATTGGGGGTGATACCGAGTTGTTCTGTAAGGATGTGCCCTGTGGGCACATCTGTGTTGTCCCTAGTTGGGGACAGCGCTGGGGCAGCTTGTCTGTCCCCAGCGCTGGGTGCGTGGCGGCGGCGGCGGGTGTCCGGTGCAGGGATTACCCTTTTCCCTGCACCGGACCCCAGGCTGGAGGGTTTGAATGTTGGCGCCCTCCGGGAGCCAATCGCGGCTCCCGGAGCGGCGGCCAATCAGGAAGAGACGCGGCGAGCCAATCAGCGCCGTCAGACGCCGGGCGGGAGCCGTTCGGACAGGAGGCCGCGCCGAAGAGCGGCGAAGAGGAGGAGCCCGCGCGCAGGAGGAAGAAGAAGAGGATCGCGTGGAAGAAGAGAAGACACGGCCGGAGCGCAGAAGAGGATCCGGCGCCGAGGAGAAGACGACGACCGCGGGGAGAGGAGGTCCTGAGGCCGCGGAAGAGGCCAGAAGACGTCGGCCTGCAGAAAGAAGATGTCCAGCGGCGGCTGGACGCAGGGAAAAGACGGAGGCGCCGCTGGCCAGGACGGGTCAGCGGCAGAAGACGGTGGAGGCCCCCAGGTTAGGTAAGGCCTCAGTGAGGCTATCCTCCCCCTCCCCTTTTCCTCCCTCGACCACCAGGGACGGGCATTAGGCCCGAGGACACAATTCAGGCGCTAGGCCTGGGCGCAGTTAGGAGTTTGGGCCCCCAATATTTGATGAGGTGGTTTGGGCATTAGGCCCAAGCCACCCCACTCATGCGGCACCAGTTAGGCGGGCACTAGGCCCGGGGAACAATCTAGGCACTAGGCCTGTGGCTAATAGAGGGCGTTAGGCCCTAGGGTATTTGTGGCCAAATCAGGGATACGATAAGGTGACCCTGGGCACAAGGCCCAGGTCACCCAACGGGCGGCAAGTAGGCGGGCGCTAGGCCCGTGGGCAAAGTCAGGCCTCCGGCCTGTGGGCAGTTAGGGGGCGCTAGGCCCAGCGAAGCAGTGTTTCCCTGAGGTGAGTAAAGGTGGTACTGGGCGCTAGGCTCAGGCCACCCTGAGAGTACGGTAGGTGGGTGAGCTGTGCGGTCCCCACTACTGGGTGTTCTGGGTCGGGTAGATAAAGGGACAGCACCGTTTTATGTTGTAACTCCGATAGTGTGATATATGTTATCGTGCAGGGCAAAGTGTATGTGTTGTGTAAGTTGTGCATAGTTGTGTTGCACCACACCCACAGAGCTAGTTTGAGGGCTCCGCTGTTGTAGATAGTATAGGGTGTGACACTAGGTCAGAGTTAGGCCCTGCACGGCTGTTTCTCTTTGCCTCCTTACAGGGACCTGTAAGTGGAGAAGATCGGAGTGCAAGACTTGTGACGGTGAGTAGCATCCGTGTACGTCTGTCCCTTGTTTGTCCCCGAGCGCCGGAGTTAGGATTGCTCACGGACGTGAGAATCCCTTTCATCACACTACGTGCGAAAGCGCGAGTGTGTGAAAGCTGGGTAGCTGAGGCTTTGTGCCGGTGATGACCATTCACCCAGCCGGTGAAGATCGCAGCCACCCCTGGGGTATCCCCTGTTCCAGCGGAAGAAGGGTCGATACCCCCTTTAATGTAAACCCTTCTCTCCTCAGCTAGGTCGTCGGTAAGCTCCGAGAGGGAATCGCCGTGTCCGGATCCGACTGAAGAATTCCAGGTCCGTTGAAGGATCCGGTACCTGAAGGTGAGAGAGAGCGGCGCCTGGTGAGTACCGCGTCTACACCTGCACGGCAGCAGGCACCACCACACGCACCGCACCTCTCACAGTTCGCTCGTTGCTGATTTTCGCAAAGGAGCGATTAAGGCGAAAGTGCGCATGGTACGCAGTGCGCATGCGCTAAGTATTTTAGCACAAAACTTAGTAGATTTACTCACGTCCGACCGAAGAATTTCCATCGTTGAAGTGATCGGAGTGTGATTGACAGGAAGTGGGTGTTTCTGGGCGGTAACTGGCCGTATTCTGGGGGTGTCCGGAAAAACGCAGGCATGCCAGGATAAAATGTGGGAGTGTCTGGAGAAACGGGGGAGTGGCAGGGCGTGTTTGTGATGTCAAACCAGGAACTAAATGGCCTGAGCTGATCGCAGTGTAGGAGTAAGTCTCGAGCTACTCAGAAACTGCTAAGAATTTTCTATTCGCAATTCTGCTAATCCTTCGTTCGTAATTCTGCTAAGCTAAAATACACTCCCAGAGGGCGGCGGCCTAGCGTGTGCAATGCTGCTAAAATCTGCTAGCGAGCGAACAACTCAGAATGACCCCCATTGACTGAACGTCCTGCCAATTGTCCCGTTAAACATCCACTGGCAGCGACAGACCATCCAATTTAACTACCTGTAGCCAAGAGCAGGGGGAGTGAGAACAAATAGAGAAATAATAGGGGTCCTCCTGATAAAAGAGTCCAAGTAACCATCCCTGGATGGTGCTGTAGCTACTCTGACTCCCGTTATACGCCTCCGATCCTCTAAAGGGCTATTGTTCAATAATACTCCGTTGCTGGCATAAGGGAACTGAGGAACTGATTATCGGACTGGCTCCTTGATTTACAGTAACTCGGAAAAAAGGGACTTCAGCAGAGTCGGTGTCAGTGCCTATCACACCAGGGTCCCTATTACTAATAGTTCCTCAAGGCAAACGGTGATCACCTTTACTACATTATAAAACATTTGTACCCTTGTCCACGGTATGTACTGTATGCACTGTACTTGTTTATTAACCTCTGCAGGACTGGAGATATATGCTGAGTAACCCTTCCCTATCAATTACTCTCCCTTGGGAATATATACTCACCTGGGAACCCTACCTAATCCAGAGTCGTCCAAGTCGTTGTGCACTAAGTCGTTATTTTGCTGCAGCCCCTTTATGCTCTACCGATTATGATTAGGGAAACAACCCCTGATGGAGAAAGGACCTTTGTGAATTTGGATTCTCATTCCTCCAGCAAAGGCCCATGTAGTACCACAACTTTACTCCAAGCCCCTATACGGGCCAATCTGTCCCTGTATCCCATGCCCAGAGACACTTGTATCCCATTCCCAGAGACACCTTAAGAACGGTGATTATTCCAGGATGGTAACAAGGAAGTCGCCCCAACTTATTTGACAGACTAATCTTCAATATACCCAGTAACAGTAAAAATCCGGGTTTCTATGTCATAATACTAGGTTGAAGGTACCAAAGCAATTTTATATATTTTTTTGTATTGAATGCGAATGTTGGGGTTCATTCCAATCCGATCGCACGCTGCACTTCTTTGCAGCCGTTTGATCGGGTCGGAACTGCGCATGCACCGGTGCAGCAGTGCACCGGCGCATGGCAGTCATCGTTGCTTAGCGATCGCCTCTGAGACAGAGGCAGACGCTATGCAGGATGGGGCTGAACGGCGACGTTTAGCCGCCATTTAGGGGGAGCGGTCCGGCCAATGCAGGCGTGGCCGGACCGTTCGGGGGGCGTGCCGCGGCGGCTGCATAACATGTCATGTAGCCGCTGCAGCCAGCGGAAGTGATGAGTAACTCCCGGCCAGCCGCAGGAGCTGCGCTGGCCGGGAGTTACTCCTCAAATACAAAGGCATCGCCGCTGTGCGATGCTTTTGTATTTGTGCGGGGGTGCCGGCACTAACATGCGGGGTGGGCTAGCCCAGTGCTCGGCGTCCCCCCGCATGTCTGAGTTAAGGATCGTAGCTGTGCTAAACTTAGCACAGCTACAATCAACTCGGAATGACCCCTGTTATTGTATACAATAACATTCGCATGCAATACAAAAAAAATATAAAATCGCTTTGGTAGCTTCAACCTAGGAAAAAAAGCAATTAAACTAGTTACCCCAATGGGCAGTTTTTTCAAGGGCCTATTATAATAGGCCCTTGAAAAACTGCCCATTGTGGTAACTAGTTTAATTGCTTTTTTGTCCTGTATATGCGTGTGTACCCATTGTATAGACTGTTATATATTCAATTCTTAGGGTGGGATTCAAATGATATATCACACCCAATTTCCTTTCTAAAATGATCTCCATTATCGCGCATATTGCGCCCATAGTAATCAGGTTTAGCTGTGTAAAGGGTTGGGTGCCTTGCTACTTCAGGGGTAGTGAGCTGAATAATGATACCACGCCCCTGAGGGCAGAAACAGAACAGGTGTGGAAAGGGGTGAAAAGAATTGAATCCCGCCCTTAGGGTGTACAAACCAAATACATTTCATTTACCTTATTCATACTCGTCTTGGTGGAGGAGGCTATTCGAGACCTGCGGACAAGAAAGAAAACCATATACCAGGTAAACCTCCAAGAAATCCCACTAACACCTAACTGAAAGAAACAAACACACTTATTATTAGACCCCTATGCCACTTGACACTCTTCTAGGGGGAGGCTTACCCACTGAATATCAAATTTATGTAGGCCCCAGTTAAAATCGGTCTACATTTGGAGGCACTGCTAAGATCCTGTTATACGGTTGTCTCCTGTTTACCATACTGCATAGGTAACTTTTATCAGAATGGAGCCTGCCATGGAAACCTATATTGGTTGGTGGTGCAAAGAGAAAGGGGTAGATCCCAATTGTAGTTTTGGGTTAGTAGGGAACATGGCGGTGGTGAAGGATGAAGGGGTGCTGAAACTTGTTGGATCCCTATGCGACATACACCTACCCTGCATTGTTGACCAATGGAAAGGACCTGATGGGGATTTAACAATAAAAATACATTGGATCGAACTCTCATCCCCAGCATGATGTTACTGGAAGGGACAATGGGTAGGAAAGTGCAGATAGTGTGGCCTGAAGAGAGTAGAGATGGAGAGGAAGAGGCGGCCCAAGGGGGAGACCCTGGAGACCTGGGAACTGGGGAACCCCTTTTATGGAGGTTGCCTACATACAATTGGGATTCGCATGGGTACTGATCCACCTACAAACTGCATCCACTGAAACCCCTGTAGACTAAGTGGTTGACAAAGTAGTTAGTCATCTAGAAAGGTGGAATTATGAAGGGGGATATCGTAGGTTGAGAATATTTTCAGGAATCACTCCTGTTCCAGCAGGAGAAGAAACCTACGACTTGTGGAGGGAAGCTGCCATTCAACACTCCGAGGAGTGTCAGTGTCCGGAGTACATCAGATGACAATGGGTAGTTGAGAGCCTATGAGGGCCAGCCATGGGAGTGATCCAGGCAATCCAACAGAGTAATCCCACTGCTACCTTGAAAGATTATCTTGAAGTGCTAGACTTCTCTTTTGGAACATTGAAAGATGTGGGGGATCTACTTGCCCGATTGAACAGCATGTACTAGGACCATGGGGAAACTTTGACTCATTTTATTTATCAAGTGGACCGAAGGATCTATAAGATAGTGGACAAAGGAGGTCTAGATAAAGAAGTAGTGGATGAAAGATGATTAAGACAGGTGCTGAAAGGGGCCCTCACCAACAGTCCAGTGGCTCAGTGCTTACGGTGCACCAGGACCACGGCACATGCTCCAACCTTAAATGAGTTGGCTAAAGTAGTCAAACTGGAAGAAGCGCAGATTGAAAACTGGGAGAAATGTGTAAGGAAAGTCAAAGTGGTGCTGCCTTCTCCATGTCCTCCTGCCCTGGACGAACGATTGTTGAAATTACTTGAGGAACAAAATAAGAAGATTGATCAACTCATTGCTCTACAGACTCATCAAAACCCTAGCTTTAATTGACCATTTGGATCAGGACGTGGTATGAACCAGAGGAACGACAATCGTGCCCCTTTTGAGTGTTACAGCAGTGGACAGGTAGGGCACCGTTCCTTTGAATGCCCCATGACTGGAAATGAGCAACGGGGAAGTAATGCCACTCTTCCAAGGAGAGTATTCATGGGGGAGAACTCCAACGGGAGTCCTGTGGACCCCTCACAGGCTCCCTGATTATAAAGGTCCAAGCAATGGGGAATGCCCAATGGTCTCATACTATCCCTGATAGTTTACTAGGCAAGGCACCTTTAATCAGAGCCCTTATTAATGGACATGAATGCACAGTGTTAATGGACAGCAGTTCTCAAGTTTCTATCATATTTGAGTCTTGGTATCATACTCATATTTCGGATATACCCATTCAACCTCTCACGGGATTTACTATATGGAGTCTGAGTGAACAACTGTATCCCTATTTAGGGTACATTATTACTCAGATTATGTTTGAACCAGGAAGCAAAAACAAAAAATTGCCAAAAAGCGCCTTAGATAACGGTGCCGAGAAATATTGTTAATGTAATTAAAATTGCTCTGCCACGTGCGCTGCCACAGAACACTGTGTGCGTGTTCAATATGAAATGAATAAGGTAAGGAAAGAGAATGGCTGCGCAATGTGTTAGAGCAAATTAATACTAATTAGGAGCTGACGTGTAAAAATTCAAAAGGTTTTATTGTTTAGATAACATCAAGTTTAACACATAGAAAGAATAAAAGTAATATAATAAAACCAAAGTTAGAAGCAAGACACCTTGAACTTGTAAATATATATACTGGAGATGATACCCTCCGATTTTGGTGAGGAAACAGATCCAATTAAATAGCCATATGGAGATCCACAATCAGGTAAGCAGCTGATCCACAAGTGTCTATTAGTGATTGCCGTGGTGAGGATCTAAGTGCGGCAATGCAAGAAACTGCTGTGGGAAAGAATAAGTACCTCTCCATGGGCTGGTCCCGACCGAGCGTCCTCGGTCGTAGGTTCCTGCAGTGCCCAGTGCTTGACAATACAGCAGAAGAGGGGACGTACTTATCCCTGGGTTGGTGATGCAGATTATCAGCAGCGTGCTGGCAGGGGTCACCGGCAGCGATTGGAAAGGCCGGGACGGGAGCCGAGGTATCTCAATGGCTCAACCTGATGGTAGAAGTCACCGTCGGCAGATGGAGTAGCCGGGACGGGAATCAGAGTCTGACTGGCTCAGCATGCAGGTAGAAATCACCGGCTGTAAACGGAGAAGCCGGGGCGGGAGCCAAAGTGTCACGGGCTCAAACAGCAGCTTGCTACCTGTATGGTAGGTGAGGTCAAGGTGTGTAAACAGGCGGGGTCCTAACGCGTTTCGTCACAGACCATGTGACTTTATCAAAGGTGTATACACCTTTGATAAAGTCACATGGTCTGCGACTAAACACGTTAGGACCCCGCCTGTTTACACACCTTGACCTCACCTACCATACAGGTAGCAAGCTGCTGTTTGAGCCCGTGACACTTCGGCTCCCGCCCCGGCATCTCCGTTTACAGCCGGTGATTTCTACCTGCATGCTGAGCCAGTCAGACTCTGATTCCCGTCCCGGCTACTCCATCTGCCGACGGTGACTTCTACCATCAGGTTGAGCCATTGAGATACCTCGGCTCCCGTCCCGGCCTTTCCAATCGCTGTCGGTGACCCCTGCCAGCACACCGCTGATAAACTGCATCACCAACCCAGGGATAAGTACGTCCCCTCATCTGCTGTATTGTCAAGTACTGGGCACTGCAGGAACCTACGACCGAGGATGCTCGGTCGGGACCAGCCCACGGAGAGGTACTTATTCTTTCCCACAGTTTCTTGCATTGCCGCACTTAGATCCTCACCACAGCAATCACTAATAGACACTTGTGGATCAGCTGCTTACCTGATTGTGGATCTCCATATGGCTATTTAATTGGATCTGTTTCCTCACCAAAATCGGAGGGTATCATCTCCAGTATATATATTTACAAGTTCAAGGTGTCTTGCTTCTAACTTTGGTTTTATTATATTACTTTTATTCTTTCTATGTGTTAAACTTGATGTTATCTAAACAATAAAACCTTTTGAATTTTTACACGTCAGCTCCTAATTAGTATTAATTTGCTCTAACACATTGCGCAGCCATTCTCTTTCCTTACCTTATGTTTGAACCAGGTCTGAGCTCCCCCAATGAGACTGTACCGTTAATAGCCCTTCTATGTCCTGATTCTCCCGGGGATAATGGAAACCTACTTGTCATCGTGGGTACGAATACCAACATGTACCGGAATCTTATGCGGTGGTGTGAGAAACAGAGTCCCGGAAGAAAGGATATCCTGGGAAGAGGGGTCATGGAGGGAAATGGGCGGTGTCTGAAAGTAGAAGGACATACTCAGGCGGGGCTGCCTTTTTTATTCCCGAAGTTGAACCTAGATTCCTCTTTCAATGGCAGTGATATCGATGAAGAGGGTAAATTACTTCTGATGGAACAACTGAGGAGAAGGAAGGCTGTTTTCTCTAAGAGCGAGTGGGACTTGGGTTTGGCCGTAGGGGTGGAGCATCATATTAAATAACTGATGATACCCCATTCAGGAAATGATCGAAGAGGCTTGTGCCGGCTAACTTTGATGATGTCAGGAGTCATCTGAGAGGCCTGCTGCAAAATAATGTAATAGCCGACTCGGAAAGCCAGTATGCATCACCCATAGTCATGGCTCGTAAGAAAAATTGAGAAATTAAGCTCTGTATTGACTACCGCACGTTGAATAGTAGAATGGTCCCGGACCAATACATGGTTCCCAAGGTAGATAAAGCCTTAGATTGTCTGCAGGGAAGTAGGTGGTTTTCTGTGTTGGACCTAAGATGTGGATACTACCAGATCCCAATGAGCGAAGCCGACAGGTCCAAGACGGCTTTCATTTGCCCTATAGGGTTTTTAACATTTCTGAAGATGCCCCAAGGCATAACTGGAGCCCCGGCGACATTCCAGAGGACAATAGAGCAAACCGTGGGGGACATGTGTTATCGTGAGGTATTGGTTTATTTGGACAACATCATAGTGTTTGGAAGGACCCTTACAGAACATAATGAACACTTGCTTAAAGTGTTGGATTGCTTGCAAGCATGGGGGCTAAAACTGTATGTGGAAAAGTGTAAGTTCTGCCATTTTTCTGTAAAATATCTCGGACATATAGTGAGTCGACAAGGGGTCGCTACCGATCCGGAAAAGGTTGATACGGTGAAGAAGTGGCCCCGGCCCAATAATCTTATAGATTTGAGATCGTTCTTAGGGCTTTGTGGCTACTATAAAAAATTTGTACCGCTGAAAAAGCTATACCTCCCATGTATCGCCGATTGAATCCATCCGCGGTAAATGGGTTAGCGATCATCGGACCAACACATATAGCTTGGTAACAGAGGGTTGATGTAGATATATCACCTATCGTACAGATTCTAGAGAAGCGTCAGACTACTACGATTGCCCAAATGGCATGCTCGCTAACTGAATTAACACGCGGTTATCCGCACAAAGGAAAATTATCCAGAGGGAGGCAAAATGATGACCGAGTTTATTTCAAACCTAACGAGCCTTTTGGAAGTAGGTGGGATGAGCATTGTGAGGATGCTTTTGAAAAGTTGAAGGAAAGGTTAACCAACTCCCCAGTGCTGGCCTACGCGAACCTGGAACTTCCATATGAATTACATATTGATGCCTCCTTGAATGGGCTGGAGTGTTATATCAACTTCAAGACCAATAATTAAGACCTATCACTTATGACAGTAGGGGTCTATCCAGCAGTGAGAGGAAGTATCCTGCCCATAAATTAGAATTCTTGGCCCTCAAGTGGGTGGTCATTGAGAAGTTTCATGATTATCTATATGGGGCAGAGTTCTTAGTGCAAACTGACAACAACCCTTTAACGTGCATCCAAACTACCACTAAGCTGGATGCAACTGGCCACCAATGGCTTGCTGCTTTAAATAATTATAATTTTACTCTAAAGTATCGACCTGGGTCGGTTAATCAGGACACCGATGCTTTATCCCGAATGCCTCACCATGAAGTTTAGGTAGATCCAGAGGGATGAATAGAAGTCCCTACAGCAACGATAAAAAAGGGCTATGTCACCAGGTCAGTGTCACAAAACATATGAGTGGCCACCATTCAATTAACTGGAGCCTCTGAAAAAGCTATACCTCCCATGTATCGCCGATTGAATCCATCCGCGGTAAATGGGTTAGCGATCATCGGACCAACACATATAGCTTGGGAGCAGAGGGTTGATGTAGATATATCACCTATCGTACAGATTCTAGAGAAGCGTCAGACTACTACGATTGCAGATAAGGATCTGTCTGTCAACGCCAAAATATTACTGAAACAATTGAAGCGGTAGAGTCTGCGGCAAGGTGTGGTACATCGGAACAGCCGACGATCTGATGGCATTGTCAAGTCACAGATAGTATTACCAGCTAAGTACAGGCAATTAGTATTATCAGAATTGCATGACAGACATGGCCATTTAGGGTACGACAAGACTCAAAGTTTGATTTCAGACCGATTCTTCTGGCCTTGTATGAACCGAGATATTGAGCAGTTCTGTAGGACCTGTAGGAGTTGTATACTATGGAAAACCTTACCTACCAGAGCCGCTCCTTTAGTAAACATCCAGAACTTTGGAACCTTGGATTTGATATGTATCAATTTTCTATCTTTAGAAGAGCCCGGAGGCAAAGACAGGAACATACTATTGGTCACGGACCACTTTACTCTGTATGCACAGGCCTATGTGACCCCTAATCAGAGAGCGGTGATGGTTGCCAAGACCCTGTGAGAGAAGTTCTTTCAACATTAAGGGCTGCCCGCAAGTATATACTCCGATCAGGGGCGGGATTTTGAAAGAAAACTTATTCGAGAACTCTGTCTTTGTTGCGGGATCAAAAAATCCCGAACTTCTCTTTATCACCCGCAAGGGGACCCGCAACCGGAACTGTTTAATCATACGTTAATAAACATGTTAGGCACATTAAGCCCCAAACAGGAACTTCAGTGGAAACAATATATCTCTCCATTGGTGAACGCATATAATTGCACCAAGAATGGGTCGACGGGGTATACCCCCTATTTTCTCATGTTTGGCCGAGAAGCTAGACTACCAATTGATGTTTGTTTAGGGACCCAGTTCAATAACCCATCGGCTTCCTCTCACACTCAAAATGTGAAGCGCCTCCGGCAGCAGTTGAGGGATGCCCATCGACTAGCTCAAGAGGATGCGAGACGATCCGGGAAAAGAATAAAACTCAATACGACAGCCATGTGAGAGAGCATTGGTTGCTTCCTGGAGATAGAGTGCTGATTCGTATATTAGGAGTACCTAGAAGAAGGAAACTCACTAATCGTTGGCAACCCACTCCCTACACTATAGTCAGGCAACTTTCCAACCTTCCAGTCTATCAACTGGTGCCTGAAGATGGACAGGGCTCCTCTCTAACTTACCACCAACAACATCTGTTGCCCATAATGCCAGGCACCCGATGGAGAGACCTTGATCCAGAAACTGGGGCACCCCATTCTGATCTGGTTAATCTTGATAAACACTCCAAAGCGCCCGTCTATCAGGAGGAGGAGGAAGGGATCGAGGGTTACTATAGTGGAAGATACTATAAAGAGGTGGAACCTGCCCCTACGGATAATGTAGAGGAGCCTTCTGACGAGAGTAGTACGTCTAATGAACCGATGGTGTATAATGATGATTGGGGAGTGGAGGATAATGACAGAACCGACGAACGGAGTGATGAACCAAATAGGGTTCTGTCTTTCGGGGGAGGATCTCCAGAGGAAATCAGACGTGATACAGTACCTACCCCTCCATCCCCCAGACCACAAAGAATTCGTAAGCCTCCTCGAGTACTGACCTACGATCAACTGGGAACCCGTACCGAAGTACCGTTGTTAGTACACCCGCATAAAGTACTGCCTTGGCCCTACTTTAAACCCATAGTGTACTAATCTACAAGGAGACCGGAGTGTGACACCCAATAATGATTCATTCAGATACGCTATTAGAATCACCAGGGGGGAGACTGTAGCCCTATATATATACAGGTTGAGTATCCCATATCCAAATATTCCGAAATACGGAATATTCCGAAATACGGACTTTTTTGAGTGAGAGAGAGATAGTGAAAGCTTTGTTTTTTGATGGCTCAATGTACACAAACTTTGTTTAATACACAAAGTTATTAAAAATATTGTATTAAATGACCTTCAGGCTGTGTGTATAAGGTGTATATGAATAATAAATGAATTGTGTGAATGTAGACACACTTTGTTTAATGCACAAAGTTATAAAAAATATTGGCTAAAATGACCTTCAGGCTGTGTGTTTAAGGTGTATATGAAACATAAATGCATTCTGTGCTTAGACTTGGGTCCCATTGCCATGATATCTCATTATAGTATGCAATTATTCCAAAATACGGAAAAATCCCATATCCAAAATACCTCTGGTCCCAAGCATTTTGGATAAGGGATACTCAACCTGTATATATATATATATATATATATATATATGGGCTAAGAATAGTTGCCATTGGTTAGTAGCTATAAGTTGTTTATGTATTGCATGTAGCTATAATGTGTATATGTCTTGCATAGTATATGTATATTTATATTTATGTTCCATGCCCTGGGGATGTACATGGCAGGGGAGTGAGAGCCTCAGCAGAAGCTTCTAGTGCTGGCTCGCGATCCGATTGAGAAGGGGGAGCGACGGTTGGCGAGGGGGTGTCCAGCAGTGGAGAGAGGAGGAGTGGCCGTGGTAAGCAGAGCGGTGGGTGATAGTGAGGAGGCATAACCGGAGCTACCGCTATAGAGGGGGAGATCCGGAGCGCTTCTGCCGGAGAGAGCCGGGGACTCCTGTGTACCCAAGCTGCGACCCCCCCATTAGCCGGCTGTGAAGCAGAGGCTGGAGTGCAGGAGCCAAGAGGTAGGACCGTGTCAGCAGCCAAGTCGTTGCCCATCTTCCGACTGAGCTTCTGCAGCGCCAGCACTATCCTGATAGATGACAGGATGTCCGTTCTCCGTCTCACTGGTTGAAGGCGGCTCCAGTGGTAGCAGTATCCCCTGAGGTAGGAGGTGAAGATGGGAAGGAGGGGATATCGATTGAATGTCCCACCTATTGTCCCATTAAACATCCACTGGCAGCGACAGACCATCCTCTTGCAACCGAGGAGTGGCTACTCTAAATTTAACTACCTGTAGCCAACAGCAGGGGGAGTGAGAACAAATAGAGAAATAATTGGAGTCCTCCTGATAAAAGTCCAAGTAACCATCCCCAGATGGTGCTATAGCTACTCTGACTCCAATTATACGCCTCCTGTCCTCTAAAGGGCTGTTGTTCAATAATAACCCGTTGCTGACATAAGGGAACTGAGGAACTGATTATCACACTGGCTCCTTGATTTACAGTAACCCGGAAAAACTTCAGCAGAGTCGGTGTCAGTGCCTATCACACCAAGGTCCCTATTACTAATAGTTCCTCAAGGCGAACGGTGATCACCTTTACTACATTGTAAGACATTTGTACCCTTGTCCAGGGTATGTACTGTATGCACTGTACTTGTTTATTAACCTCTGCAGGACTGGAGATATATGCTGAGTAACCCTTCCCTATCAATTACTCTCCCTTGGGAATATATACTCACCTGGGAACCCTACCTAATCCAGAATCATCAGAGTCGTCGTGCACTAAGTCGTTATTTGGCTGCAGCCCCTTTATGCTCTACCGATTATGATTAGGGAAACAAACCCTGATGGAGAAAGGACCTTTGTGAATTTGGATTCTCATTCCTCCAGCAAAGGCCCATGTAGTACCACAGCTTTACGCCGAACCCCTATATGGGCCAATCTGTCCTTGTATCCCATGCCCAGAGACACTTGTATCCCACTCCCAGAGACACCATATGAACGGTGATCATTCCTGGACGGTAACAAGGAAGTCGCCCCAACTTATTTGACAGACTAATCTTCAATATACCCAGTAACAGTAAAAACCCGGGTTTCTATGTCATAATACTAGGTTGAAGGTATCAAATCGATTTTATATATATTTTTTGTATTGCATGCGAATGTTATTGTAAAATAGGCCCTTGAAAAAACTGCCCATTGGGGTAATTAGTTTAATTGCTTTTTTTCCTGTATATGCGTGTGTACCCATTGTATAGACTGTTATATATTCAATTCTTAGGGTGTACAAACCAAATAAATTTAATTTACCTTATACATACGAGTCTTGGTGGAGGAGGCTATTCAAGACCTGCGGACAAGAAAGAAAACCATATACCAGTTAAACCTCCAAGGATACCAAACTGAAAGAAACAAACACACTTATTATTAGACCCCTATGCCCCTTGACACTCTTCTCGGGTGAGGCTTACCCAAACAGGCCTGAGTTAATTAGCTTGGGTGGAGGCACTGAATATCAAATTTAAGTAGGCCCAGGTTAAAATTGGTCTACACAGTGTTTATTAATGCTGTATGCTTGAAAAAAATCACAAAGGACAGCTCTCCTGGTAAGAGCTGTCCTTTGCGATTGAAGGACTTCAGGGTTTAGAATCCGGGAGTCCTTTTGTGTAAGCGTTGAGTGCCACTGGGATCCCTCTAATGGGCAATAGGCTTCTATAGGGCAATGCATTGCCTACTGCATCCAAGCTCTGGAATATGTCTTCTGTCAGCCCTGGTACAGGACTGACAGAAGTCATCTCTAGCGAAGCAGCATGGCATCCTGTGTCACTTCGTCACCCCCTGCATCAGCAAGTGTGTATGCACTTGACTATGCAGGGTCCAGCTGCCAGTCGGATCAGCTTTACCGTTCCAGTGTCAATAACCTCTTCAAATGCATGGATGCAGCTGCTCTTACCCTCCCAGTGACACTACAACAATGACCTCCCCAACGTACGACTGCAGCTGCTCTTAACCTTGCAGTGTCCTTCGTGATAAAACACATAGGCCACCACAGTAAAATAATAAAACACATAGGGGGTCATTCAGATTTGATAGATATAAACTGTATTTACTGTACATTATGTATGCGGTGGGAATCCAGAGGAGACCACCCACAAGAGCAGTTGGGAAAGACATCGCCTACCTATTCAAACCGACCTATGACCTCTCCTGTACTGTAAATGTGCATTCCTGTGTCCAATGGACAAAGAGATTACAGTATCTATTGTATTACTTTTTGGAAGAATTGTATAAAGAGAGCTGCTGCAGGCCTGGTCTGACACAAGACTCACAAAGTTATCTATCAGATGACCGAGGACCGGGCCGGGAAGCGCAAGCAAATCTACTCACGTAGGTACCATTGAATGTAGCCATTTACTCTGTTATATTATATTGTATTGTTTGTATTGTAACCCCCCTTTTAGCAATAATATCCTGTGGTGTCGGAACCCAGTGGTTTAATTACAATCTGGTGTCGTGTCTTCATTGCCCTGCTAAGGTTTTAAGAGTATTATCATTGCATTGCTGTTAAAGGTTTAAAGTGTATCTCTGGGTGTGTATGCGCTGTGAGTACTTTGTACCGTCAGCGCGGCGTTTGTACGCTAAGTCCGTACACAGCATGGGACTTTGTACGCTAATAGAGTACAAAGTACGTAGAGTGTGTATTAAGTACAGTGGCCACAGCGGCTCCATGGTAAAGTGTATTTAAGGTGTGTTTAAGGTATAGCTTTCTTTCCTAAGGATATTTCAGCATTATCAATTGGGGCTCCTCCGGTTTTCCACATTCTTACTATCTAACAGGTCACAGCAGACTTTATCTATCAGCAAAGGGTGGACAGGACAGTATCCTACGTAACCCTATCGTGGTCGTCTGAGACACTGAAAACCCTACTTGTATGCTGATTAGATGGCGTCTGCCCTGTATGGTTTGTAGAGGTGCTGGTAGAACCCGTAGTACAACAGAAAAAAAGCTATTTAAAATCTGTGAATTTCTTTTTGGCGCCAAAACCGTACACAGCACCCATACTCTTTGCATACTCTCTCACATTGTTGCCATAACATTCAGATTGCTAGATTCATTTAGACTTGTGTGAAACCGGAGATATTTGTTGCTATATAGTTGGAAAAAAAAATATTTAAGGAAGTAAGCGTAAAGCACAAACACAGTCTGGCCTAGTTGTAAAGGTTTATACAGAAAGAAACTGTGTTGTGTTTAGTGGGCAATAGTAGTTTTATTGCTCACATTTATAGAAGTTGTGTGATCTGTTTTATTGCGTACGCACATTGGTATACGTGGTACAGAACGTGAGGACAGTGTACAAAAACGTGCACGTAGCGCAAGGCCGCACACGTGGCATAGAGGTACGCACGGTTGCGTAATTACGCAAGCTTGCGTAGGGTTGTGCGCGCATAATAAAACCACGTGATAGGTTCGTTTAGTTTAAAGGTGGGACAGTAGCCACGCTACAATAGCACCAAACCACCCAAATTCTACAGAAATTTAGTATAAAAACAAAATTTTGTGTAAATATTTTTTTTTTAAATTGCCTCTGGGGGTAAAGCTGCCTACTTAAATGAATCCTAATTTTCTGTACAGATAAAAATAAAGTGTATTTGAGTGAGCAAATGCAGGAGTGAGTGGATACTGAACCCAAGAACTGAAGTGGTCTAAGTGGTCTAAGCTAGGTGGTCTAGGTGGACACACTGGGTTAGTAGAGGCCCGGTGGCGTAGGGTTCGCAACCCTGCGTTATTATCTAGGTGGTCTTAGTGGACTGAGTGGTATCCCATACAACTCTTAGTGGTCTGAAGTGGTCTAGGCTAGGTGGTCTACAGCAATCGTAGGGCATATAGATTACTAGTATTTATAGGCTGTGCTATTGCATCACATGTCCGTTTGTTCTGCACAGCGCAACGTGATATTATTGTGTCATATGCGCTGTGGAAGAGCATACGCAGACGTGATTGTATAGACAAAGGGGTTTTTCTTTGATAACTTCGGGAAATCTCCCTGGTGGGCTTCACTGGAAAGGGTGAAAGATAGTTATCTAATTTCTCTGTTTTTCACCCTACAAACAATTCCAGGTGAAAGATACCGAAAAGGAAATTTTCACTGCCTCTCTCAGGAAAATATTCCAAACAGAACTTTCACCGAAAGAAATTACAGTGTAAGGTCTGATAGGAGCCCTAAGTTGGGTATGCGATCCGCTACCAACAGTATATCGTTGTACTGGCCAGCATGGGCAAGAGCGAGTGGAAGGCGCTCGGGTATACTTCCACTGTCTACTTATATTGAGTATTTTGGTGTTTGTGCGAATATTTTTTTAATTATTAGAAGAGACCCACAAATATGGGAGCCAGTTGCTCAAGTAAGAGACGTTTAGACAGGGTTCAGGTAGAATTGTGGCTAAAAGGCTCAGCAAGGTTTATCATGTGTGAAAAATATGGTTCACACACAGAAGTTTTATGCAATGAGTGGGTATGTATGACTAACAATGATAGGGAACCATTCCCTAGGGTGGGCAGCTTTGAACCAGAGGTACTGCAGAATGTAAGCAGTAGAATATGTCTTCTTAAATCCAAAAAACAAAGGATTAGACAATGATTGTTTAAAATTATGGCAACAGGAGGGGGATATGCAAAGAGAACAAATTCGCAAAACAGGTTCAAAACCTAGCAGGAATGAGAACACAAACAAAGATGTATCCTGTTTTGAAGTCTTTTCAAGGTTATAAGTCACAGGAAGATGAAGGATCCAGCCAAATTCCAGCTCTCCTCCAAGCAGTCATTTTGCAGGACACTCAGTTGGGGCCTGTCCAACCAGGTAGAGCAGTAACAATATTCCCCAATGAAAGAACTAGTGAGGTCACAGCTACCGGTAAGTGTGAGACAGTTCATTGCACAGAGACAACAATACCTCACAGTAAACGGATTAGGAACGGAATGGTAGAATTACACCCTGTCTTGGAAATAGTAACTCCCAATAGGGGAAGCAATAGTCATGGAGTAATCCTTACCAGGAATAATGCAATGTATTGCCCGTGGCCCAGAGATGAGCTGCGATCAATCATTTCAGAATTCCCCGACCCTCGGAAGCATTTAGCCAGATGTCAGAAATTTATCAGAGATCTGGGTAATGCGTATGAACTGACAAACACACACTGGCGGATAGTTTTGAAAGCGTGCCTACCCCCTAATATTGACACCCAAAAATGTATCACTGATTATAGATTAGAGTCGGATAGTCTTATGACTGACAGAAACAATCAGGAAAATATAGAACGAATTAACAGGCAACTAGAGCTGTGTTTCCCCATTGAGTAAAGAAGAATTTTCTCCATAAAACAGAGGGAAAATGAAATGACATCTGAATATTTCCATCGGGCCCTGCAAAGAATGGATAGATACATTGGGGTATCCGATACAGGGAACGATGCGAATTATAGGTAAGTGGCTGTTTCTGTGCTAATGGACGGACTCAATAAGACAGTAAGGGACAGGGTACAAACATTTTTGCCTGATTGGAGAGGGGCCACAGTAGCTTGCCTTAGAGAGTGCGCGATTGAACACCATAAGAATATTGCTAGGCGTAGAGAACTGCAGGAGGAGAGGCTGAGGATTGAAAGAATACAGGCTCTTACACCAAAGTCTCATCAACCTAAACCCCAAAACACGGATAGTAAGAAAGGACCTAGGATATGTTACACTTGTAGGAAGGAAGGTCATGTTGCCAGAGATTGTAGGAGTAGTAGAACACATAGCCAATATAGACCCCTAGACAGAGAAAACAAGCCACGTTATTAAACACATAGACGGGATCAAGGGACATATAGTAAGGAATCACGAGCCATATAGAGAACACAGATTTGGTTAATGGGAAGAACAGAATGAATGCAACTTTACCCTTTTGACAGAACTTGCTGGGGTTAGGAGGAGGTCTCTAAACTTTTGCTTCTCTCTCTAGCAGAAGTGACCTCTAAGTAACTTAACAGGAGTTTTGTTAGAGATGGTATACATATAGAGTGCTGCCACCGAGGAAGCACAAAATATGTTGGATACCCACGAAGACCAATGTTGCATTTCACTGTTCTAGATGCATGTCCATCGCAGGTAGAGGAAATTATCTCAAAGATACCGGGTTCCCTATGAACTTAGAATGGACAGGACACTGGATTGATGTCTGGGATAGTCCCAGTAGAGATATAACACACATAGAATTTATTTTAGGGGAGCAGGCCGAGTAGAGAATCATTCCCCCGTAGTGCCCAATCCAGATGTCAAATTTTGTAAAATATTCTTTGCCTCTACAAACTTATCTGTTACTAAACTCTGTGATTTGTCTTCAAAGTTTCCTCTTCATCTCTTACGTTCACTGACAGGATTATAGTTCAAACGCCACATGCCTACTTGGTTTTTCAGAGCTCTGCCCAAATCCAGTATATCTCACCAGCATAGGAACACCAGTATTTACGCAGTGTGCCTGGCCATGCACAAAGGGTGAAGAATGAGAATACTGGTGAAGGGAGACTGTGCATAGACACCGATATGCATGATAGTGTGACAGCCTGATGGTGAACGCAAATCTGACAAATTTTCTTTTTATTATTTCCCCTTTCTTTACACTTTCCACAGACGGTTTACTTCACACAACTGATAATACACAAGAGTTAAACACATCGAAATGCAAGATTGGTGTTCATTACAGGAAAGGGCAGTCTGGAGGTCAAAGGGATATGGCCAGGAATCCGCGGGACTGTGGACAGGTGGACAAGGTAAGCCAGTAGCCCCCAGAGCATATCTTCCAAGCTTAGCTGAGGCGGCACACGGTCTGACTCATCTGGGTAAAGAGGGTATGTGTAAGCTGGTGAGAGCCTACTGGTGTGCGCCAGGATTCTCTTCTCATGCAGGTAAGAGAGCAATGACATGTTTTACTTGCTTGAGGAAGAATATTGGAAAGTCAATACCAACAGAGCCATCCCATATCCCTCCGACAGACGGTCCTTTTCAGGTAATACAAATCGATTTCATACAGTTACCACCCTGTAGGAATTTAAAATATGTGTAAGTTTGTATTGACGTATTTTCAAATGGGGTAGAAGCGTTCCCTGCTGCCACAAATACTGCTACGTTCACTGCAAAGAATATTGTGCAGGAATTTGTGTGTAGATATGGTATCCCTAGAATAATTGAAAGTGATAGGGGTACCCATTTTACAGGTGAAGTCTTTCAGGTCATGTGCAAACTGATGGGAAATAATAGCAAGCTGCATAGTCCGTACCGTCCACAGGCGAGTGCAAAGGTGGAGAGAGTGAATAGCACTATTAAGAACAAGCTGAGCAAATTAATGGTTGAAACTGGATTGTCGTGGCCAGAAGCTTTGCCACTAGTGTTGTACAGCATCAGAACCACTCCCAGGTCTCCCCTTAACCTATCACCCTTTGAAATCCTTTTTGGTCGACAACCTCATGTAATGATAGACCCCCAGGATGATTTGAAATGTAATAATGAAGTGACTGTGAAATATTTGGTTGGGATGAGCCAGCAGCTGAGAAATCAACAAAGAAATTTAAAGCTGGTGATTCCTGACCTACCGAACAGTAATTGTCATGACATTGAACCTGGGGATTGTGTGATGATTCAAAATATCTTACGCTCAGGTTGCCTCATAGACAGGTGGGAAGGACCATATCAAGTCTTGTTAACCAGCACAACAGCATTGAAGGTCACCGAAAGAGAGACTTGGGTCCACTCGTCCCACTGCAAGAAGGTCGCTGACCCGGAGAGAACTCGTGACAAAGAGCAGAGTACAGAGGATCTCGTATCACTAGAGTATTTGTTCCGGGAAAGTTGAGAGGCAGGACTGTTGAAGGGAATCTGAGCACAGAGAGTAACAAGAGCTAGAACAGTTGTCGTACCACTTTCTTTTTTCACCTCCCCCTACATTTTTCCTTTCTTTTCTCCTTATTATTTTCCTCCTTTCCCCTAACGAAATGGATCGATCACAAGAGACTGCGTTTCGGGTTCTGTTAGTAATTCTGGTTTTGATAAGGACGGTTTGTTTTGGTGAGGGTCCCAGAGAGGTCGAGCAGGGATCTGGAATGGGTTCTGATTAGTGATGAGCGGATTCGGTTTTACTCGGTTTTACTCGGTTCTCAAAACCGAATCTTATTGGCTATCCAAAACACGTGACATCAGTGAGTCAATAAGATTCGGTTTTGAGAACCGAGTAAAACCGAGTAAAACCGAATCCGCTCATCACTAGTTCTGATGGCAAGTACGAATTTGTAGGATCTCAGGATCAGCACATCATTTTGGTAAAGGCTGGCATCAGTAAGCGCTCTGGTAGTCAAGGAGCTCGGAGGCACTGTGATGGGTTATTGTCTGATGAATATTGCATTTGTAGGAATTGTGAGAATATAGTTGAGGATGGGTGCATCCAGAGATGTCAGTCCAACCTTAATATCGACATGTACCGTCATCCGTTGAGTGATTACCACTCACTAGTGGGTAAGGTCTTAAACCAGACAGAATGCTGGGTGTGCTCACAGGTACCTCAAGGTCAGAGCAAGTCAGGATTAGTACTGTACCCTTTAGCAATAGATGAGGTACTCGAATTACGGGGTGGGAGACCGGTGGACAAGAAATTTAATATCTCTAGGCCCCCTAGTTTGAAGCTCCACCAGTATCATGTACACAGATCCTTATTATGTTTCAATATTTCCAATTACCGAAAACCGGGAAATTGGGAAGTGACGTGGAATAACCAGACAATGACCTTTTCACACAGAGCTGATAGGATACCCATAAACTCTGAACTTGTATGCCAAATAGCCAACAGTGGGAGGTATTTCCGGTAGAGGTATACTCGTGGAAGCAAGACCATGTGGGTTGGAAAAGTATCGCCAGGGTACTGTGCTCATATCATCCAGCCCGATACTTGTACTGAGCAGATGGGAGAACTAGGGATTGGTTTCTTCACTTGGAAAGTTTGTAATATGGTGATGTCATATTTTGTCCCCTATGTTCTCCCAGATGATGCCTATTTCACATGTGGGAGGAAGGCGTACAAGTGGCTTGCCCCGAGCTCAGAGGGATTGTGTTATATTGGGAGAGTACTACCAGAGGTCATGACCATAACCCATGATAAGATGAAAGACGTTCACCGCAGTGCTCAGGCTCCTTATACTCATACTTACTATGAACACATCATCAAGAGACACCTCATAGATAGGACAGAGCACGCAGCCTCTGATTTGATCCACGAATCCATCGGGATTCAATTCCTTCTCGCATTAGACATCACCCGTACTGCCAGAGGAATTATAAATTATAGGTGTATCCATGCGCTAGCGAACTTGATAGATAATATCACTGAGATGTATGATGACACCTTCAGGTATACGGGAAGGGAGTTACAAGCTTACAAGAAGGAACTGTTCAGCACAGGATGGTCCTAAATTATATCACAGCCGTGACAGGTGGGTACTGTGTTACTCTGGCAACTCAATATGGGGTGAAGTGCTGTATGTATATTACGAACAGTACTGACGACCCAACGGAGATTATCGATCAAAAGATGGACGATATCTTGCAGTTGAAGTGGGAGTTCAGGAGGAAACACAACCTTACCTTGGCAACTGTGAGTAATGAACTGACCGGCTGGGTCTCATGGTTGAACCCACGAAATTGGTTGTCAGGTTTAGGAGAGTGGGCTCAAAATTTTATTATGAGTGTAGGGAAGTTTCTCCTTTGTATCCTGGGAGTCGTCATAATTATTGGTTTGATATTTAGGTGTGTTCGAATTCTGACGCGGCGCAAGCACGGCACAAAGTTGATGAGTCTAAGGAGCAAGGGCGCTGTTATAGCAGCATATTTAATTTATGACCCATCCATAGAGACAGTGTTATGATAAGGATTGCAAATGAATTTCATGGCCTGTTTCTTTCACCCGTTTTTCTTTTGTTTCCCCCTCTGCCCAGATACATCCATCCGGAAAAGACATCAGCCCTACCCAAAAATGTTTATGTGAATGCATTTTAGATATGTGTCTTATCTTCATCTCTGCAACCTCCAATTAATAGCACACATAGTCGACAGGTGATATCCACATATACTAACACTCACATATGTCTCCCCTCCGTGTATCACCAACTAAATGTGCACCCCATTTGTTGGAACAATCCGACAAGAGCTCGGTAGTGTTTGTTGGCCCATTTACAGACCCTTAGTATGGGATGAGAAGGATTTAATGTATACTTCGCAATACCTCGAAGCTTATTTAGAACATATACGGCACGATGATACATGCCCCTCAGACATGGATTCATACATACATGCTTTTTACTATCCCACTAGGTCATACATTTCCCACCTACAACTCTCTCCGATCATCAAAGCTTCTGTAGATATTGTATAGATATTTTTCTGTTTAGTGATTAGATAGTGGCAGTTATTGGTGACTGCCAAAGGGTGGACTGTCAAAGTCGAAAAATATTGCAGTACACACATCACGTACAAACTACACACAGATGGCCTCCCTGCGTGCACTTGTTCTGTCGTGCGTGTGCATATCCGCAATTTGCGTATGGTCGCTCCCGCGGTCCTGCGCATTAGCGCGCGGTATGAGTATTTACAGTAGAGTTTGTGAACGCATGGAAGGCTATCAAAACACATTACATATTTAATCCAAATAGTGCACAATGTACACATATTATCCCTGCACCACATCAGAAAGTAACAACAGTTTAAATGGTAACAGAACAAAGGGATTCACCTTTACAGAATAGGAGGGGACAGAACAAGGTCATAAGGTGGTGTTTGGTATCCAGGTGAAGGGTATTTTAACGGTAACATTCCGGTGTTGGTTTGAGAAAGATTGCATGTTCCTGCGGATAGTTATGTGCAGGAGCAGAATATAGATATAAACTGTATTTACTGTACATTATGTATGCGGCGGGAATCCAGAGGAGACCACCCACAAGAGCAGTTGGGAAAGACATCTCCTACCTATTCAAACCGACCTATGACCTCTCCTGTACTGTAAATGTGCATTCCTGTGTCCAATGGACAAAGAGATTACAGTATCTATTGTATTGCTTTTTGGAAGAATTGTATAAAGAGAGCTGCTGCAGGCCTGGTCTGACACAAGACTCACAAAGTTATCTATCAGATGACCGAGGACCGGGCCGGGAAGCGCAAGCGAATCTACTCACGTAGGTACCATTGAATGTAGCAATTTACTCTGTTATATTATATTGTATTGTTTGTATTGTAACCCCCCTTAATAATACCCTGTGGTGTCGGAACCCAGTGGTTTAATTACAATCTGGTGTCGTGTCTTCATTGCCCTGCTAAGGTTTTAAGTGTATTATCGTTGCATTGCATTGCTGTAAAAGGTTTAAAGTGTATCTCTGGGTGTGTACGCGCTGTGAGTACTTTGTACCATCAGCACGGCGTTTGTACGCTAAGTCCGTACACAGCACGGGACTTTGTACGCTAATAGAGTACAAAGTAAGTAGAGTGTGTATTAAGTACAGCGGCCACAGCGGCTCCATGGTAAAGTGTATTTAAGGTGTGTTTAAGGTACTGTATAGCTTTCTTTCCTAAGGATATTTCAGCATTATCAGTACGCTGTACCACTTCTAATATTGTGTGTTTTTGTCACACTCACAGGTAACAAAGAAATCTATTGTCCCTTGATTCATATCAGTGCCTTACTAATAACGCAAAAAATTTATGCGGTTCAGCAGCATCTAGATGCGTTCATCCTTAGCACCAGCCAGGAAGAGCCAGTGTTTGGCAGGAAGGAATCGCTGGGGTCTCGGTGAGAGACGAGGTAAATATAGGGGGGGGGGAGAGGGGAGAAGGGAGCCAATGCGAGGAGAGATGAGAGGAAAGGGGAGGGCCCCTGTCATCCAGCCAGACTGCATCATGCTTCCCTTCTGTGCCACTCCTATAGTATGAGCGGCATACAGTCCAATAGTATGAGCGGCATACACTCCTATAGTATGAGCGGCATGAGTTTGACTCACTGTAGTGCCAGAGGCTGCGGAGGTAGGCTCCTTCATTGCGGCGTGCACTGGTGCACTTCATTGCGGCTGCTAGTTTTAACAAAGGTTTTGTGATTTGTCAGGGCCGAATTTCTACAGGCCCCTGGGGACCCTCCAGGCCTTAGGCGGGGGCCTAGGTTGCCTAGCTGCAAATCTGCCACTGGCCCTATCGGAGATATTCAACATGGACCGCTATTGAGACTGAAATTTCGATTGTCTCAAAACTGCTACTGCTAAAAACAGTATTGTAACAGCTTTATAAATATAAATAATATAAATACTTGTAAATAATATTGTCCTTCATTAAGAAAGAATGTGCAGATAACCAAGACTGAGAAGTGCTTGTGTCCAGCAGCCACAAGATAGTGAGTGTGTCCTTTAACTCAAACTGTCTTTGAGGGAGGATGCTGGTTGTCTCTGTTAATAATTTGAGAGGGAGATTAATCATATCTTGGAGAGAGATAAAGGGCGGGATGTACTAACCTCTCCCGCAGTGTTAACTGGCTGTCTCCGCGGCCATGTGTCTCTTCCTCGTCCCGGCGCTGCTATTCGCTTCTCCCCCTCACCGCCACAGCCACCTGTCTCCTCCCCATCCCACCGCTGCTATTCACTTCTCCCCCTCACTGCCAAGGCCACTCAGGATGCGCCGGTGAATACCAAGGCTCAGCGCGGCATCCACAATGCTGAGCCATGAGTGGCCGCGGTGGTGAGGGGGAGAACCAAATAGCAGCGCCAGGACGGAGAGGAGACAGGTGGCCGCGGCGGTGAGAGGGAGAAGAAAATAGCAGCGCCGGGACGGGGAGGAGACAGGTGGCCATGGAGAAAGCCAGTTAACACTGCAAGAGAGGTTAATACATCACACCCAAAGTACCAAACCAATCAGCTTCTCCTTGTCATTTTACAGGCGGTGCTAGAAAAGTGACAGTTATAAGCTGACTGGTTACTATGAGCAGCTTCTCCATTACTCCTCCTTCTCTATGACCCTCCATACATACTACTACCACTCTTCAGTACCTCCCTGACCCCTCCACTCTCACCACTACCACTCTGCAGTAGCCTACCTCTCAGACCTCTCCATACCCAGTACTACCACTTTGCCCTACCTCTCTGACCCATCCATTCCCACTACTACCACTCTGCAGTACCTCTCAGACTGCTCCATACCCAGCACTACCACTCTGTAGTAACTCTCTGACTCCGCCATACTTATTTCTACCACTCTGCAGTAGCCTACCTCTCAGAACCCTCCATACCCACTACTACCACTTTTCCCTACCTCTCTGACTGCTCCCTACCCATCACTATCACTCTGCAATACCTTCTGACCCCTACATACCCACCACTACAACTCTTCAGTACCTCTCTGATACTTGCATACCCGCTGCTACCACTGTTCACAACCACTTTAACCCCTCCATATCCACTACTACCACTCTGAACTACCTCTCTGACCCCTCCATACCCACCACTACCACTCTGCAGTACCTCCCTGACCGCTCCATACCCATCACTACCACTCTGTAGTACTTTCCTGACCCCTCCATACTCATCACTACCACTCTGCAGTACCTTTCTGTCCTATCAAACCAACTACCACTCTACATATCCACCACTACTACTTTTTAGTGTCTCTCTCACCCCTAAATCCTCAACACTACCACTCTGCACTACTTCCCTGACTCTTCTGTACCCACCACTATCTGTGTGTACTACACCTTGCCTATATCTAAAAATATATTGCTGCATTATAGGACGGAGTAACCAGCAGCTGATTTACAGCAAGTTATCTTTGCAAGAGCTTACTAAAAGATATGGTGATCTTGACACAGCACATGAGTATATTCATAGCTATTAAAACACTAACCTGTAACTATAATGGGAGAACATTTATTTAAGGTAACCAATCTGTAGTAATTAGTCTTGCTCTCCAGCTGATGCAGTCTCATCACCATTATGTATATAAATGTATATACAGGTTGAGTATCCCTTATCCAAAATGCTTGGGACCAGAGGTATTTTGGATATCGGATTTTTCCGTATTTTGGAATAATTGAATACCATAATGAGATATCATGGTGATGGGACCTAAATCTAAGCACAGAATGCATTTATGTTTCATATACACCTTATACACACAGCCTGAAGGTCATTTTAGACAATATTTTTTGTAACTTTGTGCATTAAACAAAGTGTGTGTACATTCACACAATTCATTTATGTTTCATATACACCTTATACACACTGCCTGAAGGTCATTTAATACAATAACTTTAATAACTTTGTGTATTAAACAAAGTTTGTGTACATTGAGCCATCAAAAAACAAAGTTTTCACTATCTCACTCTCAGTCAAAAAAGTCCGTATTTCGGAATATTCCATATTTCGGAATATTTGGATATGGGATACTCAACCTGTAATTACTATTTCCATTTCCTTAGCATATAGTGTCTTGCCCAGCTCCTGCTATTTTGTCTATTATTTTCTGTAGACTCTTTGTTGATCTATCTATTTTTTTTACTTGTAGATTTAAACCACCACTGTGCTTTTAGCAGTACGTCTAATAATATACCCCTTGTCTATATCTCAGTTCATAGTCTCTAGTCTCTTAGGGGTTAAATCAGAGTTATGTTAACTGTATCAAGCTTTCCCATAGGTGCGTGCAGTGGTGCTTTTAAACATTAATGCAGCACTTTCCTTCTTATAACAGCTGCCTGCATAGGATTTTCGTCATAACTCATATAATGCAGAAAATAATATACTCCTTTGTCTAAATCTCAGTTCATAGTCTCTAGTCTCTTAGGGGTTAAATCAGAGTTATGACTTGAATGATGCTATATCTTTTACCATCTCTTGAGTATTAATATATTTTCCTTTATCAAAGCTAATGTCAGACAGTGAGCATAAAATGTCATTATATTAAATAGTGCTCAAAGCGTGGCCCACATAATATTACTTCTTACCGATATAGGTATATATAGCATTGGCCAGTCACTGGGCTTCAAATACAATATGCCCACTATAGTCCCAGTTAATTCCACTATAAGCTTATCAATAGCTGCCACAGATCTCTGTCATATGCTGCCTCATACTAATCAAAGCATAGTGTCTAATGCAGTCTGATGCTGAGTTTGGTGTAGGTATTTAGTTGTTTTCACTTACACCTTCCATGCTGCTCAGCGGCGTCTGTATGGTGCTCCCCCGACTCCTCCCTGAATGCTCTGATAGGCTTAATGGAACCGATCTGCCCCCGCTGCAGGCGGTACTCTGGTCTGCAACACCCCGTCTGGGCTTGACAGGAGGTGACCTCACTTCAGCCCCCTTTGGTTGCTATGGAGCTATTTACGCTTCCCTCGGCCACCTTCAGCACTGGACACCCAGAGCAACTCCTGCCACCTCTTGCTGCCACCTCCAGTAGGCTCCCGTCAGTGGCACCTCCATGCTCCTTTCACCAGCGCTTCTCGCTCCGCCTCCGCCTCTTGTTACAGGTAAGCCCAGACAAGGTAGTGCTACCCAGCACCAGTGGCACCGCTGTATGTCTACAGCATACAGCTCTTCAGCGGCGTGCTGGAGAACTGAGCGCACACCTCCGCCTCTGCCCCCGCCACAAGTAAGCCCGGTGTGGGTACAAGCCCCGTCTTCAGGGACAAACAATACACTAATACATTGACACATACAGAACATATATACCCAGCTAAACAGGTTATCATTAACAGGATTCCTCTCACCTGTCCGGCGTCGCTGCCGCCACCGCGTCCATCCGCGAGATCCACGGGTCGCAGGGCGCCGACGTCAGCAGACAGCGCCGGGCAGGGAGCCGATCCCGGAAATCACTTCAACGTTGCTAGGCAACTAAAACAAACAAACAAAACACATACAGATTATGATTCCTTCTGAACAGGTGCTTTTATGTAGTGCCGATGTTACCAGCCTCTATACCTGCATCCCACATGATGCGGGTGTGGAGGCAGTACGGGTGTTAATTACTAACAACCCGTTATACCAGGGCCCATCTATCGAGGTGTTTTTACAACTTCTAACTCTAGTCTTGACCCGTAATTATTTTACTTTTAATGGTCGTATTTATTTACAACTGGCAGGCTGTGCGATGGGGTCCCCAGTGGCCCCATCGTACGCGAATGCCTATATGTATCATGTGGAAACTCAATTATTCAACAGTCCACAAGGGTCATCTATGTGCTTCTATAAGAGGTACATAGATGACCTCTTAATTTTTTGGAACGGCTCAGCTGTGTCATTATCAAAGCTTTTAGACGACCATAATGCTTCCAATAGCGCTGTGAAATTCACTTATCAGATTTCATCTCAAGAAATACATTTCTTAGATGTGGCCATCTCTTTGGTTGATGGTGTTCTACAGACTAATTTATATGTCAAGCCCACCGACCGCAATTCGGTGTTACATCATGAGAGTTTTCATCCTCTGTCCACACGTAAGGGTCTGCCATATTCTCAGCTTTTGCGAGCTAGGCGAATCATTTCTGATCCTTTGCAAACTGCAACTACAATGGATCAAATGGTAACTAAATTTGAGGAGCGGGGATATCCTCGTACAGAGCTCCTAGCCAGTAAGTCCAAAGCCCTGGCACACACCAGGGAATCCTTACTGAATAGTACCACTTCATCTCATGCATTGACTAAGGATATCCCTAGAATCCCGTGGGTTAATAAATTTACCACTGCCACAACTTCGTTGGTCAGGAAGGCTAAACAACTTTGGCCAATGATTAATACAGATAAAACCTTACCAGCGTTGACAGGCACAAAATTACTCCCCAGTTATACCAGGGGTAAAAGCATTGCAGATACCATAGTCAAGTTGGACGTTTTTCCTTTAACCAAATCGGTTCAATCACATTTTTTGCGGCCTAAACTTGGGTGTTACCGTTGCTTGGGCTGCTCCACTTGTAACACACTTTTGACGGGCTCCAATTTTTGCCATCCCCTTACGGGGAAGAGGTACACTATTCGTCACAGAGTAACATGTACTTCTACCCATGTAATCTACATGTTAAAATGTCCCTGTGGATTAGCTAACATTGGGAAAACACAGAGGCAATTCCGGGAACGTATGGCATTGCATCGCAGTGCCATTAAATTGGCCATCGAGAAAGGCACTAGTGAGCAACCGGTTGCCCGACATTGTGTACAAGCCAGACATACGGTAGCCAGCATGCGGGCCATCATCATAGATCAAGTGCCATTGTCACATCGGGGAGGAGACCGGAACAAAATCCTACTGCAACGTGAAAGCAGGTGGATATTTGTTCTTAATACCTTGTCTCCACGAGGTTTGAATGAGACTATGGGTCTGCAGTGCTTTTTATGATTGCTAGTTGAGGTACCTATCACCCCTACAAGTCCGTATTATCCGACTAATGCTGTGCTTAACACTACCACATGTACATATTTTTTTCTCTATTTTTCTTTCTTTTTTGTCTGTAATTAGCACATTGTATAATTATGTTAGACTGATATATTAGGGATAGCGTATAATCTGTCTGTCAGGTTCCATCAAAGGAGTAACATAATATAGGTATTCACTGGACCCGGGCTGTTTTGGTCAGTGGATTAATGTTTTTAACTTCATTTTGTAATTGTTGTATGTATCCTTGTGCTCACCAGCACATTCGATTTTGTGTGCTATAATATCTGTATGTGTTTTGTTTGTTTGTTTGTTTTAGTTGCCTAGCAACGTTGAAGTGATTTCCGGGATCGGCTCCCTGCCCGGCGCTGTCTGCTGACGTCAGCGCCCTGCGACCCGTGGATCTCGCGGATGGACGCGGTGGCGGCAGCGACGCCGGACAGGTGAGAGGAATCCTGTTAATGATAACCTGTTTAGCTGGGTATATATGTTCTGTATGTGTCAATGTATTAGTGTATTGTTTGTACCTGAAGACGGGGCTTGTTCCCCGAAACGCCGTAGGACTGGAATAAAATTTTCTACACAGCATAATTTCGACTGCAGAGTGCCGCTGATTTCCTCTTTACTACATTGGATCTGCCAAAGGTTCACAGAGGGCACCGCAGCAAGTATTCCTACAGTCCCCACTCTGAGTGCCGATCCTAAAACCGCTATCTATATATATATATATATATATATATATATATATATATATATCTTTATACATTAATTATATTAATAAATAATTCCATATTTGTATTTACACATTTATTAACTAAAACTAATATTAGGCTACATACTGATGACTGCAAAGCTGCTAATGATGACGCCATCCGAATGGCCGCAAATATGAAAAATACAACTAATTTATTCGAATACGTGAAAACACCAAAATCAGTGCGTTAAAAGTCACCTTACACTGCACAGAACCCACGTTTTACAGAAATAAAGAATGATTCATACATAATTGAGGAAGGAGACTGCACATTTATTTATATAGGATAAAATTAAAACTTTTACTTCTGCTTTAGCTGCACATTGCATGTCATTTACAGCGGAGAGGGCAGTGCCACAGTGATCTCAATTGCGTCCCAGCATCGTCCACTTGCCACATGAATCTCATTTCCATGATCTGGAGAGCTCTCCGATATAGGATCAAAAGTTAGGTAACAATGCTATTGTATTGAAATCATTGGCAAAGATCATGTTTTCCCCACTGGGTTTAACATAGCACTCACTTGCAGGTCAGTCTCTACATATGGGGTTGACGGTCAGTTACCCAAGGACCCCAAAATCCTAGGATGTTTCAGCTGGTAATCCCTCCAGCTTGCAGCCGTAGCAGGTGAGAGATCCCCGGGTACCTTGCAGCCACAGCCTCCTTGCGCAGCTCTGCCCACTCTGCCCAGGCAGTTCCCATAGGGCTTTGAGAGCTGCTCTTCGTGCTCCATCAGTCCTGACTCACGATAGCTGCAGCCCACAGGTAAGGTGGAACTTGCCTGTCCTGCATTCACTATAAAGTTGCCTGTCCTCAGTATCCTGCATTGTTACAGTATGTATTATTTAATAATAATAATAATAATAATAATAATAATAAAAAGAAATCTGAAGCAAGCAGGGAAGAGCTTCTAATAACAGCTATGCAACAGATGGGAAGGGGAGGGGGAGTGTACATGCATACAGGGGGGGCAGTAGGCATGTATACAGTCAGAGGGGAGAGCAGTAGGCATACCTACGGTCAGTGGGGTAGAGATGTAGGCATGCATACGGTCAGAGTGGGGGGAGAGCAGTAGCAATGTAACAGTCACGGTGGGAGAGCAGTAGCCATGTAACAGTCACAGTGGGAGAATAGTAGCTATGCACACAGTCAGGAGGAGGGGGAGCACTATCCAGGATGCATGGGGAGAGATGGTGCGGGACCATAGGATGGGTACGTTTTATATGTTTATTTATTTCCATGAATGGGTGGGTAGGGACCCCAGTGCATTGCTTTTCCCAAGGGCCTACAATGCTGGTAACATGGCCCTGCTCATTTTGCTGTGAGCAGTTTTAAATTAGTTACAGATTATGACAAGGCTGACCTATCTTGGATGTACAGTATATGAACTGACTGGATGTACGGTACCTGCACTGACTGGGTAAAGAGGTGTATGTAATCTTTTTAGACTTTGCTAAAGCTTTCGACACAGTACCTCACATGAGACTTATCTACAAATTAGGAGTACTTGGGCTAGTGAACACATTATGCACTTGGGTTAGAAATTGGTTGGATAAAAGGGAGCAGTGAGTGGTGGTAAATGGACTAAAGTTCTAAGTGGTGTGCCACAAGGGTCTGTACTTAGACCACTATTGTTCAACATCTTCATAAATGATCTAGCAGTAGGTCTAGAGAGCATAGTGTCAATTTTTGCAGACAATACCAAACTGTGTAGGGTTATAAATTTGGAGGGGGATGCTGAATCTCTTCAGAATGACTTATTTAAACTAGAAGCATGGGCAGCAAAATGGAGAATGAGGTTCAATATTGACAAATGTAAGGTAATGCACTTTGGTAGCAAGAACAAATATACTACCTATATATTAAAAGGGGAAAAACTAGGGGATTCTGTACTGGAAAAATATTTAGGTGTTAACATAGATAACAAACAAGCAGTAGTGCCCAGTAGGAATGCAGCAAAAAAGGAAAACAAGGTATTAGCATCCATAAAGCGGGGAATTGATGCAAGGGATGAGAGTGTTATACTCCCATTATATAAATCACTAGCGAGGCCACATCTCAAATACTGTGCACAATTATGGGCACCATACTACAAAAAGGATATCCTGGAAGTAGAAAAGGTTCAGAGACGGGCGACCTAATTGATTAAGGGGATGGAGACGCTAGAATACGAGGAAAGGCTTGCTAGGCTTGGCATGTTTACACTGGAGAAAAGGACATAAGGAGGGGATATGACTAACATTTACAAATATGTAATGGATCAATACACAGAGCTAGCAGGAGGATTGGTTTTTGGAAGATTAACACAAAGAACACATGGACGCCTACTCAGCTTAGAGAAGAGATTTCTCACACAGAGACGTAAAGGTTTCTTCACAGTAAGGACAATACATATTTGGAATTCTCTGCCTGAGAGAGTAGTAATGGCAGACTCGGTCATTACTTTTAAGAATGGGCTAGATAAATTCCTAATGGATAAGGATATACAGGGTTATGGTGGGATATGGTGTATAAACCATGCACTATAGTAAATAAAAAAATAAAAAAAAGTGGAATAGACATAATGGTACACATTCACCACAGTTAAAATTAGTTTGAAAAAAAATAATACAGTTTTGGACAGTGGTTCCCAAACTTTTTTGAATCATGGCGTCCTAGAGAATCAGAATTTTTTTCACTGCGTCCCTAGGCCTAAAGATTCTTATTCAGAAATTTAGAAAGAAATAATAAATTAAGTAAGTTGTCTTTATATGTCATCCTTAGGTTTAATTGCGTGGTGAGGGACAGGATTTACTTCTGTTTATCCACATAGTTTCTGATTGGCAGCCACCAACACTGGTTTTGCCTATTACATTGACCATAAATAATTTGAATTGTTCTTGGACCACCAATCCAAGGCACCCCTGCAAGTGTCCCACGGAACCCCAGGCTGCCACAGCACAGAGTTTGAGAACCATCGGTGTAGGAGATCACTAACAGGTTGAACTCGATGGACAATTGTCTTTTTTCAACCTCAGAAACTATGTTACTTTGTAACTATGTTACTATGTACAGTATTTGCACTGACTGGATGTACAGTACCTGAACTGACTGGATGTACAGTACATGCACTAACTGGATGTACAGTATATGCACTAACTGGATGTACAGCACCTGCACTGACTGGATGTACAATATATGCACTGACCGGGTGTACAGTACGTGCACTGACTGGATGTACAGTATATGCACTGACCGGATGTACAGTATTATGCACTGACTGGATGTACAATATATGCACTGACCAGGTGTACAGTATTATGCACTGACTGGATGTACACTATTATGCACTGACCGGATGTACAGTATTATGCACTGACTGGATGTACAGTATATGCACTGACTGGATGTACAATATTATGCACTGACTGGATGTGCAACATTATGCACTGAATGAGCGTACAGTATATGCACTGAATGGACGTACAATATACGCACCTATTATTAAGGTAGGAATGATTATTGCTTTAGGAGAAAATCAGAAAATCTGAAGATAAATAAGCATTTGGCCCTAAAATGAATATGCGCATGACCCTAGAGTGTGGGTTTTTTTTTACAATCCCCTTCTTCTGCATTCCATCCCCGACCAGCAATCCTGCAAAAGCAGATGCAGAGTGCTTTTCAGGGGTAATTTCTGTCAAAGTCGAAAAATATAATGAATCACTTGCCTTGTACTAACCCCTCATGCACATGCCCGCTGCACGTGCACACGCTCTGCCGTGAGTGCACATATCCGCAATTTGCGTAAGATCGCTCCGGCGATCACGCGCGGTGTATGCGCATTTACGGTAGAGTTTGTAAGCGTCTAGCGTGCGACTCGATCATAACATATTTAACCCATATAGCGTATATTGTAGTGAATATTCCCCTTAACAATGTCAGCAAGTATGTTTAGTTTAAACGGTTCTTGGACAGAGAGATTCCTCTTTGCATGATAGGAAGGGTCAGATAAAGGTTGAACGGTGGTGTCTAGTATCCAGCTGTAGAGTATTTTAAGGGTAACATTTCGGTGTTAGTTAGGAAAAGATCGCTCACTCCTGCGTATAGTTATGTACAAAAGTAGTTTATGGACATTAATTGTATTTTGCTGTTCATTATCCATGCGGGGGGAATCCAGAGGATACCACCCACTACAGCAGTTGGGGAGAGACACAGCCCACCTGTTCGAACCCACCTATGACCTTTTGTTATAATGCAAAGACACATTCCTGTGTCCAATGAACCATGAGATTATAGGGACCATTGTATTGTTACTGTATGCTGTGTATATAAAGACCACCATTGCCTGCCCAGTCACTCACTCTCTCTGCAAGGTTTTCACATTGAAGGCTGAGGGCTGGAATCCAGGACGCGCTCGCGAATCATCCCCATGTATGTATATTTCTCTGTAGCCATTTTGTTCGCCATTGCTCATGTTATTCTCTGTTATTGTGTTAGATTTGGATGTTAGTTTGTAGTGTATGATATGTATTGTTTAACCTTTTATTAGAATCTATCCACAGTGGCCTTAGAACCATGTGGTTTTTCAAATACAAATCAGTGCTGTGTTGTCACTTTCCTGCCAGGGCTTTCAAAGTGGTTTAACCTGTTTAAGCATTGTTAAGGTGTATAAGCATTGTTAAGGTGTATGCACTGCTGATACTTTGTATCACCAGCGCTACTTAAAGTTTAAAGGTATAGTGCTTTGCTGCTAAGGTTTAAAGTATAAGCATATCCTTATACTGTTTCATTACTTAAGGTTTACTGTATATCATTCTGTGAGCGTCTGTGCCACTCGTGTCTCGCGCCCACGGCCTAGCGTCTGCTACGCTAAGTGCGTACCCTTACGGTACTCACTGCGCCAATTGCGCACTTAGTCCATAATAAGTATATAGCTTACGTTTAAAGGTGAAATTTGACATTATCGATTGGGGGACTCATCCGGGCCTCCTCATATCCGCAACCTAGCGGAACCAGGCAGACTTTATCCATCAGCAAAGGGCAGGAAGCTAGTATCCCCTGTTAGCCGTTGGTGGTTGGGGATACAGTAGTGCTGATTATATAAGCGTCTGCTCCGCTTGGTTTGTAGGGATGCTGGTGGGATCCAGAACCGAAAGGTAAGAACGTTAAGCTATTGTCTTTTAAATCTGTTTTAATTTATTTGGTGCCAACTGCACACGCAACACATGTAACACACGCACACACCTGTACTCTGCATATCTGACCATATTGTTGCAAAACAAGGTTCAAATGAGTCATATTGTGTTTGATTCAGATTGGATTGCTTATCTGTTTAAGTAGGTTTAAAAGTATATTTAAAAGTTGCTGCAAAAGCCTTGATATAGTGTTGTTTTTTTTTAACTCAGGCCTAAAATAACTTCAGGGGCTTGCATGGTGATTTTTTTTGTGACAAAGGAAGCCGCATGGTCTGTCCTCTATTTTGTGTAACCCTCATGGATGTGGAAGGGGGAGGAGCAGCGGCCATTTTGGGAAGGTCAATTCTTTTCTAAATAGCTGATTTTCAGTCTGCTCAGGAATAATCAGCCGTCCTTGGTCAAAAAGAAATCACCATTTATGAGTTACCAATGCATTTATTTAACCCATGCCATAGACAATTACAAATAGATTCAGATGGGGTTTAATAAAAAGTTAATAGTAAGATGAATATTTGATGTAAGAACGACACACAGATATAAAACAAAGTTTTTGTTTTTTTCTTCTTTACCCCTAGGATTCTGTTAAACACTGCTTGTTGTAAGATAAGCCATTGAAATGCAAATTAACCTGTGCAACAGCTTTTTTTCCTGGCAGTGAAAGGCCACCTTCACAGACAGTCAAAGGCACATTCATATGCAAATTAGAGGAGTGAATGGGTCTCGGGAGACCAGTGAATAGTACATAGATATAATATTATAATTATGTGTGTGTGTTTATATCAATGTATGTTCTGCAAGATAGCTATCCAATATGAATCATACTATTGGAAGCCTTGATTACTAGATTAATTTAGAATTGTATTTTGTGTATTCTGCATACCTATTCACTTGTTGCCATTAGCATTGATTATTAGATACATTTTGATCCGTGCTGAATTTTTTTTATTATTTAGGTAAAAGTAAAACTAATACTTAAGGGAGTAATTGTAAAACACGCACGCAGCCTGACCCAGTTATAAAGGTCATACAGGAGATACTGTGTGGTGCTTGGTAAACGATTATAGTTAAATATCGTTTGCATTTATAGAAGCGTGTTATTTGTGTTACTGTGGAGTATCCGGCCTGTGTACACATGTCTCTGACCGCGTGCGAGACAGCGTACGCAACGCAAAGGCCTACACACGTGGCGTATATTACGCAACGTGCGTACGGATACGCCCACTAAATACAAATCACACGATAGCATTGTTTTAGTTTAGGCGATACGGTAGCCACGCGATAATAGCACAAATTGTTCAGTTTCCAATATTTAGTTTAAATACCTTACTTTACTGTAGTACCTCTGGGGAGAGCTATCAGTTTACGGGAAATGATTTTTCTGATCAGAAAACTATAGAATGATAGTGTGGGCTGAAAAAGGTATGAGTGTATTGAATCCCGCTTGGTGGTCTTGGTGATCTTGGTGAAGCTTGGTGATCTTGATGAAGCTTGGTGAATCTTGGTGAAGCTTGGTGAAGCATGGTCTAGGTGAAAACGTGCGACGAAGTGTGATAAGAGTTTTCGTGGTATTACGCTCCGGCTGTTGTGGAGCACAGTAGGAAGACTCCAATAATCCTACCATTTATGGACAACAAGTGTCTATAAGTGGTACGGTTGGACCGCACGGTTGTAGGTGTAAACCCATGACGCAACGTGATATGAGGTCGCATATTCATGCGTAAATTGCCCTCATACGTGTTGTAGGGAGCACATGCAAGCGTGATTTGTGTAAAATAAAGGAAGAGAATTTTCGCTGGTCTCTCAGGAAAATCTCTAGAGGTAGGGCCTGCAACGACTATGTGTGTCTGCTTAAAGAGGCGGATCCGTGATACTCGGAGCAGAAGAAGCTGGTGGAAGAGCTTGAAGAACTTTCACCGTAGACTTCTGTGTTTGGTGCATTTTAGGAAGTTTTTCTGTGTTAAAAAGGTCCACAATGGAAGCCAAATGCACAACACAGGGACGTTTAGCAGTCAGGGTTCAGACTGAAGAGATGTGCAGACCCCGGGGGTCTGCTCGATTAGTAATGTGGGGGAAGTATGGTCCCCACACTGAGACCTTTTGTGATGAATGGACACGAATGACTGTGGGGGATAAAGCACCATTTCCTGGGATAGGTAGTTTTGACTCAGAGGTATTGCATAATCTAAGGCTTAGGATCTGTCTCATAAAATCCCAAAAACAGAGGATCAGACACACAAACTGTTTACATTTATGGCAACAAGAGAGTGATATACAGAGGGAATTAGCTTACATAGCTGGTTCTAACACTGGCAGGAAACTGATGGCAACTGGAGAAAAAATGGCTACAGAGAATGGCATACTGGGATATGATGATAATAGTGCACTTAATAAATGTATTAATGATAATAAGAGTAAGCGTAATAAATGTGTTAATAACGATAGGAGTAAAACTGATAAATGTACAAATTCTAACCCGTGCAAGTTGCACCCCATGTTAAACTTCCCTCAGGATTACAAGCAAGAAAGTGAGCCCAGCACGATGTCGGCATTTTCTCCAGCAGCCATCATACGAGACACCCAGGTGGGCACGGTCCAATCGGTAAAGGCAGTAGTAAAGCCCCCTAATGGAGGCCACATCAGCTTAAGCCCCAGACCCATGTGGGTAAGTCAAATGTGATAAAATTTTATAACTGCCAGAGGGAAGGGCATTATGCACGGAATTGTATGTTTAGAGACCCGCATAAGGTATATAAACCCCCTAGACAACGACATAACGCACGTAATTGTAATCAGGGATCATATAGGAAACATTTTGGGCCGCACCTGTAATTTGCAGCCAGTGAAGTTGATTATTAGCCTCGATAGTAAGCCTGAGGTTACAGTCGATGTAATTGGTAGGTCATTCCTTGTAGACACAAGGGCGGCCAGGTAAACTCTGTGATTTATCTTTAAATATTTCCTTTTCATCTCTGACGTTCACCAGACAGCTCAAACGTCACATGTCTACTTGGTCTTTTCAGAGGTCTACCCAACCCCAGTATATCTTACCAGCATCATTGTGTCTGGCCAAACACAAAGGGTGGAGAGTGGAAATACTGGTGGGGGAGACTGTGCAGAGATACCGATAAACATGTTGGTGTGACAGCCTGATGGTGAACGGAAATCTGACAATGTTTCTTTTCTATTGTTCTCTCTCTTTGTTCTTTCATGTTTTACGAATGGTATGTCACACAACAGTTATACAAATGGTAATGCAAGATTTATGCTCCTTACAGAAAGATCGCTGAGTTGGAAAGAATATCGTATCACTGGAGTGTTCGTTTTGGGAAGACTGAGAGACAGCACTGTTGAGACGACATCTGAGCAAGAAGAACAACAAGACTATAGGACAATTATCGTAACATTTTTCTTTCCCTTCAATTATTTTCGGTACCCCCATTACAACTTTCTCTTTCTCCTCCTGTAAGATGGACTCGCCCCAAGAGACTGCAGTCCGTGTTTTCCTGTTGACCCTGTTGTTGACCAGAGCAGTCTGTTTCGGTGAGAGTACCAGTGAGGTCGAGAAAGGATCTGGAATGGGTTCTGATGATCAGGATGGATTCGTAGAATTCCGAGAGCAACACAATCACAGAGCAAAGGCGAGTATCAGAAAACAATCTGGTAGCCATGACACTAACAGACATTGTGAAGGATTGTTAGCTGAAGAGAATTGTATATGTAGGAATTGTGACAACATAGTTGAGGACGGGTGCATCCAGAGATGTCAGTCCAGCATTAATATCAATATGGACCGTCATCCATTGAGTGACTATCACTCATTAGTGGGCAAGGTTTTAAACCAAACGGAATGCTGGGTGTGCTCACAAGTACCTCAAGGTCATAGAAAGTCAGGACTAGTGCCATACTCTTTAACGATAGATGAGGTACTTGAATTAAGGGGTGGGAGACCGGTGGACAAGAAATTTAATATTTCTAGGCCTCCTAGTTTGAAGCTCCACCAATATCATGTGGATAGGTCCTTAATATGTTTTAACATTTCCAATCCCCGAAAGCCGGGAAATTGGGAGGTGACATGGAACAACCCAACCATGACATTCTCACACAGAGCCGATAAAATGCCCGTAGATTCAGAGCTTATACGCCAAACAGCCAACAGTGGGAGATATTTCCAATATAGGTACACTCTAGGAAGTAGGCCCATGTGAGTTGGAGAAGTATCACCAGGATACTGTGCGCATATCATACAACCTGATACGTGTACTAGACAGATGAGAGAGTTAGGGATAGGATTTTTCACCTGGAAGGTTTGTAATATGGTGATGGCATTTTCTGTCCCATATGTCCTCCCCGATGAGGCATATTTCATATGTGGGAGGAAGGCGTATAAGTGGCTTGCCCCAAACTCAGAGGGATTGTGTTACATTGGAAGAGTGTTACCGGAAGTAATGACCATTACCCATGATAGAATGAAAGACGTTCACCGCAATGCTCAAGCTCCTTACACTCACACCCATTATGAACACATTGTAAAGAGACACCTTATAGATAGGACAGAGCATGCAGCCTCTGATTTGATCCACGAATCCACCGGGATTCAACTCCTGCTCGCGCTAGATATCACCTGTACCGCCAGAGGAGTTATACATTTTAGGTATATTACCGCGCTAGCGAACCTGATAGACAATATCACCGAGATGTATGATGACACCTTCAGGTATACTGGGAGAGAATTGCAAGCTTACAAAACGGAACTGATCCAGCACAGGATGGTTCTCAATTACATCACAGCAGTGACAGGAGGGTATTGTGTCACCCTAGCAACTCAGTATGGTGTGAAGTGTTGTACGTATATCACAAACAGTGCTGAGGACCCAACCGAGGTCATAGATCAAAAGATGGACGATATCTTGCAATTAAAGTGGGAGTTCCGAAGGAGACACAACCTTACCCATGCTTCTGTGGGTAATGAACTGACCGGCTGGGTATCATGGTTGAACCCACGCAATTGGTTCTCAGGTTTAGGAGAATGGGCTCAAAATGTTATCGTTGCTGTAGGTAAATTTCTCTTATGTATCCTAGGAGTTGTCATAATGATTGGTCTGATATTCAGATGTGTTCGAATTTTAATGAATTGCAAGCGAAGTACCAAATTGATGAGTTTGAGGAGCGAGGGCATTGTAAAAACAACTAGTTTAATTTATGACCCATCAATCGAGACAATGCTGTGATAAGATGTGATTCCCTGGTCCGTTTCTTTCACCTGTTTCTCCTTTGTTTTTCTCCAAGGTAAAAAGACATCCACTCGGAAGAAGAATTTGATGACCCATTATACAGACCATTGATGAACTGTTTCACCGACAATTGATGAACCCTTAGAGACTTTAATTTTTATGGACACTTGAAGAGCTTTGCTTGCCACACAGCAAAGATACAGCAATCCGGACAAGACATCAACAAGACTCCAACAGACGCCCAAGGACGACCATATATATATATATATATAATCATACGAATGCATTTATAACGCATGTTTCTTATCTTCATCTCTTCTATCTTCAGGTAGTGGAACACATAGTCGACAGGTGATATAGGCACATATATTAGCACTCACATATTCTCCCCTTCATGTATCATCAACTAATGTGCACCCCATTTGTTGGAACTAAAAGCCGAAAAGAGCTCGGTAGAGTTTGTTAGCCCACTTACAGACCCTTAATACTGGATAAGACGGATTCAATGTATACTTCGCAATACCTCGAAGCTTATTTTTAGAACATGTACGGCACGATGATACATGACCCCTCAGACATGGATTTCATACATACATGCTTTTTACTATCTCACTAGGTCATACATTTCCCACCTTCTCCTCTCCTCCCTACTCCCAATCATAATAAGGTATTTCATGGTAATATATATTTTTCTGCTTAAATTGTTTAGATAGTGGCAGTTATTGTTGACTGCCAAAGGTTGGACTGTCAAAGTCGAAAAATATCATGAATCACTTGCCTTGTACTAACCCCTCATGCACATGCCCGCTGCACGTGCACACGCTCTGCCGTGAGTGCACATATCCGCAATTTGCGTAAGATCGCTCCGGCGATCACGCGCGGTGTATGCACATTTACGGTAGAGTTTGTAAGCGTCTAGCGTGCGACTCGATCATAACATATTTAACCCATATAGCGTATATTGTAGTGAATATTCCCCTTAACAATGTCAGCAAGTATGTTTAGTTTAAACGGTTCTTGGACAGAGAAATTCCTCTTTGCATGATAGGAAGGATCAGATAAAGGTTGAACAGTGGTGTCTAGTATCCAGCTGTAGAGTATTTTAAGGATAACATTTCGATGTTAGTTAGGAAAAGATCGCTCACTCCTGCGTATAGTTATGTACAAAAGTAGTTTATGGACATTAATTGTATTTTGCTGTTCATTATCCATGCGGGGGGAATCCAGAGGATACCACCCACTACAGCAGTTGGGGAGAGACACAGCCCACCTGTTCGAACCCACCTATGACCTTTTGTTATAATGCAGAGACACATTCCTGTGTCCAATGAACCATGAGATTATAGGGACCATTGTATTGTTACTGTATGCTGTGTATATAAAGACCACCATTGCCTGCCCAGTCACTCACTCTCTCTGCAAGGTTTTCACATTGAAGGCTGAGGGCTGGAATCCAGGACGCGCTCGCGAATCATCCCCATGTATGTATATTTCTCTGTAGCCATTTTGTTCGCCATTGCTCATGTTATTCTCTGTTATTGTGTTAGATTTTGATATTAGTTTGTAGTGTATGATATGTAATGTTTAACCTTTTATTAGAATCTATCCACAGTGGCCTTAGAACCATGTGGTTTTTCAAATACAAATCAGTGCTGTGTTGTCACTTTCCTGACAGGGCTTTCAAAGTGGTTTAACCTGTTTAAGCATTGTTAAGGTGTATAAGCATTGTTAAGGTGTATGCACTGCTGATACCTTGTATCACCAGCGCTACTTAAAGTTTAAAGGTATAGTGCTTTGCTGCTAAGGTTTAAAGTATAAGCATATCCTAACACTGTTTCATTACTTAAGGTTTACTGTATATCATTCTGTGAGCGTCTGTGCCGCTCGTGTCTCGCGCCCACGGCCTAGCGTCTGCTACGCTAAGTGCGTACCCTTACTGTACTCACTGCGCCAATTGCGTACTTAGTCCATAATAAGTATATAGCTTACATTTAAAGGTGAAATTTGACATTATCATTTCCAAAATATGTTTAGCTGTTTATGCATGAGAGACACTTAGCACCCAATTCATGTTTGTACGCAAATGCATATGTAGCTGCGTATTTCTAGGTTACAGAACTGCTAGTTATCACAAGTGAAGCTGCCGCCCAGGATAGAAGATATATGGCACCGGAGCCATTGCAAAGTCCTCCGCAATTGCGTACTCATACGCAGCTTTTAACTCAACTTCTAGGCTAAACAGACTCACTGCAGAAGAATGGTGCCATGTTTCTCTACATACATGATTGCAGCTGAAGGCAGATACATGCCTTGAAAATGCCCATGACACACCTGCGTTTTTGCTGCCACTCACATGTTAACTCCCCCAAACAGTCCCTTCCTGTCAATCACTCTGCACATAAATGTCACTGCTAAGGTGTGTGTGCAGTGCGAATGCGGCACATGCGCAGTCTGCTGATAATCGATACATTGCAAAGACATTGCCATTGCATACCAACATGAATTACAGTAGGCCCTTAGTCACGTTTGCACAAAATGAAATACACAACAGTTGATTGTTGGTTCGCAAATGAGATCCATGGTGCATGTATAGTATCTGAGTTTAAAATGAAAAAGTTGATGAATTCTACCTGCAAGGACATTTTTGTAAATATTTAACATACATACATATAAAGAAGCCTTTTGGTGCATATAGGGCACTACTTTAAGGTTAGCGGTTCCCTACTTGGCATAGATCCTGTTATTGTGTGGACTCTCATCACCTGCTTTCTATTTTTGCATTTTCCCCTTGGAGATGGGAAAAGACATTTGGATGGTTCTTTTGAAGTGCACTATATGTGTAGGAAGTGGACATTATAAAAGTATCCTGTCTGAAAAGATCTGGTTCTGAAAGGCAGCGTTTGGGTTCTATTTAATCTATTAAAGGTGGTCCAGGGGGCAAAAAGAAAGGGCACATGAAATCAAAATCTTTCACAATGTTAAAAAAAAGAAGTAGAAGTGTCACCTTAAAAAGCGACAAATCAGTGCCTCCCCAAAAAAAGAACACTACGGCTGAAGAACAAGCTATGTGTTCACAAATCCCTGAGGAGAGTCTAGGGGTGTCCATGTTAGCTATGTGTGGCTGACATTTCTTACACTGTTCTCGTAGAGAAGCCTCTTTCCACTTTTTGTGCACAATCTGCACATGTGGAGATGAGCAGTACAAGTAAAGATTGTGACGACATAATAGAAATTGAGGATGCTAATGTGGAAGTGAAACAGGATGAGGGGGATATTTGCGTACTATCTGACACTAATGAGAATGATAAGAATGTGAATTGGCATGCAGTATATACCAATATAACCACACCTATGTGTGTAACCAATCCTAATTCTTAGTGCCACACCTTAAATATAAAAAAGGAGGTACTTACACTTTAAAATATATGTAATGCTAAAAATCAAAAAGAAACATAGCATAGTACTGTCCAGGTTTGTATATTGCACTCACAATTTGCAGGGGTATATCAAGCCTTATTGTGTGTCTTTATTCCCTCTCAAGATCCATTCCGTGGCTCAATTTCGAAATTCAACCACCACAGGAGTCATGAAGTAAAAATGGTAACAACATATTTTATTCAAATACACTTAAAAGTTCCATACGAGGTGAAGGAGCTAATAGCATGGACTATTAGAATGAAGTCCCAACAGAGTTCCAATCAGATGTAAATAGTCCAGATTGAAATAACTGACATTCAGTGCTATGGCAAGCAGGTTCCTTTTCTCTCCACCAGTGTGTTTCAACGTGTCAAGTCTTTATCAAGGTGTGTCATGTAATTAATACCATCATCATCAACCTCCTCATTAGTGATCAAAGGTAGTCCTTTAAAAAAAATTGGTTTGTGAGGGCCCAAACAAACCAACACTTCATGCACAAAAGAAGCAGTCCCTGTCACTGAAGTGCTTGTTTTGTTAAACTGTGCATATGCTTTTAAATATACAAGATAAGGGTGGGCGGGAGGACCCAAGGACAATTCCGTCTTGCACCACTTTTCTTTTCTGCCACAGCTGTGTGGCAGTGTTTCATATATGTGCTATAATCTGCCATGTGTCTGTGCTGCTGCTCTGTCACTTTGTAACCAGCCAAATCACTGCAGTCTTTTGTCTAAACTGGATGAAAACAATATTGTGAGGTGGTCAAAAAATGATTGGAAATGACTGGAAATTAATGTTATTGAGGTTAATAATACTGTAGGGACAAAAAAGGCCCAAATTATGTGATTTTAGCAGTTTTTTTACATTTTGAAAAAAATATAGATCTAAAACTAAAACAAAAACATGGGGGTCGGCGCACATCTCTAATTTAAAAAAACAATAAAGGCTGTTTTCCAATATCTTTTAATTGCAAGTTTTCTAATGATTTTTGGTCACCCACTAAACAGGGAATACCATTCCTAGATGTTTGTTCTCCACCTGCTGAATCTAATTAAAATTATTTTGGCCCACAAAATAAAATCCTATTTTTGTGTGTGGGTGGATAACTAGTTACCTTCAGCTAACAGCTCCCTTTTCTCATCAGATGATGCTAAATGTTGCACCATCACACAAATAAACATTTAGTGCCGGATTAACAACAGGATAGCTGGAAAACTCGCCCAGGGGACTCCACACATACTGTAGCTACTGTACAGTACATCACCAGTGTGGGGGTCACTGTGGCTTATACGGACTGGGGTTCCTATGTGGCATAATTTGTACTGTTGGCACTGAAGTGTGTTTAACACATTGAATGTTGCAATTTTGTAAATCACCTTTGGTCTTCCTCTGAATGAGATATGTACTGTAGGCTTACAGTATATGTGACATAAGAAGTCCAAATATGCTGTGTTCATTCAACCTCTTAGTATCCTTATTACTATGAAAATTAAATTATACATCCTGTATTCCTTATTAATAGTGAAAATAGCTGACGTTAAAGTATTAAAAAAAGAGTTTGCAGAGTTAATTACTTCCTAATGACTTTCCGTGGCAGAGCATTCTAAGCAATTTTTTGTCAATGATAACCAATTTTATTCCTACAACATAGCTTCTGAGAACAGACGTTACAGTGTCATTTTTGCAAGAATAACAGAGAACTGAAATGCACCACTTATTAAATGTAACCCGACAGTCACTATTCCACACAATTCAAACCAATTTCATTACTGTTTCTCCCTGCTAGCAAACAGCATCAGACCTCTAGATTTACAGCTTTTCACTGCAAGGAAGTTTTCAAGATAAATAAATTAGGAAGCAATTACAGGATACAATCTTGGCAGGTTTGCTGCACTTAACTGCAAATATATTTAGAAGAATGTATTATTTTTGCTATATTCAAAGCGCACAAGATTGCAATGTATTATTGTCAGTAGGAGCTGCTGCCATGTGGGCAGAGCCGGCCCTAACAAATATGATGCCCTAGGCAAGGTTTTGGTTGGTGCCCCCTATCAGCACCGCTAGTTCCGACTCTGACCCTGCACCATTTTCCCAGCACCATCATCCCTCACCCATGGCAGTCCTTATTTTGGTGTTCCTACCTCCTATAATTTAAATAGGAACAGTGTGCACATTTGGCGCACAGCCCAAAAAGGGGTGCGTATTTGCTGGCAAAGGTGCATGGCCACACAATAATACTGGCTATTCAAATTAGGCCACACAGTAGTGCAACTTTATTCACATTTTATCATGCAATAGTGTCCCTAATTCACTTTACATCACACTGCATTGCCCCTTATTCACATTACACCACACCATATTGCTCTTTATTCACATCAGACCACACAGTAGTACCCTTTCTATACATTACACCACACAGTAGAGCACCTTTAACACATAATGCCACATATTAGTAATGCATTTATACACATGATACCACACAGTAATGCCCCTTACATACAGTATATGACACACATATTTAATGTCCTTATAAACATAATGCGCTTTACACATTATGCCAACCTTTATTAATGCCCTTATACAGATAATGTCCCTTACACACGTGCCGCACATTATTAATGCCCTTAGACACATAATGACACACATAATGTCCCTTACACATATGCCGCACATTATTAGTGCCCTTATATATATATATATAGTGACACACACAGTGCCCCTTACACATATGACACACATTATTAATGCCCTTATACACATAATGAACCACATAGTGCCCCTTACACATTTGCCGTACATTATTAATGCATTTATACACATGAAACGCATAATGGGGGTCATTCCGTGTTGATCGCTCGCTGCCGATATTCGCAGCGCAGCGATCAGGTGAAAAAATGGTGTTTATGCGCATGTGTATGCCCCGCAATGTGCACGCGCAACGTACGGGTACAAAGCCCTTTGTGGTTGAGCTGCCGTTCTAGCAAAGATTTTCTTCGCACTGACAGCTGCAAGAAGATTGACAGGAAAGGGGCGTTTCTGGGTGTCAACTGACCGCTTTCAGGGAGTGTTTGCAAAAACGCAGGCATGTCTGAAAAAATGCAGGCATGGCTGGGCGTTCGATGGGCGGGTGTATGACGTCAAATCCGGACACGAATAGGCTGAAATGATCGCAAGCGCTGAGTAAGTTCAGAGCTACTCTGAAACTGCACAAACTGTTTTTGCAGAGCTCAGATGCACAATTGTTCGCACTTCTGCAAAACTAAAATACACTCCCCAGTGTGCAGCGGCATAGCGTTTGCACGGCTGCTAAAACTAGCTAGCGAGCTATCAACTCGGAATGACCCCCTATGCCTCTTACACATATGCCAAACACTATTGCACAACCAACCCATTCACACACAGCACTCAAATGGCCGCTAACACTGTTACTTCTCCCCCTGATTGGATACAGATGTGTCCTCATAAATCTTGCCTCAATGCACCATGCATCAGGAGAAACCTGGCGTGAGTCAGCTGGCAGCTCTGCTAACGTCGGGTGCCTATTTTTGATAAAAATGCATCTTATTTGCATTGCTATGTGGCTAGGATGCACAAGCAGCTTCTGCTGGATAAAATTATATGTGGCATGTCTATATACTGTATGCGACTGTGGCTGTATCTGCGTATGAAATGCTACACACAGAATATAGGCATGCAGCATATCATTTTAATCAGCAGAAGCTGCTTGTGCCCCTAGGCATACCAAATGCTCTAGGCATTTGCCTAGTTTGCATAAACCTAGGGCCGACTCTGCTTGTGGGCTGCAGCACAGATCACACATAGCATGGGGTGGTTTAACACATATAAACATACCTATGTGCTGGGACGCAAGTTAATTTCCTGAACAATGGGATTCCAGTGGTCGAAATACCGATGCCGGAATCCTGTCAGCGTCTGGTATTCCTACTCGGGTGGTGGTCCATGCCACCGCCCAAGGGGGAATATAATAGTGTGGCGAGCAAAGCTTACCACTGAGCCTGAAGCGTGGTGAGCGTAATGAGCCCACGTGGGGACACGCTGCGCTCGAGGTCGGGACGAGGCGCCCACCAGAACTGCAGGGGTTAATTGGCTGGCCGGTTGCTAGGAAACACAGGCCAGCAGGAGAACCAGTCAGGGAGCACTAGGACCCAGAAGAGCTGGAGAACGGAGACCTGTGAGCGCGAGAAGCAGGAGGCGGGGTTGGCGCCAGAGTCCTTGGTGTGTGTGCGCTGAGGGAAGGGGAGGCACGCTGCACTGTGGGGAGAAGGGACGGCGCAGAGTAAGGGCTATAACACACACTCTGTTTTTTCTCGGATGGCAAAGTCTTTCACACACAACGGTTTTGAGCCGTGTGTGATGCTGTGCGCATGCGCAGCATTAGACACGGCTTGAAAAAAAACCATTGTGTGTGAAAGCTCCCCTTCACACATACGGTCCACTGCCCACAAAGACGGCATGGCGCCGGCCCGGCAGCCGGACCTTCCAGTGGATATTTCCGGCAGCAACCCGGCAGCCGGGCCGGGGCCGTGCAGTGTGAAAGGACCCTACCCCTCACACTGATAACTACAATACCGGCACGGGAAAAAGCCACCCGGCTTTTTCCTGGCCGGTAAAAGCCAGCGTGTCTGTTTCAGCCCTTAAGAGGTCAGACTGCCGCCGGGTGAAACAGCAGTAGGATGCGCTGCTGCTGACCGCCGGGAGTGTGCGGAGAGGAGAGGACGGAGGTGACGCGGCTGCTGCTGACAGAGGAGAGAAACTGCGATCAGCAGCCGCAGAACCAGTGGAGGGCTGCGTGTGGGAACAGAGAGGCTGTGCAGCGTGTGTGAGGAGACACACGCTGCTACAGATGATGGAGACCAGAGAGAGAGGACAGCCTCACGGATGGGGCTGAGGGCTAGTCATCACTGCTGTGCCAGGGAGCTCCAGTGGAGCTGAAAGCTGGAAAGTGCCACTAAAAGCAAAACAGGTAGTCATCACACTGACATCCCCATACCCTCCTTTTACCACGGGACACTTAGCAGGGGAACTGAGACAACCACCCCTCTCTACTCTAACCCCGGTTAATTACCTGCGCACCTCTACAGCTATAGGGACTATATTCAAGGAAGCACTCTGAGACATCACTGTGCCTCAGCCCGGGCAACCCCTAAGTCACTACCTGACTCACAGCCTGAAAGAGACACGCTGACCTTAAAGGAGCAGCACCATTAACCTGCATCCCATTTGTTGTATTTTCTCCTCCCCCCCCCCACTTTCCAAGTCGTATTAAGGGAAGTGATCCCAGGAAGGCAGTCTGAACTGTTTATTTTATGCAGGACTTACCTGCCCCGCCAGTCAGGAAGTGGCCATAACTGCCTTTAGTTGCTTTTCTGAGCGAACTCATATTGGGACTTCTTCGGATTTTGTGTGGGGCCAGAGACTCCCCTTTATTGAGCTCATAGTGCCACCCAGTGGCTTATTGATATACTGTTTGAATATTCACGAAACAACTTTTCTACATGTCTAAGTGTTGAAGTTCTGAAATACACTTATGTTGATGTTATGTTATGTTTATGTTCAACATGCCAATGATATGTGATCAAAAGTAATGTGCCTTATTGAATTGTACTGAGTTTTACCAATCGGTAAATCAAGACACGTGAACCGGTGACTAAACCCTGTTTGCAATAAATCTTTGTTACCGTGTCCCACCGTAGTGATCCTTGGCACTTTGGGGTGTTGTCCGTACTGGGATATCTCCATCCTTCTGCCCAAATTCCATACAGGTGTTCTACACAGATTTCGGCAGGTGTAGTGACAAGTGAGAACTGGACTACTGGATAGACCACAACTGGACACATTACATTACCATATTGTGCTAATGCGATTTTCCTCCTATCCCAACTGTCATATGGATCCAAATCAGATGTTAGTATTTACTGTTAGATATTTTGGGCACATAAAGGAAGTAATTTTGTCCAATTCAGCCAAACTCTTTGGATTTGGTATTACAAATTATATTCTATAGAACATAAGGGTACTGTATGGGTACAGTAAAGAAAAATGGAACATAATATGAGAAACCATAAATTTTAGTAAGACTAAAGAGTAACAGCAGACAGTTTATGTATATGCATGTATATGTCATTGAATGTTGCAGTACTGCGCAAGTTACAGGCCCAGACACAACAGTACCAAATGTTTGAAGTATACAGTGATGTCCTGCACACTGGAGCAGCAGCCAGAATGACCCTCATAATGCTAAGAGGTTCAGAGAACTATACCACATGGAAGTTCCCTATGGAGATGCCACTCAAGTGTAAAAAGCTGTGTAATCCAGATGATAATGAAAATCCTGATGAAGTAGATAGCGCCATGGGAACCATAGGTCTAGGTGTGGAGCAATACATGCATTATATAATTCAAGGGAAAGTGTCAGCACATTACATGCAGATAGCCCTGCAAGCAACACATGAAGATACTAGCTTAAGTACCCAATGTTGTTCGGGTTTAAATTAGAGATGAGCGCCTGAAATTTTTCGGGTTTTGTGTTTTGGTTTTGGGTTCGGTTCCGCGGCCGTGTTTTGGGTTCGAACGCGTTTTGGCAAAACCTCACCGAATTATTTTTGTCGGATTCGGGTGTGTTTTGGATTCGGGTGTTTTTTTCCAAAAACACTAAAAAACAGCTTAAATCATAGAATTTGGGGGTCATTTTGATCCCAAAGTATTATTAACCTCAAAAACCATAATTTACACTCATTTTCAGTCTATTCTGAATACCTCACACCTCACAATATTATTTTTAGTCCTAAAATTTGCACCGAGGTCGCTGTGTGAGTAAGATAAGCGACCCTAGTGGCTGACACAAACACCGGGCCCATCTAGGAGTGGCACTGCAGTGTCACGCAGGATGTCCCTTCCAAAAAACCCTCCCCAAACAGCACATGACGCAAAGAAAAAAAGAGGCGCAATGAGGTAGCTGTGTGAGTAAGATTAGCGACCCTAGTGGCCGACACAAACACCGGGCCCATCTAGGAGTGGCACTGCAGTGTCACGCAGGATGGCCCTTCCAAAAAACCCTCCCCAAACAGCACATGACGCAAAGAAAAAAAGAGGCGCAATGAGGTAGCTGACTGTGTGAGTAAGATTAGCGACCCTAGTGGCCGACACAAACACCGGGCCCATCTAGGAGTGGCACTGCAGTATGTATGTATAAAGAAAGAAAAAAAAACCACGGTTAGGTGGTATATACAATTATGGATGGGCTGCCGAGTGCCGACACAGAGGTAGCCACAGCCGTGAACTACCGCACTGTACTGTGTCTGCTGCTAATATATAGACTGGTTGATAAAGAGATAGTATACTCGTAACTAGTATGTATGTATAAAGAAAGAAAAAAAAACCACGGTTAGGTCACTGGTATATACAATTATGGACGGGCTGCCGAGTGCCGACACAGAGGTAGCCACAGCCGTGAACTACCGCACTGTACACTGGTTGATAAAGAGATAGTAGTATACTCGTAACAACTAGTATGACGACGGTATAAAGAATGAAAAAAAAACCACGGTTAGGTGGTATATAATACAATTATGGTTGGACGGACTGCCTGCCGAGTGCCGACACAGAGGTAGCCACAGCCGTGAACTACCGCACTGTACACTGGTTGATAAAGAGATAGTAGTATACTCGTAACAACTAGTATGACGACGGTATAAAGAATGAAAAAAAAACCACGGTTAGGTGGTATATAATACAATTATGGTTGGACGGACTGCCTGCCGAGTGCCGACACAGAGGTAGCCACAGCCGTGAACTACCGCACTGTACACTGGTTGATAAAGAGATAGTAGTATACTCGTAACAACTAGTATGACGACGGTATAAAGAACGAAAAAAAAACCACGGTTAGGTGGTATATATTATAATACAATTATGGATGGACGGACTGCCTGCCGAGTTCCGACACAGAGGTAGCCACAGCCGTGAACTACCGCACTGTACACTGGTTGATAAAGAGATAGTAGTATACTCGTAACAACTAGTATGACGACGGTATAAAGAACGAAAAAAAAACCACGGTTAGGTGGTATATATTATAATACAATTATGGATGGACGGACTGCCTGCCGAGTTCCGACACAGAGGTAGCCACAGCCGTGAACTACCGCACTGTACACTGGTTGATAAAGAGATAGTAGTATACTCGTAACAACTAGTATGACTGACTATGACGGTATAAAGAATGAAAAAAAAACCACGGTTAGGTGGTATATATTATAATAATACAATTATGGATGGACGGACTGCCTGCCGAGTTCCGACACAGAGGTAGCCACAGCCGTGAACTACCGCACTGTACACTGGTTGATAAAGAGATAGTAGTATACTCGTAACAACTAGTATGACTGACTATGACGGTATAAAGAATGAAAAAAAAACCACGGTTAGGTGGTATATATTATAATACAATTATGGATGGACGGACTGCCTGCCGACTGCCGACACAGAGGTAGCCACAGCCGTGAACTACCGCACTGTACACTGGTTGATAAAGAGATAGTAGTATACTCGTAACAACTAGTATGACACTATGACGGTATAAAGAATGAAAAAAAAAACACGGTTAGGTGGTATATATTATAATACAATTATGGATGGACGGACTGCCTGCCGACTGCCGACACAGAGGTAGCCACAGCCGTGAACTACCGCACTGTACACTGGTTGATAAAGAGATAGTAGTATACTCGTAACAACTAGTATGACTGACTATGACGGTATAAAGAATGAAAAAAAAACCACGGTTAGGTGGTATATATTATAATAATACAATTATGGATGGACGGACTGCCTGCCGAGTTCCGACACAGAGGTAGCCACAGCCGTGAACTACCGCACTGTACACTGGTTGATAAAGAGATAGTAGTATACTCGTAACAACTAGTATGACTATGACGACGGTATAAAGAAAGAAAAAAAAATACCACGGTTAGGTGGTATATAATTATACAATTATGGATGGACGGACTGCCTGCCGAGTGCCGACTGCCGACACAGAGGTAGCCACAGCCATGAACTACCGCACTGTACTGTGTCTGCTGCTAATATAGACTGGTTGATAAAGAGATAGTATACAACAATATACTACTATACTGGTGGTCAGGCACTGATCACCACTAGTCACACTGGCAGTGGCACTCCTGCAGCAAAAGTGTGCACTGTTTAATTTTAAATTAATATAATATTATGTACTCCTGGCTCCTGCTATAACAACCTGCAGTGCTCCCCAGTCTCCCCCACAATTATTATAAGCTTTTATACATTGATGTGCAGCACACTGGGCTGAGCTGAGTGCACACAGACTGAGTCACACTGTGTGACTGCTGTGTATCGTTTTTTTCAGGCAGAGAACGGATATAGCAGAGAACGGATATATTAAATAAAAGTTAACTTAACAACAACTGCACTGGTCACTGTGGTAAACTCTGTCTGCACAATCTCTCTCTCTCTTCTAATCTATTCTAATGGAGAGGACGCCAGCCACGTCCTCTCCCTATCAATCTCAATGCACGTGTGAAAATGGCGGCGACGCGCGGCTCCTTATATAGAATCCGAGTCTCGCGAGAATCCGACAGCGTCATGATGACGTTCGGGCGCGCTCGGGTTAACCGAGCAAGGCGGGAAGATCCGAGTCGCTCGGACCCGTGAAAAAAAAAAAGTGAAGTTCGTGCGGGTTCGGATTCAAAGAAACCGAACCCGCTCATCTCTAGTTTAAATTCTCCAGTTATTTAGTTATCAATGAGTTGGATGTAACTGTCAACATATTAAAAATAATTAGTAGCTCTTCCAACACAGCCCAGTGTCATTTTTGTTTTTGGGGTGTCACCAGTAGCTCTGATCCCAAGCTTTTCTTTCTGTTCAGTTTTATAATCACTTTTCCATTGCGAGATGGGTTTAAAGTTTTCCTTCTGTTATCAATGTTGCTATTCCAAGGCTTTTGGGTACACAACATTTGTTTGCTTCCTATCTCCATTTCTGAAATTCTGCAAAGTTCCACTTTTTTGCATATTTTTCTTTTTCTGTCTTAATTTAATACAGTTGTTCCCTGCATGGGTGGTTCTGATTGTCTGGGGTTTTATTATGCTCTGCCTGTCTTATCCATGGTTGGTATTCTAATAATTTCTATTTAAAAATAAAGTTGAATGCAGATGAAACTGTGGCCTGTTATAAAGCCTGTTTTGTCCCAATAGGATATATAGAGAATTTGGGATTGGCTACGGTGAAATCTTGTCGCCTGTGGCAGGGTATAATACATTGCTTTTAGTCATTGCCATATCAGTCATGTTTGATTTGATGCTATACCAATTAGACTTTAACTCAGCTTTTGTAAATGGAGAATTTATAGAAGAGATTTTCATGGAACCCCTGAACATTATAATGAGAATATGTTCCAAGAGGGATTAGTCTGTTTGTTAAAGAAAGCTTTGTGTGGTTTAAAGCAGAGTGGTCATTGTTGGTACATTCTGCTAGACACTGTACTATTATAGAGGGACATTATACGTTCAAAACCTGATCACTGTCTATACCACAAGCAATTAGAGCACAAGTTTTTCATAGTTGTTGGGTATGTGGATTATCTGTTGCTTTGAGGCCAGGAGAAGAACAAAACAAGTGGCAAACATCTACTAGTGCAGAAATTCAATTTAAAAGACTTAGGGCCTCTCATGACCTGTTAGACTTAAGGATCTTACAAAACTTGGTGTCAGGAATTGTTACTGTTGATTGACAGATCAACAAATATACATTAAACCAATACTTGCAAAGTACAAAATGTCATTTGCATAGCTAGTGAATACTCCCATTGACAAAGGCACTAAACTAACAAAAGCCATGTAACCAACAAGACAGAGGGCCTAATTCAGACCTGATGGCAGCAGCAAAATTGTTCTATAATGGGCAAAACCATGTGCAATGCAGGTGGGGCAGATATAACATGCACAGAGGTCCTCATTCCGAGTTGATCGCTTGGTAGCTGTTTTTTGCAGCCGTGCAATCAGATAGTCACCGCCTATGGGGGAGTGTATTTTAGCTGTGCAAGTGTGCGAACGCCTGTGCAGGGGAGCTGTACAAAACCATTTTGTGCAGTTTCTGAGTAACTCTGAACTTACTCAGCCACTGTGATCACTTCAGCCTGTTAGGTCCCGGAATTGACATCAGACACCCGCCCTGCAAATGCCTGGACACGCCTGCGTTTTCCTCTCCATTTCCAGAAAACGGTCATTTGCCACCCTGGAATGCCTTCCTGCTGTCAGTCACCTTGCGATCGCCGCTGCGATCGAAATCTTCGTTAGAACATTCACTGCCTGGCGTTCCCCGTCACCGGGCAGCGAAGCACCTGCGCATTGGGGCCGCAGCGCATGCGCATTCCGGACCCGATCACATGGCTGTGAAAAACTGCAGCGTGCGATCGGGTCGGAATGACCCCCAGAGAGAGTTAGATTTGGGTGGATTATTTAGTTTCTGTGCAGGGTATATTCTGTCTGCTTTATTTTTACACTACAATTTAGATTTCAGTTTGAACACACCCCACCCAAATCTAACTCTCTTTGCACATGTTATACTGTATCTGCCCCACCTGCAGTGCACATGATTTTGACCATTAGAGAACGATTTTGCTGCTGCGATCAGGTCTGAATTAGGCCTTTAGTTAGAAGACATGTGCAGGAACTTGCCCAGACATTGTACATGTTATGAGCCTGGAGAGCCAATTTTCTCTGGGAAACAACAATGGACTGCAGATAAGAGTCCTAAAATATATAAAGGGTTCAGCTTCCATGAAATTAGAATTTTCCAAGTCTGGGAGTTCTGCATTGAAATCTTTCTGTGATGCTAATTGGGGATGAGGATGACTGTCGTTCATACACAGGATATCAGTTTATGCTAGTGGGTATAGCTGTGAGTTGGGCAAACGGAAGGCAGCCTAGTGTATCCCTATCCATCACTGAGGTGGACTATATGGCACTTACAGAAACTGTCAAGGAAGCACTATAGCTGAAAGAGACTTTGTGTGAATATAGCCTTCTAGGTTAGGCTTAGACTATCAACACAGAATGTGACAACAAAGGTAAATTTGCTGTATTCATGTTATAGGTTCTTCATTGGACGCATGATAAAGGACCTACTCTATAAGGTCTGAAACTCGTTAACCTTGGCTCTGTATTTTGAACTTCCTATAGAGGCTGACGAAACAACAGTTGGTGACTCCTGAGGTGGGCACAGTATCCAGAACTGAGGTCTGGCTAGTTCCTAAAGTTTCATCTGCATGGAACTTTCAGTGGATGCCCCTACTGTATGTTTCTGTTTTGTCATCTGTATATTGTAAGTGCAATGTGTTATTAAATGTTTTAACCTTTCAAAAGGTCTCTGAACTACTGTTTTTTGAGTTTTTGCATTGCCTCTATCTGCTGCACAGGGTATTGGAATGTACATATTGTTTCAGAGTGATTAAGGTATGCAAGATTGAAGGTTTAGGGGTCTATTTACTAAGCCCTGGAAGGACATAAAGTGGACAGAGATAATGTACCAGCCAATCAGCTGCTAACTGTCATTTTTCAAACACAGCCTATGACATGGTAGTTAGGAGCCGATTGGCTGATACTTTATCTTCGTCCACTTTATTTCCATCCAAGGCTTAGTAAATAGACCCCTTAATCTCAACAACTTTGATTAAATATGTGAAGTAAATTCTTCATATAGCAAATTTTAATGGAAGGGCTTTCCCTCATTGGACTACTACTAAGGACATTGAAAGGGTGATTACCCCACTTTTTGACCTTTTGATGTTGTCTAAGGCACCGTTACATGTCTATTGTTTTCATTTGTTAAGTATACGTATTAATAGCGAGAACACTGGTGTATTGTATATTGTAAACACTGTACTGGAAGACAATTTCACTTGGCAACTCCTGATACCGGATTTATAGTATTAAATGATACTGCATTATGGTAATAGTGTATTCGTATGCTTTGTACTACACTTCTTAAATACTGTTATGTGGGGTCAGAGATAATTATTATTAGTAGTATTCTTATTATAATAACTCATACACACACCGTGCACTCCATGCTAGAAAGTAATTGAGTCTGATTCATACAGTAGTTGGACATTATTGCGGACTGATTTTTAGCAGCTGGGAGTTCAGACGTACAGTAGATGAAGAGTTTGAGAATGTGTCGTGGTCGTGTAGGAGATTCCCTAGTCTAGATGAAACATTTTGCTATAAAGGAGATTTTTCTGAATTGTGAATGGGTAAATATTGTTTGGAACATTAAACTGTTAATGTCCCCAAGGTTAGAGCTACCTCCCGCTGCTTTATATTACTAAGTAATGACCCTTTATTACACTTTTGTAGTTCTAGTTCTAATTACTGCTTGGTGGATTACTAAAGATACAGATCATGAGATGTGATCATACTGTACTGTAGGAAAAGTCTTTAATGGCACAAATTTAGCCCCATTGACTCTCAATCCTCTCTGCCACTTTGGATACCTTATTTAAACTTCCACCTAACATTAGATCAAATTTCTGTTATTTATTTTAGATTACGGTAGGGGCTGCCCCAAGGTTTGGAGCTATATAAAGAGCACAATCTATGGGCTCACTATCTTACTTCAGTATAGGCTGACATGGGATGAGGATCCCTGTTGAACAGGTCCAAGATTGTGCAAGAGATTGGATTTTGAAGCCTCAGTTAACCTTGTCACTTAGTGGATCTGCCAAGATGGTGCTGCACTATACAGGGACATAACTAGAACTTTGTGCCCATAGCCACACTTTAAAGGGACCCCACTCCAATACTTATATAAAGACATCTCTCTCCCAGCAGTTGTTCATTTTATGCCTTATAGTAATGTCTTACTTTATTGTAAACCTAGTAGTGCATTAGTTCATTTTATGACCAATAGCAGTACCCTAGTTCTGATACCATTACATTAATTTTTACACTCTACCTCTCCTCTCCTCAACATATATCAGGTATACAGCAGTTTACTACACCCACATGTTATCTGCACAGTACATCCCCAGCTGTCATCTACACAAGCCAGGGAGTACTGTGAACAGGAGCTCAGGCCAGTCATGCTCTGTGTGATTAGAACCACTTGATCTGGTCACTTGACCAACATTGACTAGGAGTGCAACTGGGGTCGTCCCCATGATGATAATCACTAACTAGAGGATGTTCACCCAAGGAGCCGCAACACTGCACTTTCTGTCAGTCTCAGACTAGCTTCCAGGATGTACTGTATGTGGTACACAGTTGTCCCAGAAGTGAGGGGCTGTGTGGGACATTACTAAAGCAAATGGGACATCTGATTTAATATGGACTGCATCCTGCAGGACCTGCTCAGTTTCCAGCAATGAGTCTTTTGCTGCTACGGTACAATGACCATGAATGATCACTGCCCAGGCACTGCTGCTATGCTCCCTCCCTCCTTGCACATTGGTGGCTTATAAGGGATGCAGTGGAGGTTGGTACCATAGCGACGGCACTCCTGCACTCATTGTAGTTATGCACCTGGTGCTGAGATTGCTTGAGTGTTATAATTTGTACTCATGTGCCAAGACTTTTTAACCCGATTACGATAATACTGTTAGGACCATACTGTTTGTTGATCTATATAAATGTTAATAAACAAGTAAATATAATTAAAAAGAGTAAGTTTGTGATTCAGCACTAAGGGGTAGATGTATGAAGCAGTAATAAGAGCGGTGAAGTTAGCCAGTGGAGAAGTGTGCCATGGCAACCAATCAGCTGCTATGTAAAACTTTATTAACTGTTGCTTCAGAGCTGATTGATGCCACACTTCTCCACTTTTATCACTGCTTCATACATCTTCCCCTAAGTTAATTCAGCATCTTTAGTTAACATGTACAGTTCTGAGGTAACAGCAGTGGAACAGGCTGTTACACACGTAAGAGCGACTAGCACAAATTGAAAATGGAGATTGGCTACACTCCCTGACACTGCTCAAGTTGCAGCTCTTGCGATCCAGGTGGTGCTGCATTCCCTGCCACTTATTGGTGTGGCAAAATGTGTAAGGGGCATAAGTATAAGTAGGAAAAAGGACAAATAATGAAAGGGGCATGAACCAGGATTTTATTTTCCTGTGGTGGCCAATGTCTGGGCATGCAGGTTGCAAAACTGGGATATAAGGTAGTGTTTTCCTGTAAGGCCCGTCCCTTGCATTGGGGCCACGCCTTTGCAGCAAGGCCCCACCCCATTTCTTTTTAAAATGTCTATGGCAGTGGGGTGCATTTTTAACTGTTCACGTTGGGACCCAAATTTCCTCGAAAAGGCCATGTTTGTTTTACCAACATGCCATGGGTTGGTGGATGATGGGGGGCACCATCAACTTTTTTGGCAGGATGGGGGAGCAAAATTTATAGTTACGCCACTGGGTAAGGGTACAGTAGTGTGTGCAGAGTTAGGTGGGTAAGGATACTGTAGTGTTTGCAGGGCAAGGTAATAAGGACATCGTTTTGGGGGCAGGGTTAGTGGGGTAAGGGTACAGTAGAATGTACAGGATTAGGGGTGTAAGGGTACAGTAGTGTGTGCAGGGTTAATGGGGTAAAGCTTCTGTAGTGTGTGCAGGGTTGTGTGCAGGGTTAGGTGATAAGGACATAGTTCAGAGTTAGTGGGGTAAGGCTACAGTAGTGAGTGCAGGGTTAGGTGAGTAAGAGTACAGTAGAGTACAGTAGAGTGTACAGTAGAGTACAGTAGAGTGTGCAGTGTTGGTTGGGGGTAAGGGTACAGTAGGGTACAGTAGTTTGTGCAGGGTAAGGTAATAAGTCCATAGTCATCCGTGCAGAGTTAGGGGGTAAGAATACAGCACTAGTAAGTGCAGGCTTGGGGGGGGGGGGGGGGGGTTAAGACACAGGCCCACATTTATCAAGCCTTGGAGAGTGATAAATAGCACAGTGATATAGTACCAACCAATCAGCTCCTAACTTCCATGTTACAGGCTGTGTTTGAAAAATGACAGTTAGGAGCTGGTTGGCTACACCATGCTATTTATCACGCTCCTAGGCTTGATAAATCTGTGCCATAATATTGAGTGTAGGGTTAAGTATTGGCATCAGGGTTAGGGGATAAGAGATGGGTGCAGTAATGGGTAAAGTGTTGGGAGATAAGAACACAGTATTGAGTGCAGGGTTGGGGCGGAAAAGGATACAGCATGAAGAGAGTTTGTCATCATAGTGCCCCCAGTATCCATTATGCCACACTGTAGCGTACCCAGTAAATAATATGAACCCTCTACACACACACTCTCACTGCCCCATAGCCTCACACATACTGTCCCATAGCCTCACACATACTGCCCCATAGCCTCACACACACACTGTCCCCATAGCCACACACACTGTCCCATAGCCTCACACACACTGTCCCATAGCCTCACACACACACACTGCCCCATAGCCACACACACACACACACACACACACACACACACACACACACACACACACACACACACACTGTACCCATAGCCTCACACACACACTGTCCCATAGCCTCACACACACTCACACTGTCCCATAGCCTCACACACACACACACTGCCCCATAGCCTCACATACACACACTGTACCCATAGCCTCACCCACACACTGTCCCATAGCCTCACACACACTGTACCCATAGCCACACACACACTGTCCCATAGCCTCACACACGCACTGCACCCATAGCCACATACACACACTGCTCCATAGCCTCACACACACATACCCACACACTGTCCCATAGCCTCACACACACACTGTACCCATAGCCACACACACACTGTCCCATAGCCTCACATACGCACTGCACCCATAGCCACATACACACACTGCTCCATAGCCACACACACACACACACACACACACACACACACACACACACACACACACACCCACCCACCCACACCCACACACCCACACACACTGCCCCATAGCCTCACACACACACTGTACCCATAGCCACACACACACACTATCCCATAGCCACACACACGCACTGCACCCACAGCCACATACACACACTGCTCCATAGCCTCACACACACACTGTACCCATAGCCACACACACACACTGTCCCATAGCCTCACACACGCACTGCACCCATAGCCACATACACACACTGCTCCATAGCCTCACACACACATACCCACACACTGTCCCATAGCCTCACACACACACTGTACCCATAGCCACACACACACACACTATCCCATAGCCACACACACGCACTGCACCCGCAGCCACATACACACACTGCTCCATAGCCTCACACACACACACTGTACCCATAGCCACACACACACTGTCCCATAGCCTCACACACGCACTGCACCCATAGCCACATACACACACTGCTCCATAGCTTCACACACACACCCACACACACTGTCCCATAGCCTCACACACACACTGTACCCATAGCCACACACACATTGTCCCATAGCCTCACACACGCACTGCACCCATAGCCACATACACACACTGCTCCATAGCTTCACACACCCACCCACACACACTGTCCCATAGCCTCACACACACACACACACTGTACCCATAGCCACACACACACACACTGTCCCATAACCACACACACACACTGCTCCATAGCCTCACACACACCCCCACACACACTGCTCCATAGCCACATACTGGCCAATTGCCATGCACACACACAATGCCCCATAAGCACACACACTCCCCCACAGACACACACACACACACACACACACACACACACACACACACACACACACACACACACACACACACACACACCAGCACCCTCACCACCACCCTCGGAACCTCTGGGTATACAGTAGCTCATCTCAAAAAACAAAACATCACTTTTGCTTTTATGCACACAATCATGTGCATTGTTACTGACATCCTGATTCTCTCACTGAAATCCCTTATCAGTCCATGTCCTGCCAGCTTCATGGGTGATAAAGAGTGATGATTTTCTCAAGTGACAATCAGCTCCATCATTCCATGCTAATCCATGTGCATGTAAAAAAAACTGATGTACAGTAACTGCACATAAATTGGCCCCTTACATCATGAAACAGAAAGAAATGGCTTTTGTACAGTTTCATCTCATTTGTGTGGTTTAGAAATGGTGTTACATTTAATTTAGGAGAGAGCTAGTCTTGGATATGATTATAAGAAGCTCTGGAAAGGACAGGAAATATGGCTGTAGAGAAATTCTCTAAAACATAGCAACTGAGAATAGGCAAACAAAATACTGAGAGGTTGATTTGGCTTGAATACAGTTGTTTTCACTGTATGTATAATTTTACCGCTTTACAATCTACTCCCTGCTGATTGGTTGATGGGGAAATATCTCCACTGGCTCTCTTCTCCGCTCTTATCACTGCTTAGTAAATGTACCCCTTAAAATGGATTTGACTCCATTTTAAGCACTAAATTACCTCAGCCAGTATAAAAAAAGCGGGAAGCCTGCGCACCATGGAAGGGCTTCACTATGAGCAGTTCCAGCATCTCACCAGCGCCATTTTCCCTCTGCAGTGGACACAGACGCTGACTGACAGGGAAGCGCAGCTCCTCTGGAGAGACTTCAGATTACCTCAGTGGAACCAGGGGGTCATAGCAGGGGGAGAGCCACTATTAGTGTACTAAGTCTCCAATCTGGGTACTTAATCTGCAACCTGGCTAAGCTTGGCATTAGCGATAAGGGCACTGGATGCTGGCTTCATAATATATCTGTGTCTCCCTGGAAGGGCGCTTTGTGGGTTAATTGTGCTTTTATCCTTTTCCGGTGTGTGTTTGCTGTCACATTTACAATATGTCAGGCAAAGAGTGTGTTTCATGTACGGCAAAGTGTTCCTCTTCCCCAGGGGGCTCACTACTGTGTACTCAGTGTAGTACACCTTCACAGGCTAGCGGGGCTGCACCAGCATGGCTGGATTCCATTAAAAGAATGATTTCCAATGTTTATACTAAATTGTCCCCCAATGAGAAAGAGACGCAATACTTAAAACAGTCTTTGGATGAGTTTATGAACCCCAAACCAGCGTCTCAGACCCCTACCATTTGTCCGCAAAAATGCACTCTGGCCCATATCCTGCAGTCTGACTCTGATATTGAAGGGTCAGACATGGAGGAGGGGGAGGTGGACTTAGGGGGGGAGGGGGGGATGCTGCTCTGTCACAGGGATTAGAGGCTCTTGTAGAAGCTAGCAGAGACGTTCTGCAAATTCCTGATAAGGTAGCAGAGGACTGTGAGGAATCTTATTTTATTGTAAAATAGAAATCCTCAGTAACTTTTCCAGTGTCAAAAGAACTGAATACCCTATTTGATGAACCGTGGGTTAATTCTGATAGGAAATTTAAAATCCCTGAGAGGTTACTCTCATCCTTTCCTTTTCCTCCTGAGGATAGGAAAAAATTGGAAAATCCACCGATAGTGGATGCATCAGTATCCAGGCTGTCAAGATAATAGTATTGCCTGTCCCTGGTGCAGCCTCCCTGAAAGACATGGCTGATCGTAGAATTGAAACCCCACTCAAATATTTGTATACAGCTGCTGGGGTGGCCCAGAGACCCATTATAACATGTGCGTGGATCACTAAAGCCATTGCTAAATGGTCAGGTAACCTAATTGAGGGGTTAGATTCCTTATCTAGGGGGGAAATTGTTTTACTCCTGCAACATATACAGGACTCTGCAAACTTTATGGTGGAAGCCATAAAAGAAATAGGCTTGCTTAATGCACGCACCACTGCTATGGCAGTGTCAGCACACAGGGGCTTATGACTACGCCAGTGGACTGCTGATGCGGACTCCAGGAAAGGTGTGGAAGGCCTACCATTTACAGGAGAGGCCTTATTTGGAGATTAACTGGATAAATGGGTCTCCAAAGCTACTGTGGTTAAGCTCACATATCTTCCTTCCGCAGATGCCCCAGCCAGGAAGGCCTACTCAACTTCCAATTTGCAGTCCTTTCGGACAGCCAAGTTTAAGGGCAAAACCAGAAGTTCTTTTACAGCCACCAGGGGGGATAGAGGTAAACCATGCAAACTAGCAACTGCTTCATCAAAGCCTTCAGCATGACGGTGGACTGCGATGCCTGGAAGACTGGCAGGTGGGAGCCTGGCTAAAATTCTCCAGTCACATCTGGACAAGTTTGTGCCAGGATCCCTGGGTCATGAATCTATTTCCCTGGGCTACAGACTGGCGTTCCAGGAGCTCCCACCTCACAGATTCTTCAAATCAGGCTTTCTAGTTTCATAAGAGGCAAGTATAATGTTACAGGATGCCATTCAGAAACTGGTGCAGACTCAGGTCATTGTTCCAGTTCCACCTCATCTGCAAAACAAGGGGTATTATTCCAAATTGTTTGTAGTATCGAAACTGGACGGTTCAGTAAGACCAATTTTGATCCTCAAGTCATTGAACCCATACTTACGAGTGTTCAAGTTCAAGATGGAGTCTCTGAGAGCGGTGATCTCAGGTCTGGAGGAAGGTGAATTCCTAGTGTCTCTGGATATCAAGGATGCGTACCTTCACATTCTGATCTGGCCGCCTCATCAGGCTTATCTACGGTTTGCACTGCAGTACTGTCACTACCAGTTCCAGGCCCTGCCATTTGTTTTCTCCACGGCACAGATAGTGTTTACCAAGGTGATGGCAGAGATGATGATGTTCCTCCTCCACAAACAGGGAGTGAACATAATTCTGTACCTGGACGATCTTCTGATAAAGGCGCCGTCCAGAGAGAGGTTGTTGGACAACATTGCCCTCTCAACCCAACTACTCTGGGATCACGGGTGGATTCTGAACCTTCTAAAATCTCACCTAGAGCCAACACAGATGCTTCCATTCCTGGGAATGATACTGGACACAGAGTCGTAGAAAGTGTTGCTTCCGTTGGAAAAGGCATTGGTAATCCAGTCGATGAGTTGGGATGTCCTGAAGCCAACCCGAATATTGGTACTTCTATGCATTCGCCTTCTGGGGAAAATGGTAGCCTCTTACGTGGCGCTTCAGTACGAAAGGTTTCATGCAAGACCTTTCCAACTCGATCTGTTGGGCAGATAGTCCAGATAGCATGTTCACAAGCACCAGAGGATCCGTCTGTCGCCAAAAGCCAGGATTTCTCTTCTAGGATGGCTTCAGACTTCTCACCTAATCGAGGGTCGACGGTTCAGGATTCAGAATTGGATTCTGCTAACTACAGATGCAATCCTCAGAGGTTGGGGAGCAGTCACCTAGGAGGTGCAGTTTCAGGGAAGATGGTCAAGTCAGGAAGTCATCCTTCCAATCAACATTCTGGAACTCAGGGCTATATACAACGCCCTTCTACAGGCCTCATATCTTCTTTGAGATCAGGCCATTCAGGACCAGTTGGACAATGTAATGTACATAAACCAACAGGGCAGAATGAAAAGCAGAGCAGCAATGTCAGGGGTGACAAGAATTCTCCTCTGGTCAGAAAAAAACTCTGTGGCATTGTCAGCGGTCTTCATTCCGGGAGTAGACAACTGGGAAGCAGACTTCCTCAGCAGACATGACCTGCGCCCGGGGGAGTGGGGCCTGTGGTGTTCAGGTGCTTGACACATTGGTGGGGGTATTTCCACAAATCAACATGATGGACTCTCGTCTCAACAAGAAACTCAAGTTGTATTGTTCCAGGTCGAGAGACCCACAGGCCACTTACTCTGATCCCAAGAATTCTCAAAAGTATAAAAAGGGAAAAGGTTCAAGCAATACTCATTGCTCCGGACTGGCCAAGAAGGGCCTGGTACGAGGCTCTTCTGGAGATGCTACTCGAAGATCCGTGGCCTCTACCTCTTTGTGAGGATCTTCTGCAACAGGCCCCGATCATCTATCAAGACTTACCCTGGCTACAATTGACGGCATGGAAGTTGCAGTAAGGAGCCATTATCATGTGGCTCCTTGCTGGTTAATTATAGACCCTGCTTGGGGTAATGGAGGTGTGGGGTGTGGTGCCTCTGGACTGGCTGAGCTGGATGGCTTTAGTGTGGCATACCTTTACATTCTATTAACACTTTTCACTAATTAATTTTTTAACACTATTTCTCTATTTTAATTACATTTCATTTTTGTATCACCTTTTTTATAGCTTCAGCTTCCTAAATACTTATTTATTAACACTATCGTTTTTTCACTGGTATGCTGCCCTGGGCTTTCTGGCTTATGCTGGTGTTTTGGGGTGCCACACCCTGCACCTAGATATAGCGCTAGGGAATCCAAATATACAAATATGCCTTGATGCGGCTTTGGGGCTTATTCACACATTTGCGCAAATATGTGTAACCAAGAGCTCTAAATTCTAATATTATGTGGGATTTATATCTGGTTACTGTTATCATTCAGGGTGCTGGGGGAAACAATGTCTCTCTTTTATTCTTGCTTAGAAATACCCCTCCCATTTGAGCACCTGAATGATATCATTAAGCTGATTGAGCATCTACCATTATATATGTCTGTTGTGAGAGGCAGAGAGGTTCCTGCATTAGGAGGAGGTGCAGGCCCTGACATGCCACATGGAGGATTATGGGGTTGCTCCAAGGTAGGTAGCTCTTAGCTTAGACATATTGTAGTAAGGAGCCATTATCATGTGGCTCCTTGCTGGTTAATTATTGACCCAGATTGGGGTAATGGAGGTGTGGGGTGTGGTGCCTCTGGACTGGCTGAGCTGGATGGCTTTAGTGTGGCATACCTTAACATTCTATTAACACTTTTCACTTATTAATTTTTTAACACTATTTCTCTATTTTAATTACATTTCATTTTTGTATCACCTTCTTTATAGCTTCGGTTTCCTAAATACTAATTTATTTACACTATAGTTTTTTCACTGGTATGCTGCCCTGGGCTTTCTGGCTTATGCTGGTGTTTTGGGGTGCCACACCCTGCACCTAGATATAGCGCTAGGGACCCCAAATATACAGAGATGCCTTGATGCGGCTTTGGGGCTTATTCACACATTTGCGCAAATATGTGTAACCAAGATCTCTGAATTCTAATATTATGTGGGATTTATATCTGGTTACTGTTATCATTCAGGGTGCTGGGGGAAACAATGTCTCTCTTTTATTCTTGCTTAGAAATACTCCTCCCAATCGAGCACCTGAATGATATCATTAAGCTGATTGAGCATCTACAATTATATATGTCTGTTGTGAGAGGCAGAGAGGTTCCTGCATTAAGAGGAGGTGCAGGCCCTGACATGCCACATGGAGCATTATGGGGTTGCTCTAAGGTAGGTAGCTCTTAGCTTAGACATATTGTAGTAAGGAGCCATTATCATGTGGCTCCTTGCTGGTTAATTATAGACCCAGATTGGGGTAATGGAGGTATGCTGCCCTGGGCTTTCTGGCTTATGCTGGTGTTTTGGGGTGCCACACCCGGCACCTAGATATAGCGCTAGGGACCCCAAATATACAAAGATGCCTTGATGTGGCTTTGGGGCATATTCACACATTTGCACAAGTATGTGTAACCAAGATCTCTGAATTCTAATATTATGTGGGATTTATATCTGGTTACTGTTATCATTCAGGGTGCTGGGGGAAACAATGTCTCTCTTTTATTCAAACCCTGGCTACGTTTGATGGCATGGAAGTTGAATGGCTGATTCTAGCCCAGAGAGAGATCCCTGATAAGGTCATCCCGACTATGATCCAAGCCAGAAAGAGGGAAACACCTAAACATTACCCCCGTATTTGGAAGAAATACATCTCTTCGTGTGAGAGCAGAAATTATTCTGCGGTGGAATTTTATCTGGGTCATTTACTGCTTTTTCTTCAGTCAGGTGTGGATGTTGGCCTACGTCTGGGCTCCATAAAAGTCCAGATTTCGGCCTTGTCCATTTTCTTTCAGAAACAATTGGCTTCTTTACCTGAGGTCCAGACATTCTTGAAAAGTGTTCTGCACATCCAACCTCACTTTTTGCATCCCACAGCACCTTGGGATCTCAATTTGGTGCTGCAGTTCCTCCAATTGGACTTACAGGAAGTAGATGTAAAATATCTTACGTGGAAATCTGTCACACAGTTGGCCTTGGCTTCAGCAAGACATGTGGTAAAAGTAATAAAATTATCCCACGCTTGAGATATTTAAACAGCAGCTCCCATAAATTATACAGTTAATAATATAAAAATTGGGGTACTTAGTGTGTTAAAAATAATAGATAAATGGCAAACACCTGTTAAAAAGAAAGATTAGTAATGTTTACAGCACTTTTTGTGCATGTGCAGGTGTCCATAGGCGGGTTCCGTAGTTAAGCCGTTTCCCGCAGAGCAGCAGTGTTGAGGCTGGCTAGCTAACTTTCCCTATTTCTGCCTACCTTGTACAGAAACTTCAATCTTCGATCTCTCCCTCTGTCTGGCTGGTTCCCGCAAACCGTCTCTCTGTATTTGCACTCGTCGGTACTGGCTAGATGACGTGGTTGGTTACTGGACTCTCCTGCTCCTGCTAACGCTCGTCCAACGCATTTCAGACCCGTGGGTCCTTAGTCATGGATAGCGTCCATGTGGTCAATTGTCCTTTTTATGTAATGCCTTTATTAGTTAATTGGCTGATTGGAATTAATTAAAAGTTTGATTTAAAAACGTTTACAGGTGTTTGCACTTTATTATGTGTGAAATAGTTGCTGTTTTTGTTAGCACTATAAGTATGTTAAAATAAAAGTCTATGGGGGTAATTCTGAGTTGATCGCAGCAGCAAGTTTGTTAGCAATTGGGCAAAACCATGGGGGTCATTCCGAGTTGTTCGCTCGCAAGTGGATTTTAGCAGATTTGCTCATGCTAAGTAGTGATGAGCGGGTTCGGTTCCTCGGAATCCGAACCCCCCCGAACTTCAGCCTTTTTACACGGGTCCGAGGCAGACTCGGATCTTCCCGTCTTGCTCGGTTAACCCGAGCGCGCCCGAACGTCATCATCCCGCTGTCGGATTCTCGCGAGGCTCGGATTCTATCGCGAGACTCGGATTCTATATAAGGAGCCGCGCGTCGCCGCCATTTTCACACGTGCATTGAGATTGATAGGGAGAGGACGTGGCTGCGTCCTCTCCGTTTAGAATAGAAATAGATAGAGAGTGAGAGTGAGACACTTGATTTACTGGAGCTTAGGAGTACTCAGAGAGTGCAGAGTTTACTAGTGACTGACCAGTGACCACCAGTGCAGTTTTATTATTATTTAATATAATTCGTTCTCTGTCTGAAAAAAAACGATACACAGTGACACAGTATACCATATCTGTGCTCAGCCTCAGTGTGCTGCATCATCTATGTATATCTGACTGTGCTGAGTGCTCACTGCTCACACAGCTTAATTGTGGGGGAGACTGGGGAGCAGTTATAGCAGGAGTACATTAACAGTGCACACTTTTGCTGCCAGAGTGCCACTGCCAGTGTGACTGACCAGTGACCACTGACCACCAGTATATTGTGATTGTCTGCCTGAAAAAGTTAAACACTCGTCGTGTGGTGTTTTTATTCTATAAACGCATTCTGCTGACAGTGTCCAGCAGGTCCGTCATTATATAATATATACCTGTCCTGCAGTAGTGATAACACTGGCGTGCGCAGCACTTTTGATTAGGGGGTGCACCGTCGGAGGGGTGTGTCTAGCACTGCCTTTTGGGCGTGTCTAGAACCATCTATTGATGGTCAATGCATATAAAATATCCACCCTTGTACCAATCCTAACAAAGCAGATACATTGTCATATGTTGTGGTGTGCACCAAACAAACACCCCTGATGACACTCACTGCAATTACAGTGCTCCTCCTCAGCCTGGTCTGGCTCCCCCTCTCTTTTCCCTGCAAGCTGCAGTCATTCACTAACACTGACAGTCGCAGACTAGTTACTGCTGCTGCTGGAAAAACGAGTGACGTGTCAATGCTGCTGCTGATCGCCTGCCAGTATTGAACTTGTCTTCCTCACGTAACATCACACTGTTTTTGTACGTGGAGGTGGAGCTGGGATTTGAAAGCCGGTGGCAGTGGCACCCAGGCATCCGGTCAGTAGTGCAGTCCTGACAGGGTGCAGCGCAGAGGGGACAGTAATCTGCCTGCTCGGCGATTGCTGCATCAGGCATGTGAGATTGGGGTGCCGGACATTAGGGGGTGCCTGTGCGCACCAGGCACCCCCCCTGCGCACACCTATGAGTGATATATATATTTTTTTTATATCATTATCATCCAGTCTATATTAGCAGCAGACGCAGTACGGTAGTCCACGGCTGTAGCTACCTCTGTGTCGGCAGTCGCTCGTCCACCCATAATTGTATACCACCTACCTGTGGTGTTTTTTTTTTTCTATCTTCTTGATACTAGTAGCTTACTTTAGGAGTCTGCAGTGCTGACAGTGTCCAGCAGGTCCGTCATTATATAATATATACCTGTCCGGCTGCAGTAGTGATATATATATATTTTTTATATCATTATCATCCAGTCTATATTAGCAGCAGACGCAGTACGGTAGTCCACGGCTGTAGCTACCTCTGTGTCGGCAGTCGCTCGTCCATCCATAATTGTATACCACCTACCTGTTGTGTTTTTTTTTTCTATCTTCTTGATACTAGTAGCTTACTTTAGGAGTCTGCAGTGCTGACAGTGTCCAGCAGGTCCGTCATTATATAATATATACCTGTCCGGCTGCAGTAGTGATATATATATATTTTTTATATCATTATCATCCAGTCTATATTAGCAGCAGATGCAGTACGGTAGTCCACGGCTGTAGCTACCTCTGTGTCGGCAGTCGCTCGTCCATCCATAATTGTATACCACCTACCTGTTGTGTTTTTTTTTTCTATCTTCTTGATACTAGTAGCTTACTTTAGGAGTCTGCAGTGCTGACAGTGTCAAGCAGGTCCGTCATTATATAATATATACCTGTCCGGCTGCAGTAGTGATATATATATATTTTTTATATCATTATCATCCAGTCTATATTAGCAGCAGACGCAGTACGGTAGTCCACGGCTGTAGCTACCTCTGTGTCGGCAGTCGCTCGTCCATCCATAATTGTATACCACCTACCTGTGGTGTTTTTTTTTTCTCTATCTTCTTGATACTAGTAGCTTACTTTAGGAGTCTGCAGTGCTGACAGTGTCCAGCAGGTCCGTCATTATATAATATATACCTGTCCGGCTGCAGTAGTGATATATATATATTTTTTATATCATTATCATCCAGTCTATATTAGCAGCAGACGCAGTACGGTAGTCCACGGCTGTAGCTACCTCTGTGTCGGCAGTCGCTCATCCATCCATAATTGTATACCACCTACCTGTGGTGGGTTTTTTTTTTTCTATCTTCTTAATACTAGTAGCTTACTTTAGGAGTCTGCAGTGCTGACAGTGTCCAGCAGGTCTGTCATTATATAATATATACTTGTCCGGCTGCAGTAGTGATATATATATATTTTTTATATCATTATCATCCAGTCTATATTAGCAGCAGACGCAGTACGGTAGTCCACGGCTGTAGCTACCTCTGTGTCGGCAGTCGCTCGTCCATCCATAATTGTATACCACCTACCTGTTGTGTTTTTTTTTTTTTTTCTATCTTCTTGATACTAGTAGCTAACTTTAGGAGTCTGCAGTGCTGACAGTGTCCAGCAGGTCCGTCATTATATAATATATACCTGTCCGGCTGCAGTAGTGATATATATATATTTTTTATATCATTATCATCCAGTCTATATTAGCAGCAGACGCAGTACGGTAGTCCACGGCTGTAGCTACCTCTGTGTCGGCAGTCGCTCGTCCATCCATAAGTATACTAGTATCCATCCATCTCCATTGTTTACCTGAGGTGCCTTTTAGTTGTGCCTATTAAAATATGGAGAACAAAAATGTTGAGGTTCCAAAAATAGGGAAAGATCAAGATCAACTTCCACCTCGTGCTGAAGCTGCTGCCACTAGTCATGGCCGAGACGATGAAATGCCATCAACGTCGTCTGCCAAGGCCGATGCCCAATGTCATAGTACAGAGCATGTAAAATCCAAAACACCAAATATCAGTAAAAAAAGGACTCAAAAATCTAAAATAAAATTGTCGGAGGAGAAGCGTAAACTTGCCAATATGCCATTTACCACACGGAGTGGCAAGGAACGGCTGAGGCCCTGGCCTTTGTTCATGGCTAGTGGTTCAGCTTCACATGAGGATGGAAGCACTCAGCCTCTCGCTAGAAAAATGAAAAGACTCAAGCTGGCAAAAGCACAGCAAAGAACTGTGCGTTCTTCGAAATCACAAATCCACAAGGAGAGTCCAATTGTGTCGTTTGCGATGCCTGACCTTCCCAACACTGGACGTGAAGAGCATGCGCCTTCCACCATTTGCACGCCCCCTGCAAGTGCTGGAAGGAGCACCCGCAGTCCAGTTCCTGATAGTCAGATTGAAGATGTCAGTGTTGAAGTACACCAGGATGAGGAGGATATGGGTGTTGCTGGCGCTGGGGAGGAAATTGACCAGGAGGATTCTGATGGTGAGGTGGTTTTTTTAAGTCAGGCACCCGGGGAGACACCTGTTGTCCGTGGGAGGAATAGGGCCATTGACATGCCTGGTGAAAATACCAAAAAAATCAGCTCTTCGGTGTGGAAGTATTTCAACAGAAATGCGGACAACATTTGTCAAGCCGTGTGTTGCCTTTGTCAAGCTGTAATAAGTAGGGGTAAGGACGTTAACCACCTCGGAACATCCTCCCTTATACGTCACCTGCAGCGCATTCATCAAAAGTCAGTGACAAGTTCAAAAACTTTGGGCGACAGCGGAAGCAGTCCACTGACCAGTAAATCCCTTCCTCTTGTAACCAAGCTCACGCAAACCACCCCACCAACTCCCTCTGTCAATTTCCTCCTTCCCCAGGAATGCCAATAGTCCTGCAGGCCATGTCACTGGCAATTCTGACGAGTCCTCTCCTGCCTGGGATTCCTCCGATGCATCCTTGCGTGTAACGCCTACTGCTGCTGGCGCTGCTGCTGTTGTTGCTGCTGGGAGTCGATGGTCATCCCAGAGGGGAAGTCGTAAGACCACTTTTACTACTTCCACCAAGCAATTGACTGTCCAACAGTCCTTTGCGAGGAAGATGAAATATCACAGCAGTCATCCTGCTGCAAAGCGGATAACTGAGGCCTTGGCATCCTGGGTGGTGAGAAACGTGGTTCCGGTATCCATCATTACTGCAGAGCCAACTAGAGACTTGTTGGAGGTACTGTGTCCCCGGTACCAAATACCATCTAGGTTCCATTTCTCTAGGCAGGCGATACCGAAAATGTACACAGACCTCAGAAAAAGACTCACCAGTGTCCTAAAAAATGCAGTTGTACCCAATGTCCACTTAACCACGGACATGTGGACAAGTGGAGCAGGGCAGGCTCAGGACTATATGACTGTGACAGCCCACTGGGTAGATGTATGGACTCCCGCCGCAAGAACAGCAGCGGCGGCACCAGTAGCAGCATCTCGCAAACGCCAACTCTTTCCTAGGCAGGCTACGCTTTGTATCACCGCTTTCCAGAATACGCACACAGCTGAAAACCTCTTACGGCAACTGAGGAAGATCATCGCGGAATGGCTTACCCCAATTGAACTCTCCTGTGGATTTGTGGCATCGGACAACGCCAGCAATATTGTGTGTGCATTAAATCTGGGCAAATTCCAGCACGTCCCATGTTTTGCACATACCTTGAATTTGGTGGTGCAGAATTATTTAAAAAACGAGAGGGGCGTGCAAGAGATGCTGTCGGTGGCCAGAAGAATTGCGGGACACTTTCGGCGTACAGGCACCACGTACAGAAGACTGGAGCACCACCAAACACACCTGAACCTGCCCTGCCATCCTCTGAAGCAAGAAGTGGTAACGAGGTGGAATTCAACCCTCTATATGCTTCAGAGGTTGGAGGAGCTGCAAAAGGCCATTCAAGCCTATGCAACTGAGCACGATATAGGAGGTGGAATGCACCTGTCTCAAGCGCAGTGGAGAATGATTTCAACGTTGTGCAAGGTTCTGCAACCTTTTGAACTTGCCACACGTGAAGTCAGTTCAGACACTGCCAGCCTGAGTCAGGTCATTCCCCTCATCAGGCTTTTGCAGAAGAAGCTGGAGACATTGAAGGAGGAGCTAACACAGAGCGATTCCGCTAGGCATGTGGGACTTGTGGATGGAGCCCTTAATTCGCTTAACAAGGATTCACGGGTGGTCAATCTGTTGAAATCAGAGCACTACATTTTGGCCACCGTGCTCGATCCTAGATTTAAAACCTACCTTGGATCTCTCTTTCCGGCAGACACAAGTCTGCTGGGGTTCAAAGAACTGCTGGTGACAAAATTGTCAAGTCAAGCGGAACGCGACCTGTCAACATCTCCTCCTTCACATTCTCCCGCAACTGGGGGTGCGAGGAAAAGGCTCAGAATTCCGAGCCCACCCGCTGGCGGTGATGCAGGGCAGTCTGGAGCGACTGCTGATGCTGACATCTGGTCCGGACTGAAGGACCTGACAACGATTACGGACATGTCGTCTACTGTCACTGCATATGATTCTCTCCCCATTGAAAGAATGGTGGAGGATTATATGAGTGACCGCATCCAAGTAGGCACGTCAGACAGTCCGTACTTATACTGGCAGGAAAAAGAGGCAATTTGGAGGCCCTTGCACAAACTGGCTTTATTCTACCTAAGTTGCCCTCCCACAAGTGTGTACTCCGAAAGAGTGTTTAGTGCCGCCGCTCACCTTGTCAGCAATCGGCGTACGAGGTTACATCCAGAAAATGTGGAGAAGATGATGTTCATTAAAATGAATTATAATCAATTCCTCCGTGGAGACATTCACCAGCAGCAATTGCCTCCACAAAGTACACAGGGAGCTGAGATGGTGGATTCCAGTGGGGACGAATTGATAATCTGTGAGGAGGGGGATGTACACGGTGATATATCGGAGGATGATGATGAGGTGGACATCTTGCCTCTGTAGAGCCAGTTTGTGCAAGGAGAGATTAATTGCTTCTTTTTTGGTGGGGGTCCAAACCAACCCGTCATTTCAGTCACAGTCGTGTGGCAGACCCTGTCACTGAAATGATGGGTTGGTTAAAGTGTGCATGTCCTGTTTATACAACATAAGGGTGGGTGGGAGGGCCCAAGGACAATTACATCTTGCACCTCTTTTTTCTTTCATTTTTCTTTGCGTCATGTGCTGTTTGGGGAGTAGTTTTTGGAAGGGCCATCCTGCGTGACACTGCAGTGCCACTCCTAGATGGGCCAGGTGTTTGTGTCGGCCACTTGGGTCGCTTATCTTAGTCACACAGCTACCTCATTGCGCATCTTTTTTTTCTTCTTTGCGTCATGTGCTGTTTGGGGAGTAGTTTTTGGAAGGGCCATCCTGCGTGACACTGCAGTGCCACTCCTAGATGGGCCAGGTGTTTGTGTCGGCCACTTGGGTCGCTTATCTTAGTCACACAGCTACCTCATTGCGCATCTTTTTTTTCTTCTTTGCATCATGTGCTGTTTGGGGAGTAGTTTTTTGAAGGGCCATCCTGCGTGACACTGCAGTGCCACTCCTAGATGGGCCAGGTGTTTGTGTCGGCCACTAGGGTCGCTTAGCTTAGTCACACAGCTACCTCATTGCGCCTCTTTTTTTCTTTGCGTCATGTGCTGTTTGGGGGGTGTTTTTTGGAAGGGCCATCCTGCGTGACACTGCAGTGCCACTCCTAGATGGGCCAGGTGTTTGTGTCGGCCACTAGGGTCGCTTAGCTTACTCACACAGCTACCTCATTGCGCCTCTTTTTTTTCTTCTTTGCGTCATGTGCTGTTTGGGGAGTAGTTTTTTGAAGGGCCATCCTGCGTGACACTGCAGTGCCACTCCTAGATGGGCCAGGTGTTTGTGTCGGCCACTTGGGTCGCTGAGCTTAGTCATCCAGCGACCTCGGTGCAAATTTTAGGACTAAAAATAATATTGTGAGGTGTGAGGTGTTCAGAATAGACTGAAAATGAGTGGAAATTATGGTTATTGAGGTTAATAATACTTTGGGATCAAAATGACCCCCAAATTCTATGATTTAAGCTGTTTTTTAGGGTTTTTTGAAAAAACACCCGAATCCAAAACACACCCGAATCCGACAAAAAAAATTCGGTGAGGTTTTGCCAAAACGCGTTCGAACCCAAAACACGGCCGCGGAACCGAACCCAAAACCAAAACACAAAACCCGAAAAATTTCCGGTGCTCATCACTAATGCTAAGCCGCCGCCTACTGGGAGTGAATCTTAGCATCTTAAAATTGCGAACGATGTATTCGCAATATTGCGATTACACACCTTGTAGCAGTTTCTGAGTAGCTCCAGACTTACTCGGCATCTGCGATCATTTCAGTGCTTGTCGTTCCTGGTTTGACGTCACAAACACACCCAGCGTTCGCCCAGACACTCCCCCGTTTCTTCGGCCACTCCTGCGTTTTTTCCGGAAACGGTAGCGTTTTTTCTCACACGCCCATAAAACGGCCTGTTTCCGCCCAGTAACACCCATTTCCTGTCAATCACATTACGATCGCCAGAACGAAGAAAAAGCCGTGAGTAAAAATCCTAACTGCATAGCAAATTTACTTGGCGCAGTCGCAGTGCGGACATTGCGCATGCGCATTAAGCTGAAAATCGCTGCGATGCGAAGATTTTTACCGAGCGAACAACTCGGAATGACCCCCCATGTGCACTGCAGGGGGCGCAGATATAACATGTGCAGAGAGAGTTAGATTTGGGTAGGGTAATTTGTTTCTGTGCACGGTACATACTGGTTGCTTTATTCTTACAATGCAATTTAGATTTCAGTTTGAATACACCCCACCCAAATCTAACTCTCTCTGCGCGTTATATCTGTCCCCCCTGCAGTGCACATGGTTTTGCCCATCTGCTAACAAATTTGCTGCTACGATCAACTCAGAATTAGGCTCTATGTGAGATAAAATTACTATATGTATGATAATTAAACGATATGTTATAGAAAGGAATCAAAATCAATGTTACGTCCTGTAGGTTCTAATGTTTGTAATAAAAAGATCCATTTTATTTCTGCTATTTTCAATTTTTCTGAAATATTTCCTCCTCTCCAGTTTGGGGTAAATTTCTGTATTCCTATGAATTGTAAACCAGAAGGATTTTTATTATGTCTCTCGGAAAAATGTTTGGATACGCTATGCGTTTGTAAGCCTTTTTTAATATTATAAATGTGTTCTGCGATGCGGATTTTCATCTTTCTTTTTGTTTGTCCAACATACTGCAAGCCGCACGGGCATTGGAGAAGGTAAATCATTACCTCTGTGTCACAAGATACTTTGTCTCTTATTTTGTAACTTTTGTTTGTTACATTGCAGGTGAACATTGTTGCAGGTTTTGTTGTTTCAGCAAGACGTGTGTCGGAGCTGGGGGCGTTGTCTCGCAAGAGCGCCTATTTAATCTTCCATGAAGACAGCGCTGAACTCAGAATTCGTCAGCAATTTCTTCCTAAAGTGGTGTCTGCGTTTCACATCAACCAACCTATTTTGGTTCGGGTTGTTACCGACACCTCTGCTACTTCAAAGTGTTTGGATGTTGTGAGGGCTTTGAAGGTGTAAGTGAAGCAAACAGCTCGTCACAGAAAATCAGACTCGCTGTTTGTTCTTTATGATCCCAATAAGATTGGGTGTCCTGCTTCAAACCAGTCCATTGCACGCTGGATCAGGATCACTATCCAGCATGCTTATTCCACGGCAGGATTGCCAGTTCCAAAATCTGTATAGGACCACTCTACTAGGTCGGTGGGTTCTTCTTGGGTGGCTGCCCGGGGTGTCTCAGCTTTCCAGCTCTGCCAAGTAGCTACTTGGTCAGGTTCGAACACGTTTGCTTAATTCTACAAATTCGATACTTTGGCCTCTGAGGACCTTCAGTTTAGTCAATCAGTTCTGCAGGAACCTCAGAACTCTCCCACCCAGTTTGGGAGCTTTGGTACTTCCCCATGGTACTAAATGGATTCCCAGTATCCTCCAGGGCGTAAGAGAAAATAGGATTTTAATTACCTACTGGTAAATCCTTTTCTCGTAGTCCGTAGAGGATACTGTACGCCCGCCCGGTGCTTTGCACTTCCTGCACTTTGACTTGGTTAAGTATTGTTGTTTGGTTCAGCTGTTGCTGTTTCTGTTTCAAGTTTGGTTAGCTTGGCTTTCCTATTGTTTGGGTGTGCTGGGTCGGAATCTCACCACTATCCTTTTATATCCTTCTCTTAAAGTATGTCCGTCTATAAAGCTTTGGCTACTGGAAAAAAATAACCTTTTCTCACTGGTGATGAGGTTGAGTCCACTCAGTGCACCAGAGTTACACAATATTTTGACATCTGGTCAGGTCACAATCAATTTCCCAACATTAGTGACACCTCTACCGTTACTCAATTTGATACTGTAACCATCCATAGAATAGTCGAGGATTATTTTAATTGCTGTGTAACAATGTACAAATGTGCATTTCAGACAAGCCCTTTGACTACTGGGGAAAAAAAGGCTATTTGGAGCCCATTGCACAAACTTGCTTTGATGTACTTAAGCTGCCCTCCCTCCAGTATGTAATTGGAAAGAGTTTTCAGCAGAGCTGGGAAACTTGTAAGTGATCATTGTAAGAGGCTACTTCCTCAAAATGCGGAAAAGCTGATGTTCATGAAAATGAAATACAAATTCCATAAGGAAGACTTTTCCCGCCATTTATGACATGAGTTAATATCGTGTGATGATGATGTTAACACTGATGAGGGTGTTCATTATTCATTATTATTTACTTATATAGCTTACACATATTCCACAGCACTTTTAAGAGAAAATTTGGTCATTAACATCAGTCCCGGCTCCAGTGGAGCTTACAATCTATATTCACTACCACATGTACACAGTCATGCTAGGGTTCATTTTTTGTTTTTGTTTTGGAACAAATTAACCTACCAGTATATTTTTGGATTGCAGGAGGAAACCAGAGTACCTGGAGGAAACCCACACAAGTAGAGCCATGGTGGGTATCGAACCCATGACCTCAGTGATGTGAGGCAATAATGCTAACCATTACACCATCCATACTGCTGTGATAATGACAACATTTCCCCATTGTGGTAACAAAACACTGTTGGCTGCATTATGCCCATTGGTATCTTGTTTTGTGGGGGCCCAATCAAACAAAGCACTTCAGCTACAAAAGTGGAAGTCCCTGTCGCTGAAGTTCTTGGTTTGTTAAACTGTGCATGTCCTTTTTAACCCTCGGTCAGGCGCAGGTGGCCTGACAGGTGCAGAAAGCTGTTCTCGCTCACATCTCCGCCCCAAGGTGGCGCAGGGGCCTGTCCCTCATAGTATCTTCCTATCTCTAGGTGCTGTTCAAAATCCCCCTAGTCAGTTTTCCCACCGCCTGCGTAGAGTGCGGTAGTTTCCCTCCTGGCCTCTCAGGCCCATTGCGCCCAAACTCGTCTTTTGAAGGTTCGTATTGCCTTTTATTTTCATCTATTAATTGTTTATTTTACTCATTTTATGAATGAAAATTACAAAGGTTGTGGATATTTTGCGGAAATATGAAGGTTTGTCCAGGGTGGCCTCCCAGGCCCACAGCGCCTTCAAATTTTAGCATTTTTTGTTTTACTTACTTTGAGGTTAATAATTGATCAGATTTCGAATATTCTCTCTTTGTACGTCCTAATGAAGGTCACTGATCACTTTAAGAGCATTAAAATTGAGTTAATTAGGTGCTAATGATGATTTTCTAACAGGTGCCTGTCAGACACCTTGCGCCTGAACTTGGGAGTCCCAGAGGTGCGCCTGATGGAGGGTTAATAAGAGTGGGTGAAAGGGCCACAAGAACAATTCTATCTTGTACTACTTATCTTTTCTGAAACGACTGTGTAGCAATGTTTCATAGATGTGCTGTAAATTGCTGTGTGTTTGTGCTGCTGCTCTGTCGCTTAGTAACCAGCCAGCTCACTGCAGACTTAGGCCAATATTGTTGAAAACAATATTATGAGCTGCGGGGTGGTCAAAATTGACTGGACATGAATGGTATTGAGGTTATTAATACTGTAGGAACAGAGACAGGCCCAAATTACATGACGTTATCAGTTTTTAGCATAAAAAAAACGAGTGTGCCTGCTCTTAAAATCCTGATGCCACTGGGCTCCCTCACCTAGCCAGAGGAAAAGAGATCTGTTGCCTTTTTGGGGTCTCCATGGGTTCCTGCCATCTTCCACCCTCCACCTACCAACTGAGGGACCAGAGGGGTTATTTTCATGGAGCTGGAGGACACTGTTAAGTGTCCTAGCAGGTTGTGGCCTTCTCCTTTCTGTGAAGCCGGGGACTTCAGTCTGACCCGCAACCCATGAGCAAGGTGTGGCCGGCACAGTGCTCCACGATGACGGGATTGCCGGAGGCCAACGACAGAGATGCTGATCTCTGCAGTGGATACAGCAGCATCCATGGAAGCCTCCCTCCCTGAGCCGTTGGTAGCAAAGCTCTGTGTCATCCATGTGTGGAGGCAGCGGCGGCTCCACAGCGCTAGACGGACCTGTGCTCTCACTCTCCCTACTTCACCAGGTTAGTCTCCTCTGGACCAGGCTGTTGTGCTTACAGTGAGGGGCAAAGTTGACTGGCTCTGCTATCCTGGCTGTCCTCCGCTTTGATGTAGTTTTCTGTGACCACTCCAGGTGTCGTCACAGCATTCCCACACACTTTCCACATAACATTCTTCCAGCCCCATTGACACCCGGGGAGAACGCCACAGATGTACTGTAGCTTACCATCAGGGGCTAGGGATCGTTCTCCTGCTGTTGCCCTGCTTCTCACCCCCTCCTCCCCACAGACTAATTTCTGCTGCTGCTTCACAGTTGGAGCCCGGAGGTTGCGGTAGTGGGGACTGAATGGAGCCCTCCTTACCTGGCAGCCGTGTAGAGCTCATTTTACAAGTGGTCTCATCGCCCCCGTGGTGTTGCCTGCAGGATTCCTGGGGTCCTGATTTGTTTCTTATTGCTGTGACATATGAATGCTACTGCCTAGCAATTAGCCCACACTGCCCTGAATCATGGCTGGATATACTGAAGGAGATTGTCTTGTTGTCAAGGGCTTTGTGTTGTGCAGCCCCAGGTGGACGTTAGGACTGACCTGCTTCTTGGTCCTCAAGTAACTACCTTCCCGGATGGGGATGGTCGAAGACCACCAGGCCTGCCCTGCCTCTGCAATGCGAGAGTCATGCAGCCACAGCTAGGTTGACTGACCCCTCCGTTTGATTTGCTGTGCGCTCCTCAGATAAACAACACACTAAACCACGATCCCGCTCGGTGCAGCAAAATTATGCTCCGCAAGCTAATCCAAGGTGGTCCCCTCCGGTGGTTTTTTTCTAGCCCCTGAGTCTCATATACCCACAACGCTCAATTTGTAGGACTTTACACTGCGGATTCAGCTGGAGGTAGATTTCACCTCACTTCTTTGTGTAGTTTTTTTTCTATCTATAGCTATCGGTCATCATGAGTAAAACCAACACCACTACTAGAAAGAAAGCCAAGAAAGAGAACATCATCTTACAAGTACACTCATTCACTGATTTGCAAGAAAAATATAGACTCTCTAACGCCTTATATTTCCAATACTTACAAATTCATAATTTTATACAATCTCTATGTCAATCTCTATGTCTATGCATATCCCTACTCCTCTAGAAAGATCATGTAGATACGGGCCCACCGATAGAGGTACTAGTTCACTTTTTTACAATTCTATTTTGACACTGGATCCTCCCCCTACCGAACCTCACGAACAGGCTTGGGAGACAGACTTAGGTTTACATATGGAAGTTGATGTTTGGGATTCAATTCGTACAGCGATATCCAAATGCTCTATAAGCATGGCCATACGTGAAAACTCACATAAGGTCTACACTAGATGGTACCTAGTGCCCAAAAAGCTACATCTAATGTACCCAAGCATCTCTAATCTATGTTAGAGAAACTGTGGGCAAGTAGGCTCATTCTACCATATTTGGTGGTCTTGCCCAGTGATTGCCCGTTATTGGAAAATGGTTAGCTCTCTTATCTCTACACTCACTGAGCTCATAACACCCCTTTCTCCTACACATTTATGCAACTGTGCCCCAGTCGAAAACCGATCCAAGGAATCAAACAAATTGATCCTTCATATCTCGAGTGCCGCTACATATCAATTAGTGTGTAATTGGAAAGCTTTTAATGCCCCCAATAAACAGGAACTACTAAATAGAATATGGTTCATCTCGAAGATGGAATATATTACCAGTCTGCAAAACAGCACGGTGCTCAAATTTCACTCCATATGGCTCCCTTGGTATAGGCTTCACAATACCGGCCTCCCAAGCCTTAGTTAAAGTTCTGACCCCACATATCATCTCTTACTCTTTTATACACTTTTGCTTTTATTTTTATCCCGACTCGTCATGGGAACCCTTTTCCTTTACCCCTCGTCTCCTACTTCTCTTTCCTCTCCGTCACTTACCATGTGTAAACTCTCTTTTCAAACAGCGCCTTTAATCCTCTTTTAAGCTACTTCTTAGGCGCTTTCTTTCCACGTATATGCAAGAGTTATTGTTCAATGGTAACGTCTCTCTGTAGCTGGACCACATTTTATTCTTATTCAGAGATGTTTTGTATGTTGCTATGTTCTTTTTTATTATTTTATGTCTGTCGAACCAATTTCAATGTTCTCTTTGGTTTATGTTTGTTATCGACTTACTCCAGATCGACATTTCTGCGATTTGTCTATTTTTCTCAATAAAAAATGTATGATTTAAAATAAAAAACAAACACAAAGAACTACAGTTCCAAAATCAAGACATGTGAGGCTGGTTTTGTCACATTGGAACTAAAAGACAAAATGAATACAGATCGAAAACCATAACGTGGTCATCTCTAAAATATCAAATAAACGCTTTTATGGCAAAGGTTCTATACATTATTAAATATAAATATATTTGCAAATTAATTTTCTTTTAATGATAAATTGCATAATGATCGCATTTACTGTAACCTACAATGCTGGCCAACAATTTCTCTCTCTCTGTTTCAATACAAACAAGTTTACTTTCTACCCGATCACTAATATTAGGCTTCTTTTCTTTCTTATAACATTAGTAACTGATTCATTTGTTTCTAAAAATATCTTTCCAGCCTTTTAAGTACCATTTAATGTTTGTCACCTCAAGCTTTCCTCCCAAAACTGATCTTATACATTACGTATATAGTGAATATGACCTGTTTCTCTGAAATTACACCTCTGCTGCTTTCAATTCTATGTTTGCTATTGCTCAGATCCACATTGGTACTGTATGCCCTACTTCTCTGCTATTTCTGACTTCATTGGTATCGCTCTTCACCCCTAATTGTTATTGTTCTCCTCCCCTAATTTATCCAGCTCAATGAATACTTTTTTCATTTTATACATAAATAATTACTATTTGGTATATTTTCAGAATATTAAAAATAAACAACATTTTTTAAAGTACTATGATTTTAAATGTAAAATATCTCAATAAGAGGACTGCAGTTTGGGAGCTTTGGTACATCCCCATGGTACTAAATGGATTCCCAGTATCCTCCAGGGCGTAAGAGAAAATAGGATTTTAATTACCTACTGGTAAATCCTTTTCTCGTAGTCCGTAGAGGATACTGTACGCCCGCCCGGTGCTTTGTACTTCCTGCACTTTGACTTGGTTAAGTATTGTTGTTTGGTTCAGCTGTTGCTGTTTCTGTTTCAAGTTTGGTTAGCTTGGCTTTCCTCTTGTTTGTGTGTGCTGGGTCGGAATCTCACCACTATCCTTTTATATCCTTCTCTTAAAGTATGTCCCTCTATAAAGCTTTGGCTACTGGAAAAAAATAACCTTTTCTCACTGGTGATGAGGTTGAGTCCACTCAGTGCACCAGAGTTACACAATATTTTGACATCTGGTCAGGTCACAATCAATTTCCCAACATTAGTGACACCTCTACCGTTACTCAATTTGATACTGTAACCATCCATAGAATAGTCAAGGATTATTTTAATTGCTGTGTAACAATGTACAAATGTGCATTTCAGACAAGCCCTTTGACTACTGGGGAAAAAAAGGCTATTTGGAGCCCATTGCACAAACTTGCTTTGATGTACTTAAGCTGCCCTCCCTCCAGTATGTAATTGGAAAGAGTTTTCAGCAGAGCTGGGAAACTTGTAAGTGATCATTGTAAGAGGCTACTTCCTCAAAATGCGGAAAAGCTGATGTTCATGAAAATGAAATACAAATTCCATAAGGAAGACTTTTCCCGCCATTTATGACATGAGTTAATATCGTGTGATGATGATGTTAACACTGATGAGGGTGTTCATTATTTATTATCATTTACTTATATAGCTCACACATATTCCACAGCACTTTTAAGAGAAAATTTGGTCATTAACATCAGTCCCTGCTCCAGTGGAGCTTACAATCTATATTCACTACCACATGTACACAGTCATGCTAGGGTTAATTTTTTGTTTTTGTTTTGGAGCAAATTAACCTACCAGTATATTTTTGGATTGCAGGAGGAAACCAGAGTACCTGGAGGAAACCCACGCAAGTAGAGCCATGGTGGGTATCGAACCCATGACCTCAGTGATGTGAGGCAGTACTGCTAACCATTACACAATCCATACTGCTGTGATAATGACAACATTTCCCCATTGTGGAAACAAAACACTGTTGGCTGCATTATGCCCATTGGTATCTTGTTTTGTGGGGGCCCAATCAAACAAAGCACTTCAGCTACAAAAGTGAAAGTCCCTGTTGCTAAAGTTCTTGGTTTGTTAAACTGTGCATGTCCTTTTTAACCCTCGGTCAGGCGCAGCTGGCCTGACAGGTGCAGAAAGCTGTTCTCGCTCGCATCTCCGCCCCAAGGTGGCGCAGGGGCCTGTCCCTCATAGTATCTTCCTATCTCTAGGTGCTGTTCAAAACCCCCCTAGTCAGTTTTCCCACCGCCTGCGTAGAGTGCGGTAGTTTCCCTCCTGGCCTCTCAGGCCCATTGCGCTCAAACTCGTCCGACTTTTGAAGGTTCTTATTGCCTTTTATTTTCATCTATTAATTGTTTATTTTACTCATTTTATGAATGAAAATTACAAAGGTTGTGGATATTTTGCGGAAATGTGAAGATTTCTCCAGGGTGGCCTCCCAGGCCCACAGCGCCTTCAAATTTTAGCATTTTTTGTTTTACTTACTTTGAGGTTAATAATTGATCAGATTTCGAATATTCTCTCTTTGTACGTCCTAATGAAGGTCACTGATCACTTTAAGAGCATTAGAATTGAGTTAATTAGGTGCTAATGATGATTTTCTAACAGGTGCCTGTCAGACACCTTGCGCCTGAACTTGGGAGTCCCAGAGGTGCGCCTGATGGAGGGTTAATAAGAGTGGGTGAGAGGGCCACAAGAACAATTCTATCTTGTACTACTTATCTTTTCTGAAACGGCTGTGTAGCAATGTTTCATAGATGTGCTGTAAATTGCTGTGTGTTTGTGCTGCTGCTCTGTCGCTTAGTAACCAGCCAGCTCACTGCAGACTTAGGCCAATATTGTTGAAAACAATATTATGAGCTGCGGGGTGGTCAAAATTGACTGGACATGAATGGTATTGAGGTTATTAATACTGTAGGAACAGAGACAGGCCCAAATTACATGACGTTATCAGTTTTTAGCATAAAAAAAACGAGTGTGCCTGCTCTTAAAATCCTGATGCCACTGGGCTCCCTCACCTAGCCAGAGGAAAAGAGATCTGTTGCCTTTTTGTGGTCTCCATGGGTTCCTGCCATCTTCCACCCTCCACCTACCAACTGAGGGACCAGAGGAGTTATTTTCATGGAGCTGGAGGACACTGTTAAGTGTCCTAGCAGGTTGCGGCCTTCTCCTTTCTGTGAAGCCGGGGACTCCAGTCTGACCCGCAACCCATGAGCAAGGTGTGGCCGGCACAGTGCTCCACGATGACGGGATTGCCGGAGGCCAACGACAGAGATGCTGATCTCTGCAGTGGATACAGCAGCATCCACGGAAGCCTCCCTCCCTGAGCCGTTGGTAGCAAAGCTCTATGTCATCCATGTGTGGAGGCAGCGGCGGCTCCACAGCACTAGACGGACCTGTGCTCTCACTCTCCCTGCTTCGCCAGGTTAGTCTCCTCTGGACCAGGCTGTTGTGCTTACAGTGAGGGGCAAAGTTGACTGGCTCTGCTATCCTGGCTGTCCTCCGCTTTGATGTAGTTTTCTGTGACCACTCCAGGTGTCGTCACAGCATTGCCACACACTTTCCACATAACATTCTTCCAGCCCCATTGACACCCGGGGAGAACGCCACAGATGTACTGTAGCTTACCATCAGGGGCTAGGGATTGTTCTCCTGCTGTTGCCCTGCTTCTCACCCCCTCCTCCCCACAGACTAATTTCTGCTGCTGCTTCACAGTTGGAGCCCGGAGGTTGCGGTAGTGGGGACTGAATGGAGCCCTCCTTACCTGGCAGCCGTGTAGAGCTCATTTTACAAGTGGTCTCCTCGCCCCCGTGGTGTTGCCTGCAGGATTCCTGGGGTCCTGATTTGGTTCTTATTGCTGTGACATATGAATGCTACTGCCTAGCAATCAGCCCACACTGCCCTGAATCATGGCTGGATATACTGAAGGAGATTGTCCTGTTGTCAAGGGCTTTGTGTTGTGCAGCCCCAGGTGGACATTAGGACTGACCTGCTTCTTGGTCCTCAAGTAACTACCTTCCCGGATGGGGATGGTCGAAGACCACCAGGCCTGCCCTGCCTCTGCAATGCGAGAGTCATGCAGCCACAGCTAGGTTGACTGACCCCTCCGTTTGATTTGCTGTCCGCTCCTCAGATAAACAACACACTAAACCACGATCCCGCTCGGTGCAGCAAAATTATGCTCCGCAAGCTAATCCAGGGTGGTCCCCTCCGGTGGTTTTTTTCTAGCCCCTGAGTCTCATATACCCACAACGATCAATTTGTAGGACTTTACACTGCGGATTCAGCTGGTGGTAGATTTCACCTCACTTCTTTGTGTAGTTTTTTTTCTATCTATAGCTATCGGTCATCTTGAGTAAAACCAACACCACTACTAGACAGAAAGCCAAGAAAGAGTTCATCATCTTACAAGTACACTCATTCGCTGATTTGCAAGAAAAATATAGACTCTCTAACGCCTTATATTTCCAATACTTACAAATTCATAATTTTATACAATCTCTATGTCTATCTTATCCACTGCATATCCCTACTCCTCTAGAAAGATCATGTACGGGCCCACCGATAGAGGTACTAGTTCACTTTTTTAAAATTCTATTTTGACACTGGATCCTCCCCCTACCGAACCTCACGAACAGTCTTGGGAGACAGACTTAGGTTTACATATGGAAGTTGATGTTTGGGATTCAATTCGTACAGCGATATCCAAATGCTCTATAAGCATGGCCATACGTGAAAACTCACATAAGGTCTACACTAGATGGTACCTAGTGCCCAAAAAGCTACATCTAATGTACCCAAGCATCTCTAATCTATGTTAGAGAAACTGTGGGCAAGTAGGCTCATTCTACCATATTTGGTGGTCTTGCCCAGTGATTGCCCGTTATTGGAAAATGGTTAGCTCCCTTAACTCTACACTCACTGAGCTCATAACACCCCTTTCTCCTACACATTTATGCAACTGTGCCCCAGTCGAAAACCGATCCAAGGAATCAAACAAATTGATCCTTCATATCTCGAGTGCCGCTACATATCAATTAGTGTGTAATTGGAAAGCTTTTAATGCCCCCAATAAACAGGAACTACTAAATAGAATATGGTTCATCTCGAAGATGGAATATATTACCAGTCTGCAAAACAGCACGGTGCTCAAATTTCACTCCATATGGCTCCCTTGGTATAGGCTTCACAATACCGGCCTCCCAAGCCTTAGTTAAAGTTCTGACCCCACATATCATCTCTTACTCTTTTATACACTTTTGCTTTTATTTTTATCCCGACTCGTCATGGGAACCCTTTTCCTTTACCCCTTGTCTCCTACTTCTCTTTCCTCTCCGTCACTTACCATGTATAAACTCTCTTTTCAAACAGCGCCTTCAATCCTCTCTTAAGCTACTTCTTAGGCGCTTTCTTTCCACGTATATGCAAGAGTTATTGTTCAATGGTAACGTCTCTCTGTAGCTGGACCACATTTTATTCTTATTCAGAGATGTTTTGTATGTTGCTATGTTCTTTTTTATTATTTTATGTCTGTCGAACCAATTTCTATGTTCTCTTTGGTTTATGTTTTTGTATCGACTTACTCCAGATCGACATTTCTGCGATTTGTCTATTTTTCTCAATAAAAAATGTATGATTTAAAATAAAAAACAAACGCAAAAAACTACAGGTCCAAAATCAAGACATGTGAGGCTGGTTTTGTCACATTGGAACTAAAAGACAAAATGAATACAGATCGAAAACCATAACGCGGTCATCTCTAAAATATCAAATAAACGCTTTTATGGCAAAGGTTCTATACATTATTAAATATAAATATATTTGCAAATTAATTTTCTTTTAATGATAAATTGCATAATGATCGCATTTACTGTAACCTAGAATGCTGGCCAACAATTTCTCTCTCTCTGTTTCAATACAAACAGGTTTACTTTCTACCCGATCACTAATATTAGGCTTCTTTTCTTTCTTATAACATTAGTAACTGATTCATTTGTTTCTAAAAATATCTTTCCAGCCTTTTAAGTACCATTTAATGTTTGTCACCTCAAGCTTTCCTCCCAAAACTGATCTTATACATTACGTATATAGTGAATATGACCTGTTTCTCTGAAGTTACACCTCTGCTGCTTTCCATTCTATGTTTGCTATTGCTCAGATCCACATTGGTACTGTATGCCCTACTTCTCTGCTATTTCTGACTTCATTGGTATCGCTCTTCACCCCTAATTGTTATCGCTCTCCTCCCCTAATTTATCCAGCTCAATGAATACTTTTTTCATTTTATACATAAATAAATACTATTTGGTATATTTTCAGAATATTAAAAATAAACAATTTTTTTTAAAGTACTTTGATTTTAAATGTAAAATATCTCAATAAGAGGACTGCAATTTTTAAGCCTTTAATGCAAACACCCTTCCAATCAGTGAACTGCTTACATTCATATACAAACATATACAATTATACACAAATTCCTACAAATACAAAAATACATAAGCATACATACAGTACTGTACATATACAATCACACATAAACACAAACATATATACATACATATACAGTACAAGCATACATACACACAAGACATATATGTACATTAGAGATAAGCGGCTCCGGTTCTCCGGGAACCCGGACTCACCCGAACTTCATGATCCAAGCCAGGATCTGAGTCCAGCTTGTGTTTTCCCTTGCGCCACCTTCATTCAGGCCGTGGAGCTTGTATTGAATGAACGTGTCCATGCAGTATCCATCCAGGAGTGCTGCTGTGTTGTGCATCAATGGGCTGGGGCTGCTATGTCCTCCAGGGGTGTTTTTTCCATCCATAAAGATGTTGCTATGTTCTCCAGTGGTGCTGTGTCGTCCATCCAGGTGTGTTGCTGGGCGCTCGTTAATGTTTCTTGCGAAACATAGTTGATTATTTGTGTTGCTGTGTTGTCTATCAATGGGCTGGGGCTGCTGTGTCCTCCAGTGGTACTTTTTCCATCCATAAAAGGGCTGCTGTCCCTCAGGGTTGCTCTGTCATTTTAGGGGTACTTGCTTCAGTTTAAAATAAATAAATAAGTAAAAGCTAAATATATAATATTAAAAACTTAAAGCCAAAAATATAATTGGTTAAAAAAATTTTTTTTTTGGGGGGTGGGTGATATACCTTAGTGCAGTGGTAGCCAACCATGGTCCTCGAGAGCTACCAACAGTACACGTTTTCCAGCTCACCCAGCAGGTGCACAGGTGTATTCATTACTCACTGACACATTTGAAAAGATCCACAGGTGGATAATCACTTAACTTGTGATTCTGTGAGGAGACTTGGAAAACATTAACTGTTGGTAGCTCTCGAGGACCAGGGTTGGCTACCCCTGCCTTAGTGTAACATAGTAACATAATTGTCGAGGTTGAAAAAATATAATTTGTCCATCGAGTTCAACCTATATTTTGATCTACTGTTAAGCACTGAATTTTCTTTCAGTGACCCAGATACTGTAATAGATTATTATTACAGATTATATCCTTGGATGCCTTTTTCGGCTAGAAATTTGTCTAACCCTTCTTAAACACATCAATTGAGTCAGACATTACAACCTTCTCTAGCAGTGAATTCCATATCCTTACTGCCCGCACTGTGAAGAAACCCTTCCTTCACTTGGGGGTATATTTACTAAGCTCCCGATTTTGACCGAGTTCGTGTTTTTTCTTCAAAGTGTCATCTCGGGAATTTACTAAACACAAATCTCGACAGTGATGAGGGCAGTCGTATTTTTTTTAAGGCAAAGTAAAAAAAATACGAATGAATACTAGAGATGAGCGGGTTCGGTTTCTCTGAATCCGAAACCGCCCGAACTTCATGTTTTTTTACACGGGTCCGAGCGACTCGGATCTTCCCGCCTTGCTCGGTTAACCCGAGCGCGCCCGAACGTCATCATCACGCTGTCGGATTCTCGCGAGACTCGGATTCTATATAAGGAGCCGCGCGTCGCGGCCATTTTCACACGTGCATTGAGATTGATAGGGAGAGGACGTGGCTGGCGTCCTCTCCGTTTAGAAATTAAAATAGATAGGAGAGTGAGAGTGAGACACTTCATTTACTTACTGGAGCTTAGGAGGACTTATACTAGTGACTGATGACCAGTGACCTGACCACCAGTGCAGTTTTATAATTTATTATTATTTAATAATCCGTTCTGTTCTTGTTCTCTGCCTGAAAAAAACGATACACAGTGACTCAGTCACACTCACATACCATATCTGTGCTCAGCCCAGTGTGCTGCATCATCTATGTATAATATCTGACTGTGCTCACACAGCTTAATTGTGGGGGAGGCTGGGGAGCAGTTATAGGTTATAGCAGGAGCCAGGAGTACATATTAAACAGTGCACACTTTTGCTGCCAGAGTGCCACTGCCAGTGTGACTGACCACTGACCACTGTGACCAGTGACCTGACCACACTGACCACCAGTATAGTATATTGTGATTGAATGTCTGCCTGAAGAAGTACACTCGTCGTGTGACTTGTGTGGTGTTTTTTTATTCTATAAAAATTAAAAAACTCATTCTGCTGACAGACAGTGTCCAGCAGGTCCGTCATTATATAATATATACCTGTCCGGCTGCAGTAGTGATATATATATATTTTTTATATCATTATTTATCATCCAGTCTATACTAGCAGCAGACACAGTACGGTAGTTCACGGCTGTAGCTACCTCTGTGTCGGCACTCGGCAGTCCATCCATGATTGTATACCACCTACCCGTGGTTTTTTTTTTCTTTCTTCTTTATACATACTACATCTCATTATCATCCAGTCTATATTAGCAGCAGACACAGTACAGTACGGTAGTCCACGGCTGTAGCTACCTCTGTGTCGGCACTCGGCAGTCCATCCATAATTGTATACCACCTACCCGTGGTTTTTTTTTCTTTCTTATTTATACATACTACATCTCATTATCAACCAGTCTATATTAGCAGGAGACACAGTACGGTAGTTCACGGCTGTAGCTACCTCTGTGTCGGCACTCGGCAGTCCATCCATAATTGTATACCACCTACCCGTGGTTTTTTTTTTCTTTCTTCTTTATACATACTACATCTCATTATCATCCAGTCTATATTAGCAGCAGACACAGTACAGTACGGTAGTCCACGGCTGTAGCTACCTCTGTGTCGGCACTCGGCAGTCCATCCATAATTGTATACCACCTACCCGTGGTTTTTTTTTTCTTTCTTCTTTATACATACTACATCTCATTATCAACCAGTCTATATTAGCAGCAGACACAGTACAGTACGGTAGTCCACGGCTGTAGCTACCTCTGTGTCGGCACTCGGCAGTCCATCCATAATTGTATACCACCTACCCGTGGTTTTTTTTCTTTCTTCTTTATACATACTACATCTCATTATCAACCAGTCTATATTAGCAGCAGACACAGTACAGTACGGTAGTCCACGGCTGTAGCTACCTCTGTGTCGGCACTCGGCAGTCCATCCATAATTGTATACTAGTATCCATCCATCTCCATTGTTTACCTGAGGTGCCTTTTAGTTGTGCCTATTAAAATATGGAGAACAAAAATGTTGAGGTTCCAAAATTAGGGAAAGATCAAGATCCACTTCCACCTCGTGCTGAAGCTGCTGCCACTAGTCATGGCCGAGACGATGAAATGCCAGCAACGTCGTCTGCCAATGCCGATGCCCAATGTCGTAGTACAGAGCATGTCAAATCCAAAACACCAAATATCAGTAAAAAAAGGACTCCAAAACCTAAAATAAAATTGTCGGAGGAGAAGCGTAAACTTGCCAATATGCCATTTACCACACGGAGTGGCAAGGAATGGCTGAGGCCCTGGCCTATGTTCATGGCTAGTGGTTCAGCTTCACATGAGAATGGAAGCACTCAGCCTCTCGCTAGAAAACTGAAAAGACTCAAGCTGGCAAAAGCACCGCAAAGAACTGTGCGTTCTTCGAAATCCCAAATCCACAAGGAGAGTCCAATTGTGTCGGTTGCGATGCCTGACCTTCCCAACACTAGACGTGAAGAGCATGCGCCTTCCACCATTTGCACGCCCCCTGCAAGTGCTGGAAGGAGCACCCGCAGTCCAGTTCCTGATAGTCAGATTGAAGATGTCAGTGTTGAAGTACACCAGGATGAGGAGGATATGGGTGTTGCTGGCGCTGGGGAGGAAATTGACCAGGAGGATTCTGATGGTGAGGTGGTTTGTTTAAGTCAGGCACCCGGGGAGACACCTGTTGTCTGTGGGAGGAATATGGCCACTGACATGCCTGGTGAAAATACCAAAAAAATCAGCTCTTCGGTGTGGAAGTATTTCAACAGAAATGCGGACAACAGGTGTCAAGCCGTGTGTTGCCTTTGTCAAGCTGTAATAAGTAGGGGTAAGGACGTTAACCACCTCGGAACATCCTCCCTTATACGTCACCTGCAGCGCATTCATAATAAGTCAGTGACAAGTTCAAAAACTTTGGGCGACAGCGGAAGCAGTCCACTGACCAGTAAATCCCTTCCTCTTGTAACCAAGCTCACGCAAACCACCCCACCAACTCCCTCAGTGTCAATTTCCTCCTTCCCCAGGAATGCCAATAGTCCTGCAGGCCATGTCACTGGCAATTCTGACGAGTCCTCTCCTGCCTGGGATTCCTCCGATGCATCCTTGCGTGTAACGCCTACTGCTGCTGGCGCTGCAGTTGTTGCTGCTGGGAGTCGATGGTCATCCCAGAGGGGAAGTCGTAAGCCCACTTGTACTACTTCCTGTAAGCAATTGACTGTTCAACAGTCCTTTGCGAGGAAGATGAAATATCACAGCAGTCATCCTACTGCAAAGCGGATAACTGAGGCCTTGGCATCCTGGGTGGTGATAAACGTGGTTCCGGTATCCATCATTACTGCAGAGCCAACTAGAGACTTGTTGGAGGTACTGTGTCCCCGGTACCAAATACCATCTAGGTTCCATTTCTCTAGGCAGGCGATACCGAAAATGTACACAGACCTCAGAAAAAGAGTCACCAGTGTCCTAAAAAATGCAGCTGTACCCAATGTCCACTTAACCACGGACATGTGGACAAGTGGAGCAGGGCAGGGTCAGGACTATATGACTGTGACAGCCCACTGGGTAGATGTATGGACTCCCGCCGCAAGAACAGCAGCGGCGGCACCAGTAGCAGCATCTCGCAAACGCCAACTCTTTCCTAGGCAGGCTACGCTTTGTATCACCGGTTTCCAGAATACGCACACAGCTGAAAACCTCTTACGGCAACTGAGGAAGATCATCGCGGAATGGCTTACCCCAATTGGACTCTCCTGTGGATTTGTGGCATCGGACAACGCCAGCAATATTGTGTGTGCATTAAATATGGGCAAATTCCAGCACGTCCCATGTTTTGCACATACCTTGAATTTGGTGGTGCAGAATTTTTTAAAAAACGACAGGGGCGTGCAAGAGATGCTGTCGGTGGCCAGAAGAATTGCGGGACACTTTCGGCGTACAGGCACCACGTACAGAAGACTGGAGCACCACCAAAAACTACTGAACCTGCCCTGCCATCATCTGAAGCAAGAAGTGGTAACGAGGTGGAATTCAACCCTCTATATGCTTCAGAGGTTGGAGGAGCAGCAAAAGGCCATTCAAGCCTATACAATTGAGCACGATATAGGAGGTGGAATGCACCTGTCTCAAGCGCAGTGGAGAATGATTTCAACGTTGTGCAAGGTTCTGATGCCCTTTGAACTTGCCACACGTGAAGTCAGTTCAGACACTGCCAGCCTGAGTCAGGTCATTCCCCTCATCAGGCTTTTGCAGAAGAAGCTGGAGACATTGAAGGAGGAGCTAACACGGAGCGATTCCGCTAGGCATGTGGGACTTGTGGATGGAGCCCTTAATTCGCTTAACAAGGATTCACGGGTGGTCAATCTGTTGAAATCAGAGCACTACATTTTGGCCACAGTGCTCGATCCTAGATTTAAAGCCTACCTTGGATCTCTCTTTCCGGCAGACACAAGTCTGCTGGGGTTGAAAGACCTGCTGGTGAGAAAATTGTCAAGTCAAGCGGAACGCGACCTGTCAACATCTCCTCCTTCACATTCTCCCGCAACTGGGGGTGCGAGGAAAAGGCTCAGAATTCCGAGCCCACCCGCTGGCGGTGATGCAGGGCAGTCTGGAGCGACTGCTGATGCTGACATCTGGTCCGGACTGAAGGACCTGACAACGATTACGGACATGTCGTCTACTGTCACTGCATATGATTCTCTCAACATTGAAAGAATGGTGGAGGATTATATGAGTGACCGCATCCAAGTAGGCACGTCACACAGTCCGTACTTATACTGGCAGGAAAAAGAGGCAATTTGGAGGCCCTTGCACAAACTGGCTTTATTCTACCTAAGTTGCCCTCCCACAAGTGTGTACTCCGAAAGAGTGTTTAGTGCCGCCGCTCACCTTGTCAGCAATCGGCGTACGAGGTTACATCCCGAAAATGTGGAGAAGATGATGTTCATTAAAATGAATTATAATCAATTCCTCCGCGGAGACATTGACCAGCAGCAATTGCCTCCACAAAGTACACAGGGAGCTGAGATGGTGGATTCCAGTGGGGACGAATTGATAATCTGTGAGGAGGGGGATGTACACGGTGATATATCGGAGGATGATGATGAGGTGGACATCTTGCCTCTGTAGAGCCAGTTTGTGCAAGGAGAGATTAATTGCTTCTTTTTTGGTGGGGGTCCAAACCAACCCGTCATATCAGTCACAGTCGTGTGGCAGACCCTGTCACTGAAATGATGGGTTGGTTAAAGTGTGCATGTCCTGTTTATACAACATAAGGGTGGGTGGGAGGGCCCAAGGACAATTCCATCTTGCACCTCTTTTTTCTTTAATTTTTCTTTGCGTCATGTGCTGTTTGGGGAGGGTTTTTTGGAAGGGCCATCCTGCGTGACACTGCAGTGCCACTCCTAGATGGGCCCGGTGTTTGTGTCGGCCACTAGGGTCGCTTATCTTACTCACACAGCTACCTCATTGCGCCTCTTTTTTTCTTTGCGTCATGTGCTGTTTGGGGAGGGTTTTTTGGAAGGGACATCCTGCGTGACACTGCAGTGCCACTCCTAGATGGGCCAGGTGTTTGTGTCGGCCACTAGGGTCGCTTATCTTACTCACACAGCTACCTCATTGCGCCTCTTTTTTTCTTTGCGTCATGTGCTGTTTGGGGAGGGTTTTTTGGAAGGGACATCCTGCGTGACACTGCAGTGCCACTCCTAGATGGGCCCGGTGTTTGTGTCGGCCACTAGGGTCGCTTATCTTACTCACACAGCTACCTCATTGCGCCTCTTTTTTTCTTTGCGTCATGTGCTGTTTGGGGAGGGTTTTTTGGAAGGGACATCCTGCGTGACACTTCAGTGCCACTCCTAGATGGGCCCGGTGTTTGTGTCGGCCACTAGGGTCGCTTATCTTACTCACACAGCTACCTCATTGCGCCTCTTTTTTTCTTTGCGTCATGTGCTGTTTGGGGAGAGTTTTTTGGAAGGGACATCCTGCGTGACACTGCAGTGCCACTCCTAGATGGGTCGGTGTTTGTGTCGGCCACTAGGGTCGCTTATCTTACTCACACAGCTACCTCATTGCGCCTCTTTTTTTCTTTGCGTCATGTGCTGTTTGGGGAGGGTTTTTTGGAAGGGACATCCTGCGTGACACTGCAGTGCCACTCCTAGATGGGCCCGGTGTTTGTGTCGGCCACTAGGGTCGCTTATCTTACTCACACAGCTACCTCATTGCGCCTCTTTTTTTCTTTGCGTCATGTGCTGTTTGGGGAGGGTTTTTTGGAAGGGACATCCTGCGTGACACTGCAGTGCCACTCCTAGATGGGCCAGGTGTTTGTGTCGGCCACTAGGGTCGCTTAGCTTAGTCATCCAGCGACCTCGGTGCAAATTTTAGGACTAAAAATAATATTGTGAGGTGTGAGGTATTCAGAATAGACTGAAAATGAGTGGAAATGATGGTTTTTGAGGTTAATAATACTTTGGGATCAAAATGACCCCCAAATTCTATGATTTAAGCTGTTTTTTAGGTTTTTTTGAAAAAAACACCCGAATCCAAAACACACCCGAATCCGACAAAAAAAATTCGGTTAGGTTTTGCCAAAACGCGGTCGAACCCAAAACACGGCCGCGGAACCGAACCCAAAACCAAAACACAAAACCCGAAAAATTTCCGGCGCTCATCTCTAATGAATACACCATCGGTCAAACACACCTGTTATTTTATACAACTCTGTAATTTACTAAAAATTCGTATTCACAATCACTGCCAGCAATAGCCAAAAACTGCCAGGAAAAAGTACAAATCGTGAAAAAAAGCAGTTTTCAACTATACCTGCTTTTTTTTAACCATATTCTGATAGGCTTGCACGGATCAGTGAGATCCGTGAATGTTTATCAGTGGGAAGGGGTGTGAAAGAGTTAAAAATCATAAAAAATTTGGGGTCCCCCCTAAGCATAACCAGCCTCGGGCTCTTTGAGCCGGTCCTGGTTGTAAAAATACGGGGGGGAAATTTACTGGGGTCCCCCCATATTTAAACAACCAGCACCAGGCTCTGCGCCTGGTCCTGGTGCAAAAAATATGGGGGACAAAAAGCGTAGGGGTCCCCCGTATTTTTAACACCAGCACCGGGCTCCACTATCCAGAGAGATAATGCCACAGCCGGGGGACACTTTTATATTGGTCCCTGCGGCCCTGGCATTAAATCCCCAACTAGTCACCCATGGCCGGGGTACCCTGGAGGAGTGGGGACCCCTTAAATCAAGGGGTCCCCCCCTCCAGCCACCCAAGGATCAGGGGTGAAGCCAGAGGCTGTCCCCCCATCCAAGGGCAGTGGACTGGAGGCTGATAGCCTTTTATGTAAAAAAAGAGTATTGTTTTTTTTGTAGCAGAACTATAAGTCCCAGCAAGCCTCCCCTGCAAGCTAGTACTTGGAGAACCACAAGTACCAGCATGCGGGGGGGGGAAACGGGCCCGCTGGTACCTGTAGTTCTACTACAAAAAAAAGACCCAAATTAAAACATAACACACACACCGTGATAGTAAAACTTTATTAAACATACATGCACACTTACATACATACATACATACATACTTACCTATGTTGATACGAAGCACTCGGTCCTCTTCTCCAGTAGAATCCAGGGGTACCTGTAAATAAAATTATACTTACAATAAATCCGGGGTAGATCAGTCCTCTTCTTAACAGTTATAATCCACGTACTTGATAAATAAAATAAAATGAAATACCTGCACCACGCACTGAAAGGGGTCCCATGTTTATACATGGAACTCCTTTCCCCGAATGTCGGGACGCCCTGTGACTCCTGTCAAAGAGGGTCCCTTCAGCCAATCAGGGAGCGCCATGTCATGGCACTCTCCTGATTGGCTGTGCGCTTCTGAACTGTCAGTAAGGCTGCGCACTGTGAATACAATGTAACATATCGCAGCTACATTATGTCCAATGGTGGGAACTTTGCGGTCTGCGGTAGACCGCGAGGTTAAGTGGGGCCAACCACAAAAGTGACCACACTTAACCTCGCGGTCTACCGCAGACCGCAAAGTTCCCACCATTGGATATAATGTAGCTGCAATATGCTACATTGTATTCACAGTGAGCAGCCTGACAGTTCAGGAGCACACAGCCAATCAGGAGAGTGCCATGACGTGGCGCTCCCTGATTGGCTGAAGGGACCCTCTTTGACTGCAGTGTATAATCATGCATGTATTGCGACACTGTAGGTGGTCCGGGCTTTAATGTACATAAAGGGGTGCTGTGTCCATCCATCAAGGAGCTACTGTGTCCTCCAGGAGTGCTCTGTCAATCTAGGGGAGCTCTGACCCAGTTTAAACAAAATAAAAACTAAATATTCAATTAAAAATATACATTTTTTGGTGGAGCAAGATATACTCCAGTATACTATGCTATTATTTTTCTGTGACACTGCTGATCAGACTGCAGTGTATTATATATGTATTGTGACACTGTGGGGTAAATTTACTAACATGGGAGTTCTATTTAAGATGGGATGTTGCCCATAGCAACCAATCAGATTCCAGGTATTATCTTCTTGAAGGTGCTAGATAAGTAGATTCTGAATGGTTCTTAACTAGAACTCCCATCTTAGTAAATATACCCCTGTAGGTAGTCCACCCTCAGGCGTGCTTTGTTGTACATTAAGGGGTTCTCTGTCGGACAAGGGACTGCTGTATTCATCCAGGAGTGCTCTGTCAAATTAGGGGTGTGACCACAGTGTAAAAAGAACTTAAAGACAAAAATACAATTGGGAATTTTAAAAAAAAAAATTGGTACTATACCCCAGTGTACTATACTATTATTTTTCTGTGACACTACCGGTCAGAACACAGTTTATCATACATGTGTTGTGTGACACTGTAGGTGGAAGTGAACTGCAGTGTAATATGTATTCTGACTCATACACATATTGTGTAACACTGTAGGTGAAAATAAACTGCAATGTTAGATTATTATTTCTGACTCATACACATATTGTGTGGCACTGTAGGTGAAAGAAAAAGGCAGTTTTAGATTATTATTTCTTAATGATACCTGTATTGTGTGACACTGTAGGTGAAAGAAAACCGCACTGTTAGATTATTATTGACTCATAAACATATTGTGTGACACTGTAGGAGAAAGTAAATGGCACTGTTAGATTATTTTTTGTGACTCATACATATATTGTGTGACACTGTAGGTAAAAGTGAACCACAGTGTTAGATTATTTTTTGTGACTCATACACGTATTGTGTGACATGATAGGTGAAAGTAAACCGCAGTTTTAGATTATTATTTCTGAAATTTTTTGTACAAATTGTGTTGTGTGCTGTACCCCACTTCGCTCATGTTTGTTGATAGATATGGAGGATGAACAAATGAGAGGAGAGCAGGAAGCACATACTAGTGCTGCAGGTGTTGCCACCAGTCATAGCGATACAAGTACATCAACATAATCTACTAAGGCCGATGCCCAAGGGCATAGAAGACATAAGTCAGGGCATGTAAAATCAAAGAAGCAATATAATTTTACAGTGGTAAAGACAAAACCATCAAAATAAAGTTAGCTACAGAGAAATATAAAAATTGGCAATATGCCATTCACACATGAAGTGGCAAGGAAAGGCTAAGGCCTTGGCCTTTATTTATGATTGATGGTTCTGCATCTTATGATGATGTAAACCATTCTCTCTGTAGAAGTGTCTAAAAAATGAAACAAATTAAGGCACAGGAACCAACAGTGTGCTCAGAAACTTTACAAACCTCTGATGACAGTTTAAGTGTGTCTGTAGGTGTTTAAGTGTGTCTGTGAGACTGACCTTTCCAATACTGTACTCAAAAAGGATGCTCCTTCCACCATTGATGCGCCCTCTGAAATTTGGGGATGAGCAGCACAAGTCAACATGCTGACATAGAAATTGAGGATGCGTCTGTGGAAATGCACCAGGATGAGAAGTGAATTTATGTAGTTGGTGCTAATAGGGATGTTGATGAGGATGTTGTTTGTGTAAATCAGGCAACAGTGGAAGCAGTACTTGCCCATGATATTAAAAAGCCCATTGTCATGCTTGGGCAAAAGAAAAAAATCCACCTCTTCTATGGGGAATTATTTCTACACAAATCCAGACAACCAGTGTCAAGCCATCTGTACCCTTTGTAAAGCCATAGTAAGTAGCGGTAAGGACCTTAACCATTTAGGAACCTCCTTCCTGTTATTTCACGTGCAGCGCATTCATCAAACGTTTTTTGACAAATTCAGAAATGTTGGTTAAAACATAACAACAACCAGTCCAGCATCACCTTGCTCCCTTCTCTCTGTTAGATCCAAGTGCCTGCAATCTCCACCACCAACACCTTCATTGTCAATATTCTCAATCATGATCGGAAGTAGTCCTGCATTTAATTTCATAAGCAAGACTGACTCCTTTCCTATCGAGGCCTCCTCAGAAGGATCTTTGAGTGCTATTCCTGTTGCTGCAGCTGGGAATCTTCATCCCAGAAAGAGACCAGGAATACTGCATTTAAAACAATTGCTATTAAAAAATCCTTTGCAAGGGGGAGCAAGTATAACAGCAGTCACCCAGTTGCACAGCAGATTACTGACGCCATAACAGCTATGCTGGTATTAGATGTGCATCCAGTATATGCCATTAATACAGTGGGTTTTATACAGTTAATTGAGGTCCTGTGTCCCTGATACCACATCCCATCTAGATTCCACTTCATTAGAAAAGCAATTCCTCGTATGTAGAAGGACGTTAAGAAAAACTTAATTAGTATCCTCCATAATGCCATTGTACCACTGTCCACTTAACCACAGATATGTGGACAAGTGGAACAGGGCAAACTAAAGATTACATGACTGTGACAGCCCAGAGAGTAGATGTCTTGCCTTCAGCAGCACCAACCGCAGCAGCATCTAACAAATACCAGCTCATTCAAAGGCAGGATACTCTGTGTATCACCAGTTTTACTAAGAGGCATACCGCTAAACAACCTCTTAGAAAAACTCAGAGAAATCATTGCAAAATCACTTACACTGCTTGAACTCTACTGGGGATTTGTGATTTTCGACAATGCCACCAATACTGTAGGAGCATTACAGATGGTTGGTTTCCAACACATACCCTGTTTTGCTCACACAATTAATTTGTTGGTTCAAACATTTTTTTTTAAATGACAGGGGCGTACAGGAGATGGTATCTGTGGCCTGAAAAATTTCTGGAAATTGTCGACATTCAGCAAGTGCATGACGAACATTGCAGCACCTGCTAGTATTGTTGAATTTACCGTGCTGAAGCAAGAGGTAGTAACTAGGTGGAATTCTACTCTTTATATGCTTCAGCGGATGGAGGAGCAGCAAAAGGCCATCCAAGTCTACACAATGACCTATGACACAGGGAAAGGAGGGACAATGTACATTACTCAAGCGCAGTGGAGAATACATTCCATGTTGTGCAAGGTTCTCAAACCCTTTGAAGTTGCTACAGGTGACATCAGTTCAGTATGGTGCTTTTTAACAAGGGGCAGAATGAATGTGAAATCACACTGAATGAACAACTGTATATATGAATAAAAGAATTGCAACGGGCAGAAGGGAACCTATGCTGCAAAATTCTGCATAATCAATTCTATGTATTAAAGGCATGGTGTCTAAAGGAATGGTGTTTAAAAAGCAGTAAATTTACACATAATATGTGTCAAATTAAATTTTCCTCATATGATACAACCGTTTGAGGGACAGCGCCAATAAATATTGATTACTTGGCAACTATTATTAGAGCAGACTGACCGAATAGGGCCTCTGGCCTGCCTTAATAAGATACCTGTCCACTAATAAGGTGGTAGGAAATATATACAGCTGTATTCAGTATTAGCCCTTGTGGATAGGGCAACAGTGTGACTAATACATACAGCATATACTTATATTAGATTGCCTAAACAACAGGATTAAAATTCCCTATGTTAAGGCATAACTTTAGATACATTGGTTTACATATAAAGTATCAAAACTAGTATAGAAACATATGTATCGAATAACATCCTGCATGTGAATACTGTGTTTTAGAACTGCAAGCACCAGTAATAAGAAAAGAAGTCTGTAATAAATTACAACCACACAACACAATGGGTGCAACAAAATATTTTTAATACTTTCGTCACAAACATATTTTCTTTCATTACTTGATTATTTTTGTTACACATTTTTCTTCTTATTTTTTTCTTTATACTTCGCTTTATTCAGCCCTAAATAAGGGTGATTTGGAAAACATAACATTGAGCCCTACAGGCTCTAAGATAAGGGTGGTATGTCTATACCTATTCTATATACTTTTTTTAAAGAAATTATAATAAATTGTAATTTAAACAATAATTCCCAGGGTCGGTGTGCACCCATTAGAATCCGATTCTTTTTTCTCTTTGTGAAATTTCTAAACATGTTGTTTAATTGGAGGGTGGCACCCAAAAATGTGGCTACAAATATCTAAACAGTATAGTTTACTAATATTGAAAAGGACCAATAAACCCTGAAACTCTGCTCAAAAGTTAATTTGTGCCTCTGGTGCGGATGAAAATTTCTTTCTCGACATTAGTTCAAATACTGCCAGCTTGAGTCATGTAATACCTCTTAAGAGACTCTTAGAAAAGCAGCTGGAGAAACTGAAGGAGGAGCTGAAATGAAGCAAGTCCACCAAGCATGTTGGACTTGTAGATCAAGCCCTTCATTCAATTTGCCAGGATCTAAGGGTAATCAATCTCATGAAATCAGATCACTATATGTTGGCGACAATACGGCCATCATACATTGTTTATTTCTTTCTTTCTTAGACACAAAGCTGAAGAGATGCACAGAGCTGTTGGTGACCAAATTGTCAGTTCAAATGACACGTGACATGGCAACAGCTCATCCTTCAGTTTTTCCAGCAATTGCTGCTGCCAGTAAAAAAACTCTCCTAAGAGACCCATTGGTGGGGATGCAGATCAGTCAGCAAAACCTTATGATATATGGTTGGGCCTAATAGAACTGCCTACAACTAGTGGCACATCTACCGTGACATCAGATATGGTCGCCATTCAAAGAAAGTTTGATGATTATTTTAATGATAGCACATAGGCACCTACAGTGGGGATCGAAAGTTTGGGCACCCCAGGCAAAAATTCATTTTAATGTGCAAAAAGAAGCCAAGGATAGATGGAAAAATCTCCAAAAGGCATCAAATTACAGATTAGACATTCTTATAACATGTCAAAAAAAGTTTGATTTTATTTCCATCATTTACATTATCAAAAGAACAGAAAACAAAAAATGGCGTTTGCAAAAGTTTGGGCACCCTGCAGAGTTAATACCTTGTACTGCCCCCTTTGGACAGCTGAGACCTGGCAGTGTCATGGATTGTTCTCAATCATCGTCTGGAAAGACCAGGTGATGTCAATCTCAAAGGTTTTAAAAGCCCAGACTCATCTGACCTTGCTCTAACAATCAGCACCATGGGTTCCTCTAAGCAGTTGTGTAGAAAACTGAAACTGAGAATAGTTGACGCTCACAAAGCAGGAGAAGGCTATAAGAAGATAGCAAAGCGTTATCAGATGCCCATATCCTCTGTTCGGAATGTAATTAAGAAATGGCAGTCATCAGGAACAGTGGAATTTAAAGCAAAATCTGGAAGACCAAGAAAAATATCAGACAGAACAGCTCGCAGGATTGTGAGAAAAGCAAGTCAAAATCCACGTTTGACTGCACGATCCCTCCAGGAAGATCTGGCAGACACTGGAGTTGTGGTACACTATTCCACTATAAAGAGATACTTGTAGAAATATGGTCTTCATGGAAGAGCCATCAGAAGAAAACCTCTTTTACGTCCTCACCACAAAAATCAATGTTTGAAGTTTGCAAATGAACGTATAGACAAGCCTGATGCATTTTGGAATAAAGTTTTGTGGACCAATGAGGTTAAAATAGAACGTTTTGGCCGGAATAAGCAAAGGTACGTTTGGAGAAGGAAGGGCACAGAATTTAATGAAAAGAACCTCTGTCCAACTGTTATGCATGGGGGTGGATCAATCATGCTTTAGGGTTGTATTGCAGCCAGTGGCACAGGGAACATTTCACGAGTAGAAGGAAAAATGGATTCAATAAGATTCCAGCAAATTTTGGACGCTAACTTGATGCCATCTGTGAAAAAGCTGAAGTTAAAGAGAGGCTGGCTTCTAAAACTGGATAATGATCCTAAACACACCTCAAAATCCACGGTGGATTACATCAAGAGGCGTAAACTGAAGGTTTTGCCATGGCCTTCACAATCTCCTGACCTCAACATAATTGAAAATCTATGGATAGACCTTAAAAGAGCAGTGCGTCACAGACAGCCCAGGAATCTCAAAGAACTGGAAGACTTTTGTAAGGAAGAATGGGCAAAGATACCTCAAACAAGAATTGAAAGACTCTTGGCTGGCTACAAAAAGCGTTTACAAGCTGTCAAAGGGGGCAGTACAAGTTATTAACTCTGCAGGGTGGCCAAACTTTTGCAGACGCCATTTTTTATTTTCTGTTCTTTTTAAAGTGTAAATGATGGAAATAAAATCAAACTTTTTTTGACATGTTATAAGAATGTCTAATCTGTCATTTGATGCCTTTTGGAGATTTTCCATCTTTCCTTGGCTTCTTTTTGCACATTAAAATGAATTTTTGCCTGGGGTGCCCAAACTTTCGATCCCCACTGTATAATGGTGGATTCCAGTCGGGACACATTAGTGTTGTGTGAAGAAGATGATGTACACACTCATGGGGATGAGGAATCACATGATGACAATGATGTCATCTTGCCTATGTAGAGCCAGTTTGTGGAGGTAGAGATCATTGTTTACAATGTTCACTGCCCATTGGCTGCATGTTCTGTGGGGGCCCAAACAAACCAATAATTTCAACCAAAAGTGGCAGTCCCTGTGGCTGAAGTGATTAGTTTGTTAAACTGTGCATGTCCTGTTTACTATATACAACATAAGGGTGGGTGGGAGAGCCCAAGGACAATTCCATCTTGCACCCCTTTTCTTTGCATTATGCGCTGTTTGGAGCATTGCTGACTGTCTTCTTGTGTAGAAGATAAACATTTGTATAGTTTTTTTAAACTGCCACCCTTTGTGCCATTCTGTTTCCTAGATGTGTCATGTTGCAAGTATAGATGCCACATGTTTGTGCCACACAATACTTTAGCTTAGACATCTAGCTACCTCGGTGCAACCTATTGGCCTACACTGGATGAAACAATATTATGAGCTGTTGGGTGGTCAGAATTGACTGGAAATGGGTGGAAATGTATGTCATTGAGGTTAATAATACTGTAGGCCCAAATTCTGTGATTTGGTCTGTTTTTAGGATTTTTTCTACATAAATACAGATCCAAAACACGCAAGGGTGGTTTTGGCAAAACCAAATAAAGATCAAAAACACGAAGGAGAGACATATCCAAAACCAAAACACAGGGGTCGAACATATATATATTTATACATACATATACAAACACACATGCACACATATATACTGTGTTAGTGATGTGCACCGGAAATTTTTCGGGTTTTGTGTTTTGGTTTTGGGTTCGGTTCCGCGGCCGTGTTTTGGATTCGGACGCGTTTTGGCAAAACCTTACAGAAAAATTTTTGTCGGATTCGGGTGTGTTTTGGATTCGGGTGTTTTTTTCAAAAAACCCTCAAAAACAGCTTAAATCATAGAATTTGGGGGTCATTTTGATCCCATAGTATTATTAACCTCAATAACCATAATTTCCACTCATGTTCAGTCTATTCTGAACACCTCACAATATTATTTTTAGTCCTAAAATTTGCACCGAGGTCGCTGGATGGCTAAGCTAAGCAACACAAGTGGCCGACACAAACACCTGGCCCATCTAGGAGTGGCACTGCAGTGTCAGGCAGGATGGCACTTCAAAAAAATTGTCCCCAAACAGCACATGATGCAAAAAAAAAAAAAAGAGGCGCACCAAGGTCGCTGTGTGACTAAGCTAAGCGACCCAAGTGGCCGACACAAACACCTGGCCCATCTAGGAGTGGCACTGCAGTGTCAGACAGGATGGCACTTCATAAAAATAGTCCCCAAACAGCACATGATGCAAAGAAAAAAAGAGGCGCAATGAGGTAGCTGTGTGACTAAGCTAAGCGACCCAAGTGGCCGACACAAACACCTGGCCCATCTAGGAGTGGCACTGCAGTGTCAGGCAGGATGGCACTTCAAAAAAATAGTCCCCAAACAGCACATGATGCAAAGAAAAAAAGAGGCGCAATGAGGTAGCTGTGTGACTAAGCTAAGCGACCCAAGTGGCCGACACAAACACCTGGCCCATCTAGGAGTGGCACTGCAGTGTCAGACAGGATGGCACGTCAAAAAAATAGTCCCCAAACAGCACATGATGCAAAGAAAAAAAGAGGCGCAATGAGGTAGCTGTGTGACTAAGCTAAGCGATCCAAGTGGCCGACACAAACACCTGGCCCATCTAGGAGTGGCACGGCAGTGTCAGGCAGGATGGCACTTCAAAAAAATAGTCCCCAAACAGCACATGATGCAAAGAAAAAAAGAGGCGCAATGAGGTAGCTGTGTGACTAATCTAAGCGACCCAAGTGGCCGACACAAACACCTGGCCCATCTAGGAGTGGCACTGCAGTGTCAGACAGGATGGCACGTCAAAAAAATAGTCCCCAAACAGCACATGATGCAAAGAAAAAAAGAGGCGCAATGAGGTAGCTGTGTGACTAAGCTAAGCGACCCAAGTGGCCGACACAAACACCTGGCCCATCTAGGAGTGGCACTGCAGTGTCAGACAGGATGGCACGTCAAAAAAATAGTCCCCAAACAGCACATGATGCAAAGAAAAAAAGAGGCGCAATGAGGTAGCTGTGTGACTAAGCTAAGCGATCCAAGTGGCCGACACAAACACCTGGCCCATCTAGGAGTGGCACTGCAGTGTCAGACAGGATGGCACTTCATTAAAATAGTCCCCAAACAGCACATGATGCAAAGAAAAAAAGAGGCGCAATGAGGTAGCTGTGTGACTAAGCTAAGCGACCCATGTGGCCGACACAAACACCTGGCCCATCTAGGAGTGGCACTGCAGTGTCAGGCAGGATGGCACTTCAAAAAAATAGTCCCCAAACAGCACATGATGCAAAGAAAAAAAGAGGCGCAATGAGGTAGCTGTGTGACTAAGCTAAGTGACCCAAGTGGCCGACACAAACACCTGGCCCATCTAGAAGTGGCACTGCAGTGTCAGGCAGGATGGCACTTCAAAAAAATAGTCACCAAACAGCACATGATGCAAAGAAAAAAAGAGGCGCAATGAGGTAGCTGTGTGACTAAGCTAAGCGACCCAAGTGGCCGACACAAACACCTGGCCCATCTAGGAGTGGCACTGCAGTGTCAGAGAGGATGGCACTTCAAAAAAATAGTCCCCAAACAGCACATGATGCAAAGAAAAATGAAAGAAAAAAGAGGTGCAAGATGGAATTGTCCTTGGGCCCTCCCACCCACCCTTATGTTGTATAAACAGGACATGCACACTTTAAAGAACCCATCATTTCAGTGACAGGGTCTGCCACACGACTGTGACTGAAATTACTGGTTGGTTTGGGCCCCCACCAAAAAAGAAGCAATCAATCTCTCCTTGCACAAACTGGCTCTACAGAGGCAAGATGTCCACCTCCTCCTCATCGTCCGATTCATTACCCCTTTCACTGTGTACATCCCCCTCCTCACAGATTATTAATTCGTCCCCACTGGAATCAACCATCTCAGGTCCCCGTGTACTTTCTGGAGGCAATTGCTGCTGGTGAATGTCTCCACGGAGGAATTGATTATAATTCATTTTACTGAACATCATCTTCTCCACATTTTCTGGAAGTAACCTCGTACGCCGATTGCTGACAAGGTGAGCGGCTGCACTAAACACTCTTTCGGAGTACACACTGGAGGGAGGGCAACTTAGGTAGAATAAAGCCAGTTTCTGCAAGGGCCTCCAAATTGCCTCTTTTTCCTGCCAGTATACGTACGGACTGTCTGACGTGCCTACTTGGATGCGGTCACTCATATAATCCTCCACCATTCTTTCAATGGTGAGAGAATCATATGCAGTGACAGTAGACGACATGTCAGTAATCGTTGGCAGGTCCTTCAGTCCGGACCAGATGTCAGCACTCGCTCCAGACTGCCCTGCATCACCGCCAGCGGGTGGGCTCGGAATTCTTAGCCTTTTCCTCGCACCCCCAGTTGTGGGAGAATGTGAAGGAGGAGCTGTTGACGGGTCACGTTCCGCTTGACTTGACAATTTTCTCACCAGCAGGTCTTTGAACCTCTGCAGACTTGTGTCTGCCGGAAAGAGAGATACAACGTAGGTTTTAAATCTAGGATCGAGCACGGTGGCCAAAATGTAGTGCTCTGATTTCAACAGATTGACCACCCGTGAATCCTGGTTAAGCGAATTAAGGGCTCCATCCACAAGTCCCACATGCCTAGCAGAATCGCTCTGTTTTAGCTCCTCCTTCAATGTCTCCAGCTTCTTCTGCAAAAGCCTGATGAGGGGAATGACCTGACTCAGGCTGGCAGTGTCTGAACTGACTTCACGTGTGGCAAGTTCACAGGGTTGCAGAACCTTGCACAACGTTGAAATCATTCTCCACTGCGCTTGAGTCAGGTGCATTCCACCTCCTTTGCCTATATCGTGGCCAGATGTATAGGCTTGAATGGCCTTTTGCTGCTCCTCCATCCTCTGAAGCATATAGAGGGTTGAATTCCACCTCGTTACCACCTCTTGCTTCAGATGATGGCAGGGCAGGTTCAGGTATTTTTGGTGGTGCTCCAGTCTTCTGTACGCGGTGCCTGAACGCCGAAAGTGGCCCGCAATTCTTCGGGCCACCGACAGCATCTCTTGCACGCCCCTGTCATTTTTTAAATAATTCTGCACCACCAAATTCAATGTATGTGCAAAACATGGGACGTGCTGGAATTTGCCCAGATGTAATGCACCCACAATATTGGTGGCGTTGTCCGATGTCACAAATCCCCAGGAGAGTCCAATTGGGGTAAGCCATTCTGCGATGATCTTCCTCAGTTGCCGTAAGAGGTTTTCAGCTGTGTGCCTATTCTGGAAAGCGGTGATACAAAGCGTAGCCTGCCTAGGAACGAGTTGGCGTTTGCGAGATGCTGCTACTGGTGCCGCCGCTGCTGTTCTTGCAGCGGGAGGCAATACATCTACCCAGTGGGCTGTCACAGTCATATAGTCCTGAGTCTGCCCTGCTCCACTTGTCCACATGTCTGTGGTTAAGTGGACATTGGGTACAACTGCATTTTTTAGGACACTGGTGAGTCTTTTTCTTAGGTCTATGTACATTTTCGGTATCGCCTGCCTAAAGAAATGGAACCTAGATGGTATTTGGTACTGGGGACACAGTACCTCATTCAAGTTTATAGTTGGCTCTGAATTAACGATGGATACCGGAACCACGTTTCTCACCGCCCAGGCTGCCAAGGCCTCAGTTATCCGCTTTGCAGCAGGATGACTGCTGTGATATTTCTTCTTTCTCGCAAAGGACTGTTGTACAGTCAATTGCTTACTGGAAGTAGTACAAGTGGTCTTCCGACTTCCCCTCTGGGATGACGATCGATTCCCAGCAGCAACAACAGCAGCGCCTGCAGCAGTAGGCGTTACACTCAAGGATGCATCGGAGGAATCCCAGGCAGGAGAGGACTCGTCAGACTTGACAGTGACATGGCCTGCAGGACTATTGGCTTTCCTGGGTAAGGAGGAAATTGACACTGAGGGAGTTGGTGGTGTGGTTTGCAGGAGCTTGGTTACAATAGGAAGGGCTTTAGTTGTCAGTGGACTGCTTCCGCTGTCACCCAAAGTTTTTGAACTTGTCACTGACTTATGATGAATGCGCTGCAGATGACGTATAAGGGAGGATGTTCCGAGGTGGTTAACGTCCTTACCCCTACTTATTACAGCTTGACAAAGGCAACACACGGCTTGACACCTGTTGTCCGCATTTGTGTTGAAATAATTCCACACCGAAGAGCTGATTTTTTTTGTAATTTGACTAGGCATGTCAATGGCCATATTCGTCCCACGGACAACAGGTGTCTCCCCGGGTGCCTGACTTAAACAAACCACCTCACCATCAGAATCCTCCTTGTCAATTTCCTCCCCAGCGCCAGCAACACCCATATCCTCACCCTGGTGTACTTCAACACTGACATCTTCAATTTGACTATCAGGAACTGGACTGCGGGTGCTCCTTCCAGCACTTGCAGGGGGCGTGCAAATGGTGGAAGGCGCAATCTCTTCCCGTCCAGTGTTGGGAAGGTCAGGCATCGCAACCGACACAATTGGACTCTCCTTGGGGATTTGTGATTTCGAAGAACGCACAGTTCTTTGCTGTGCTTTTGCCAGCTTAAGTCTTTTCTTTTTTCTAGCGAGAGGATGAGTGCTTCCATCCTCATTTGAAGCTGAACCACTAGCCATGAACATAGGCCAGGACCTCAGCCGTTCCTTGCCACTCCGTGTCGTAAATGGCATATTGGCAAGTTTACGCTTCTCCTCAGACACTTTTAATTTTGATTTTAGGGTCATTTTACTGAACTTTTGTGTTTTGGATTTTACATGCTCTCTACTATGACATTGGGCATCGGCCTTGGCAGACGACGTTGATGGCATTTCATCGTCTCGGCCATGACTAGTGGCAGCAGCTTCAGCACGAGGTGGAAGTGGATCTTGATCTTTCCCTATTTTTTTAACCTCCACATTTTTGTTCTCCATATTTTAATGTGTGGAATTATATGCCAGTATCAATAGCAATGGCCTACTACTATATATACTACGCACAACTAAAATGCACCACAGGTATACAATGTAGATGGATGGATAGTATACTTAATGGATGACGAGTGACGACACAGAGGTAGGTACAGCAGTGGCCTACCGTACTGCTATATACAGTATAATGGACCTGGTGGACACTATCAGCAAACTGCTAAACTAGTCTAAAAAAAAGGCACCACAGGTATACAATGTAGATGGATGGATAGTATACTTAATGGATGACGAGTGTCGACACAGAGGTAGGTACAGCAGTGGTCTACCGTACTGCTATATACAGTATGATGGACCTGGTGGACACTGTCAGCAAACTGCTAAACTAGTCTAAAAAAAAGGCACCACAGGTATACAATGTAGATGGATGGATAATAGTATACTTAATGGATGACGAGTGATGACACAGAGGTAGGTACAGCAGTGGCCTACCATACTGCTATATATAGTATACTGGACCTGGTGGACACTGTCAGCAAACTGCTAAACTAGTCTAAAAAAAAGGCACCACAGGTATACAATGTAGATGGATGGATAGTATACTTAATGGATGACGAGTGACGACACAGAGGTAGGTACAGCAGTGGCCTACCGTACTGCTATATACAGTATAATGGACCTGGTGTTCACTGTCAGCAAACTGTTAAACTAGTCTAAAAAAAAGGCACCACAGGTATACAATGTAGATGGATGGATAGTATACTTAATGGATGACGAGTGACGACATAGAGGTAGGTACAGCAGTGGCCTACTGTACTGCTATATATAGTATACTGGACCTGGTGGACACTGTCAGCAAACTGCTAAACTAGTCTAAAAAAAAGGCACCATAGGTATACAATGTAGATGGATGGATAGTATACTTAATGGATGATGAGTGACGACACAGAGGTAGGTACAGCAGTGGCCTACCGTACTGCTATATATAGTATACTGGACCTGGTGGACACTGTCAGCAAACTGCTAAACTAGTCTAAAAAAAAGGCACCACAGGTATACAATGTAGATGGATGGATAGTATACTTAATGGATGACGAGTGACGACACAGAGGTAGGTACAGCAGTGGCCTACCGTACTGCTATATATAGCATACTGGACCTGGTGGACACTGTCAGCAAACTGCTAAACTAGTCTAAAAAAAAGGCACCACAGGTATACAATGTAAATGGATGGATAGTATACTTAATGGATGACGAGTGACGACACAGAGGTAGGTACAGCAGTGGCCTACCGTACTGCTATATATAGTATACTGTACCTGGTGGACACTGTCAGCAAACTGCTAAACTAGTCTAAAAAAAAGGCACCACAGGTATACAATGTAGATGGATGGATAGTATACTTAATGGATGATGAGTGACGACACAGAGGTAGGTACAGCAGTGGCCTACCGTACTGCTATATATAGTATACTGGACCTGGTGGACACTGTCAGAAAACTGCTAAACTAGTCTAAAAAAAGGCACCACAGGTATACAATGTAGATGGATGGATAGTATACTTAATGGATGACGAGTGACGACACAGAGGTAGGTACAGCAGTGGCCTACCGTACTGCTATATATAGTATACTGGACCTGGTGGACACTGTCAGCAAACTGCTAAACTAGTCTAAAAAAAAGGCACCACAGGTATACAATGTAGATGGATGGATAGTATACTTAATGGATGACGAGTGACGACACAGAGGTAGGTACAGCAGTGGCCTACCGTACTGCTATATATAGCATACTGGACCTGGTGGACACTGTCAGCAAACTGCTAAACTAGTCTAAAAAAAAGGCACCACAGGTATACAATGTAAATGGATGGATAGTATACTTAATGGATGACGAGTGACGACACAGAGGTAGGTACAGCAGTGGCCTACCGTACTGCTATATATAGTATACTGTACCTGGTGGACACTGTCAGCAAACTGCTAAACTAGTCTAAAAAAAAGGCACCACAGGTATACAATGTAGATGGATGGATAGTATACTTAATGGATGATGAGTGACGACACAGAGGTAGGTACAGCAGTGGCCTACCGTACTGCTATATATAGTATACTGGACCTGGTGGACACTGTCAGCAAACTGCTAAACTAGTCTAAAAAAAAGGCACCACAGGTATACAATGTAGATGGATGGATAGTATACTTAATGGATGACGAGTGACGACACAGAGGTAGGTACAGCAGTTGCCTACCGTACTGCTATATACAGTATAATGGACCTGGTGGACACTGTCAGCAAACTGCTAAACTAGTCTAAAAAAAAGGCACCACAGGTATACAATGTAGATGGCTGGATAGTATACTTAATGGATGACGAGTGACGACACAGAGGTAGGTTCAGCAGTGCACTCTGCACTGTACTCCTCCTATATAATATTAATTATACTGGTGGTCCCCAGTCCCCACAATTAAGCAGCACACTGAGCACAGATATGGAGTGTTTTTCAGGCAGACAAACGTATACTGGTGGTCACTGTCAGCAAAACTCTGCACTGTACTCCTGAAATAGCTGCTCCCCAGTCCCCACAAATAAGCAGTGTGAGCACTCAGCACAGATATATCATGCAGCACACTGAGCACAGATATGGTATGGAGCGTTTTTTTCAGGCAGAGAACGGATAAAAACTAAACTCTGCACTGTACTCCTCCTAACAGCTGCTCCCCAATCCTCCCCACAATTATTGTAATAAACAAGCAATCAAATCAACTGTCTTCTACTAGTAGTATATAAACGGAGAGGACGCCAGCCACGTCCTCTCCCTATCATCTCCAATGCACGTGTGAAAATGGCGGCGACGCGCGGCTGCTTATATAGAATCCGAATCTCGCGAGAATCCGACAGCGGGATGATGGCGTTAGGGCGCGCTCGGGTTAACCGAGCCATACGGGAGAATCCGAGTATGGCTCGGACCCGTGTAAAAAGGGTAAAGTTCGGGGGGGTTCGGTTTCTCGGAAACCGAACCCGCTCATCACTAATATATATATATATATACACAAACATATATACAAGCACACATACCTACACACAAACGCACACACACACACACACACACACACACACACACACACACAAACAGACATCAACAGTGCAAGAAAGATCCCTTATACTCTTTTGTATAGAATGATAAATTGCACATACTGTATGAAAATGAAAACTCTCTTATAATCATCCAAAACTCCATCTGGGTATGACCTCTGATGTGAGCAATAAAGCGTTTGTGTAGGCAAACACTTCAGCGTCACTCACATACCATTCCCATAAGAAGGACCATCTCTGGGTGACTAAATAGTTACCTCTCTGTTACTGCCCAGTCACCACCCAGGAATGCCCAATACAGGTCTAATACACTTCTCCATTTGTGTGTCTGAAATCACAACTGTGTATGAACAGAAAATGAAATGCACGCGCAGCGAAAAAAAATCGCCCAACTACAGATGGAGCCGCTCTCTTCTATTGTGGCTACATCGCAAACATGTACTCCCAGCGTGATTAGGAGTTCAGGCGCCTAGTCGTGCTACAGGAGTTTACTGAGACGCTACCATTATAGCGAATGGGGTGCATGCACGTCCGTTACGTGCACACGGCCCAGGTGCTGTGATAGGTGCGCCTAGGCATGCATGCCCCGGCACAGACGGAGCCACGATTAGCGTGGCTCCATCTGTACGTCTGACATCGACATAGTTTGCGACTCAGAACCAGGCCTACATGTGTGTTTCAGAGTCAGAACACACCAACTATTATCAATTCATTGTGACCTTCCACTTTGGGGTACATTTCTGACACCACTGGTGTCTATTACTAATGAGTATTTAAACCACATACTGTAAACATAAAGATTATCGGAAACCCGGCACATGTGACTCTATGTATATCTTATGACTACAGACCCATTACTTACTATACTCTTTTCCATAAATTTATTAATTTGTATTATTTTCTTGACTTCAGTATTTTTTTATTAGGTTTTACAGAAAGAAAAACCAAAACAAGTACAAATCAAATATTGCGGATACAGAAATAAATCAGGAATAATGAAAGGAAAGTAGGGTATGGGGTGGAACCACTTTCCACATCTCCTATATAATAGCCCAGGTCTGTGACTCTGTGCCTGCCCGTAACGCTGGGCGGAGTCACAGATCTGGGCGGAGTCACAGATCGAGGAGAGGACGGAGGCTGGATCCATGGCAGAATCAGGAGATAGCTGCGCTGGATGCAGGGCAGGTAATAATTATTACACGTCCTGCCTGCGATTCCCCGTCCGGGCATGCTCCTCCTGGCTTCTGCACACGGCGGGTACTGGGGTGGGGGGCAGGGGCGTCGGAATGGGGGGGGGGGCAAGGGGGCAACTCGCTCCCCCCAAATCATGAGAGAGGCGCCATTCACCTGGACCCACAACCTGTGCCGAAGCTTCAGCACTGCCTGCGCTGTATTAGCACTGCAGCGGTGAAGCTGCCTTCCCCGTGTGCTCTGGCCGGCACGACGTGTACGCGGGCTTTGCAAGCCGCATAGAGCGCCGGTCAGTGGAGGGAACCGCTGCTCAGTGAGTGAGTCACCTTCACTCACTGTACAGCGCGCCGGCTCCCGCCCGCCAGATCCCGGCGGCTCAACCGTGATGTGCCTCCTCTGCCCAGCCCTCCTCTCCTGCCTGCCTGCCTGTATGTCTGGCCACACGCCGCGGCTCCCAGCAGCTCCATGATGACAGTCCCCCTCTGCCCGGCCCTCCACTCCCGTGGCTCACACTGACTAGACACAGGTTAGAGGGGTCTGGGGGAAGGGAACATGAGATGACCTGCTGTGGGACACAAATTCAAAGAGCTGCAGGAGGGACAGGGAGCTGGGACCATGCCAGAGAAGATCTCTCTCCCCTCTCTCTCACCCCCCCCTTCACTCTCTCACCCTCCTCTCTCTCTCTCTCTCTCTCTACCCCCTCTCTAACTCCCCCCCTTCACTCTCTCACCCTCCTCTCTCTCTCTCTCTCTCCCCCACCCCCTTCTCTTTTTCTCTCTCCCCTCCTGTGTAATGTAAGGGACGCTACTGTGCTGTGTAACGTGACGGACGCTACTGTGCTGTGTAATGTGACGGACGCTACTGTGCGGTGTAACGTGACGGACGCTACTGTGCGGTGTAACATGACGGACGCTATTGTGCGGTGTAACGTGACGGACACTACTGTGCGGTGTAACGTGACGGACGCTACTGTGCGGTGTAATGTGACGGACGTTACTGTGCGGTGTAATGTGACGGACGCTACTGTGCGGTGTAATGTGACGGACGCTACTGTGCGGTGTAATGTGACTGACGGACGCTACTGTGCGGAGTAATGTGACGGAAGCTACTGTGCGGTGTAACGTGATGGACGCTACTGTGCGGTGTAACGTGACGGACGCTACTGTGCGGTGTAATGTGACGGACGCTACTGTGCGGTGTAACGTGACGGACGCTACTGTGCGGTGTAACGTGACGGACGCTACTGTGCGGTGTAATGTGACGGACGCTACTGTGCGGTGTAACGTGACGGACGCTACTGTGCGGTGTAACGTGACGGACGCTACTGTGCGGTGTAACGTGACGGACGCTACTGTGTGGTGTAATGTGACGGACGCTACTGTGCGGTGTAATGTGATGAACGCTACTGTGCGGTGTAATGTGACTGACGGACGCTACTGTGCGGAGTAATGTGACGGACGCTACTGTGCGGTGTAATGTGACGGACGCTACTGTGCGGTGTAACGTGACGGACGCTACTGTGCGGTGTAATGTGACGGACGCTACTGTGACACCCTCCAACATCCACAGCCCACCTCTCCACCACACGCAGCACCTTGGACACCATCCGCAGCCGCTACCAGTGAGTCCCTGGATCAGGGGTGATCAGCTGCACGGAGAGGCACCTCCACCTCACTGCACCCACCCTCTTTTCAAGCCCCTCCATTCCCACACTGAACTTACACCTACATTCTGTACATCGTGCCCTGCAGCCACTGTTCACGCCGTCGCAAGGGGCTACGCCCTCTTCACCATCGCATGCCCTTTTGTTGTGCAATATTTAATCACTAACAAAATTAGGAATGCTGGTAATTCTCCATATAATACAAATATTGAACACCAGAAAGGCGTGCAGGGGTTAAGGGGGCGTAGCCCCTTGCGACGATGTGAAGAGCGCCCGTAGGGCGCGATGAATCACCTAGTATACAAATATTAAAACAATTACCATCACATATGAAGTACAGTTCTAAACAATGATAAGCTAGACAAAATTGATAGGATTATTCCTAAATTTGGTAGAATTTGGTGCTAACTAAAAAAAGAGGTCTGCACCCTCCCCATCTGTTACATAATCCTGTCACCGAGACCATTGCATTAATGGCGAATGAGCAGACATAAAATATGAAACATACTATTTCCATCAGATAGGCAAACTGATCATTTTGAACTACCCTATGGATGGTAGGTGGGTCTGAATTTTCCAAAATTGTGCAATTACTGTTTTAGCTGCAATTAGAGTATGACCGTCATTTTTAGCTAAACCTAAGAGGTATATGCAAGGTAACCTTTAAACTTTAGAAGCCAAGACCTCTCTTGCCACATCACCTGGATATTAGGACACCACCAGAAAATATGAAAAGTATCCCCCTACAGTCATGCAATTTCTCCAACAATATTTTGACTGAGTAGGCCACATTATATTTAATATATCAGGGGTCCGGTGTAAGTGATGGAATACCTTGTATTATAACTCTAAATCGTTGTGGCATTTTGACAACTTGTGTGCAGTTAGGTAAATATATTTCCATTTCTGGAATGAGAAGCACTCCTGAAGATTCAATTCTCATTGAGTTTGAGCCTTGGACCTGATTATGGGACCATCCCCAAGGCAGTATGTGTACCAGAAGCTAATATGCCCCTTGGAGTAATCCCGCATTATTCTGTCTAAAATATCTGGTGGAGAAGAGCCGCTGACAAAGCTAATCACCCAATGGCTGATACGTAAATAGGTAATTCATTCACCAGGTGAAAGATAAAGTTAAGTTTGTAACTGAGCGAATGGGATGAGGCTATTGGAGCTCAAAATGTCTGCAATGGTTGCAATCCCACTAAAGCACCAAGCCGAAACAGATAAATCAGGTATTAGTTGGGAAAGGACAACATTAGACAAAGTTTTAGCTGGTCATTTAAGACATTTGGACTTAGATAGCAATTCTTTCCACATCTTAAGGGAATCTAAAACTGTCCGAGGTGTATCTTTTGATAAAGGGCGCATTTGTTTGAGAATCCAAATTAGATCTATCAAGGGATAATCACAATCAATACTTTTTCCAAATCAACCCATAGTTTAGTAGTGGGGAGAAGTGACCAATCACTTGTTTGTGAAATTAAACACGCAGACTGATATGCTGTATGATCTGGAACTTGTAATCCATCTTGACATTTAGATATAGTCATACATTGATAAACTAATCGTGAAGTACTCTTCTATATGTATGACACAATCATCTTACTGTACATGCCCAAGTTAGGTATCGTTTAGAGACCAGCAAAGGAATAGTGCGGAATCAGTACATTAACTTCGGTAATAACATCATTTTAAACTCCACCAGGTGACCCAACCAGGAGAACTCAAGGTCCATCTAGCTACTCAATAACTCATATGCTGATGTATCAGATCAAAATTAATCTTGGAAAAGCCATCTGGGTGGTTTGGTACACTGATCCCACAGTACATGAGATAATTCGATTTCCATTTGTATCCATAATGGGATATTAGATGGCACAAGACAGTCTCTGCTATGTTGAAAGGCAGGGCCTCTGTTTTAATAGCATTTCATTTATATAGAGAGGCTGCACTATGGTGGTCATTCCGAGTTGTTCGCTAGCTGTTTTTGTTTGCAGTGCCGCGGTCAGGCAAAAAAGTGGCAGTTCTGCGCATGCGTATGTGGCGCAATGCACACGCGCGACGTACTTTCACAACAGCATAAGTTGTTTCACACAGGCTCTAGCGAAGCTTATCAGTCGCACTGCTGACCGCAGAGTGATTGACATGAGGTGGGCGTTTCTGGGTGTCAACTGACCATTTTCAGGGAGTGATCATAAAAACGCAGGCGTACCAGGAAAATGCAGGCGTGGCTGGCCGAACGCAGGGCGTGTTTGTGACATCAAAACAGGAACTGAATGGTCTGAAGTGATCGCAAGCGCTGAGTACGTCTGGAGCTACTCTGAAACTGCTCAAAAATATTTTGCAGCCGCTCTGCGATCATTTCGTTCGCACTTCTGCTAAGCTAAGATACACTCCCAGAGGGCGGCGGCTTAGCGTTTGCACTGCTGCTAAAAACAGTTAGCGAGCGAACAACTCGGAATGACCCCCCATATCTATTATTTCATGCAGGGTGAGCAATGACGTCTCCGGGCTGGTCACAAACAAAAGGATGTCATCCACAAAAAGACACAGTTTGTGGCAAGTCCGGCCAACGTCCACACTAGGGAAGGACACAAATTGTCTGATTGCAGAAGCAAATTGTTCAACGGCTAATGTGTACATTAAGGGAGAGAGGGGGGCATGCCTGCCTAGTACCATTGCTAATAGGGAAGGGAGAAGACAGGAAGCCATTGCTAAAAACCCTTGCTAGTACACAAAGCTTTAATTGAATGCAATATTGTACCTTAAAAGCCAAAGGTGGTCATTCCGAGTTGACCGCTCATTATTTTTTTTTCGCAATGGAGCGATTAGTCGCTAATGCGCATGCGCAATGTCCGCAGTGCGACTGCGCCAAGTAAATTTGCTATTAAGTTTTGTGTTTTACTCATGACATTACGAGGTTTTTTCTTTGTTCTGGTGATCGTAGTGTGATTGACAGGAAGTGGGTGTTTCTGGGCGAAAACTGGCCGTTTTATGGGAGTGTGCGGATATACGCTGCCGTTTCTGTGAAAAACGCGGGAGTGGCTGGAGAAACGGGGGAGTGACTGGGCGAACGCTGGGTGTGTTTGTGACGTCAAACCAGGAACGACAAGCACTAAACTGATCGCACTGGAAGAGTAAGTCTCGAGCTACTCAGAAACTGCACAGATAAATCTTTTCGCAATATTGCGTATCTTTCGTTCGCAATTTTGCTAAGCTAAGATTCACTCCCAGTAGGCGGCGGCTTAGCGTGTGCAATGCTGCTAAAAGCAGCTTGCGAGCGAACAACTCGGAATGAGGGCCAAAGTGTGTCATGGATTGGTCTCATTAAGGAACTGCCAATGAAGGAGGTCAAATGCTTTCTAAGCATTCAGTAAAAGGAGAACAAACTCCTCACATCTCCTCAGCATCAACTCCACTAGGTGTCTCTCTTCCACGAACAAAGCCCACCTGGTCTGGGTGGATCAGCTGGGGAATCAGGGAGGACAAACGACTGGCTATCAATTTAGCATAAATTTTTATATCCGAGTTAAGTAAAGCAATTGGTCGGAAATTTGCACAGGATGTGGGATCTTTTCCTGGTTTAGGTATGGTAATAATTTGAACTGCGAGCATCTCCCAAGGAAAAGCATCCTGACCAGAAACAAAATTATTGTTGTTCAACAAAGGAGAAAAAAGTACTGTAAAATGGGTGCACAAAGATAGGGGTAGATTAATACACTTATAAAACCTAACTTTTAATATTAATTTAAAAAAATCTTGTGATATTCACTTACAAATAGAATTGTTAAAATCATACAAAGACATACAAATATGTGCTAATGAAGAATAAATAGTGTAATGAAGATTAAAAAGAAGAAAGCTATGTCCATCTGTTGTTACTGTCCTGAATATTTTAATAGTCGCTTGATCGCAGTATTATGAGGTACTGTAGGTATTGGTAAGTATTATTTCCTATATCTCATAGGCTATGGGTGGTCATTCCGAGTTGTTCGCTCGTTGCCGTTTTTCGCAACGGAGCGATTAGGTGGAAATTGTGCATGGTACGCAGCACGCATGTGTCCACTAATTTAACACAAAACTTTGGAGATTTGCACAAGCTCGAGCGACGTTTTTTCATTGCTCCAGTGATCGTAGTGTGATTGACAGGAAGTGGGTGTTTCTGGGCGGAAATTGGCCGTTTTCAGGGAGTGTGCTAAAAAACGCAGGCGTGCCAGGTAAAAAATCAGGAGTGGCCGGAGAAACGGGGGAGTGGCTGGCCGAACGCAGGGCGTGTTTGTGACGTCAAACCAGGAACTAAACGGACTGAGGTGATCGCAATCTAGGAGTAGGTCTGGAGCTACTCAGAAACTGCAAGGAATTATTTATTAGCAGTTCTGCTAATCTTTCATCCGCTATTCTGCTAAGCTAAGATACACTCCCAGAGGGCGGCGGCCTAGCGTTTGCAATGCTGCTAAAAGCAGCTAGTGAGCGAACAACTCAGAATGACCACCATTTTTCTCAAACATAATATTTGAGAACAACACCCTCTTTTTGTGTGCCCATTATACAGTAATTTTTCTCCTTTGCTTCCTTAACATCTGTAATCCTACTGTAGTCGGTGGCACCCCCTACTGAAATTAGTTAATAACTTAACTAGAATATAGGTGAATATATTTGTTGTTGTTACAAGTTGATAGAAGTGTTCAGATACACAACTTTTTGTCTATACCAAAACAAAATGAAACAAGGAGGTGAGTATGGGGGCAACAATATCCGTGAAATGTATGCAGTGGCAGATGCTCAATTAGCTTAGTGATATCATCCAGGTGCTTGAAAGGGAGGGGTTTTTCTAAGCAGGAAAAAAACACATTTTGTTTCCCGCAGCACCCTGAATAATAGCAGTAACCGAATCATCTTCTCCACATTTTGTGGAAGTAACCTCCTACGCCGATAGCTGACAAGGTTACCGGCTGCACTAAACACTCTTTCGGAGTACACACTGGAGGGAGGGGGGGGGGGGGGGGGAGAAGGGCAATTTAGGAAAAATAAAGCCAGTTTGTGCAAGGGCATCCAAAATCCTCTTTTTCCTGCCAGTATACGTACGGACTGTCTGACATGCCTACTTGGATGCTGTCACCGATATAATCCTCCACCATTCTTTCAATGGTGACAGAATCATATGCAGTGAGAGTAGACATGTCAGTAATCGTTGGCAGGTTCTTCAGTCCGGACCAGATGTCAGCACTCACTCCTGACTGCCCTGCATCCCTGCCAGTGGGTGGGCTAGGACATCTTATCCTTTTCCTCGCAGCCCCAGTTGCAGGAGAAAATGAAGGAGGAGCTGTTGATGGGTCACGTTCCGCCTGAGTAGACAATTTTCTCACCAGCAGATCTTTGAACGAGAGATACAACGTAGGCTTTAAACCTAGGATCGAGCATGGTGGCCAAAATGTAGTGCTCTGATTTCAACAGATTGACCACCCTTGAATCCTGGTAAAGCGAATGAAGGGCTCCATCCACAAGTCCCACATACTTTGCGAATAACTCCGTCTTAGCTTCTCCTTCAATTTCTCCAGCTGCTTCTGCAAAAGCCTGATGTGGGGAATGACTTGACTCAAGCTGACAGTGTCTGAACTGACTTCACGTGTGGCAAGTTCGAAGAGTTGGAGAACCTTGCACAAGACGGAAATCATTCTCCATTGCACTTGAGTCAGGTGCTAAATCATAGATGGATGTATAGGCTTGAATGGCCTTTTGCTGCTCCTCCATCCTCTGAAGCATATTGAGTGTTGAATTCCACCTAATTACCACCTCTTGCTTCAGCTGATGGCAGGGCAGGTTCAGGAGTGTTTACTGGCGCTCCAGTCTTCGGCACGCGGTGGCTGAATGCTAAAAGTGGCCCGACAGCATCTCCTGCATGCCCCTGTCATTTAAAAAAGAAAATCTGCACCACCAAATTAATTGTATGTGCAAAACATGGGAAGTACTAGAATTTGCACAGATGTAATGCACGCACAATATTGGTGGCGTTGTACGATATCACAAATCCCCAGGAGAGTCTAATTGGGGTAAGCCATTGTGCAATGATGTCCCTCAGTTTCTGTAAGAGGTTGTCAGCTGTGTGCCTCTTATGGAAAGCGGTGATACATAGCGTAACCTGCCTAGGAACGAGTTGGCGTTTGCGAGGTGCTGCTACTGGTGCTGCTGCTGTTGTTGTTGCGGGAGGCCATACCCAGTGGGCTGTCACAGTCATATAGTCCTTAGTCTGCCCTGTTCCACTTGTCCACATGTCCGTGGTTAAGTGGACAGTGGGTACAACTGCATTTTTTTGGACACTGAGGACACTTTTTTTTACATCTCTGTACATCTTCTCGGTATCACCTGCCTAGTGAAGTGGAACCTAGATGGGATTTGATACTGGGGACACAGTACCTCAAACAATTCTCTAAGTCCTACTTAACTAATGGCGGATACCCGATGCACGTCTAACACCAACATAGGTGTCAAGGCCTCAGTTATCCGCTTTGTAAAAGGATGACTGCTGTCATATTTCATCTTCCTCACAAAGGACTGTTGGACAGTCAATTGCTTAGTTGAAGTAGTACAAGTGGTCTTTCGACTTCCCTTTGGGAATATCAGAATCTGGACTGTGTATGCTCCTTCCAGCACTTGCAGGGGGTGTGCAAATGGTGGAATGAGCCACCTCTTCCTGTCCAGTGTTGGGAAGGTCAGGCATCGCAGCCATCGACACACTTGGACTCTCCTTGGGGATTTGTGACACCATCTTAGAATGCACAGTTCTTTGCTGTGCTTTTTCCAGCTTAACTCTTATCATTTTTCTACCGGGAGGATGAGGACTTCCATCTGAACTACTAGTCATGAACATAGGCCAGGGCCTTAGCCGTTCCTTGCCACTCTGTGTCGTAAATGGCATATTGGCTAATTTACGTTTCTCCTCAGACAATTTAAATTTATTTTTTTTGTTCTTTTTACTGAACTTTGGCTTTTTGGATTTTACAGGCCCTCTACTATCACATTGGGCATTGGCCTTGGCAGACGACGTTGTTGGGATTTCATCATCTATGTCAAGACTAGTGGCAGCAGCTTCAGCACTAGAAAAATTTTAGTTCTCCATTATTTTTCTGGAGTTATATATTTGGAGTTGATCGCTCGCTAGCTGCTTTTAGCAGCAGTGCAAACGCTAAGCCACTGCCCTCTGGGAGTGTATCTTAGCAGAAGTGCGAACAAAAGGATCGCAGCGCTGCTACAAAAAAAAATTGTGCAGCTTCAGAGTAGCTCGAGACCTACTCCTAGCTTGCGATTACTTCAGACTATTCAGTTCCTGTTTTGATGTCACAAACACGCCCTGCGTTCGCCCAGCCATGCCTACGTTTTTCCAGCCACTCCTGCATTTTTATCTGACACGCCTGCGTTTCTACACACACTCCCCGAAAACGGTCAGTTACCACCCAGAATCACCCACTTCCTGTCAATCACTCTGCGGTCAGCAGTGCGACTAAAAAGCGTCGCTAGAGCTTGTGTAAAACTGCATCGGCTTTTGTGAAAGTACGTCGCGTGTGCGCAGTGCGCACCATTAGCCTGATCACTGCGCTGCGAACAACGGCAGCCTGCGAACAACTCGGAATGAGTGTCACTATGCGGTACAGGAGAGCGTATCTCTACACCACACAGGGCAAACCCTGTGAAAATTATTTGGATTAAATATTAATAACCCCTTTATTTGGAGTAAATAATATACAGCATAGGACAGCACCACTGAACTTATATGGCAGTACCACTGGACTGGATTTATACGGAATTATATGGACTTATATGGAATAATACAGCAGGATCACTGGATTTATACGGCAGTACCACTGGACATATACGGCAGTACCGCTGGACATATACGGCAGTATCACTGGACATACACGGCAGGATCACTGGACTTATACGCCAGTACCACTGGAATTATACGGCAGAATCACTGGATTTATACGCCAGTACCACTGGAATTATACGGCAGGATCACTGGAATTATATGGCAGGATCACTGGATTTAAACGGCAGTACCGCTGGACATATACGGCAGTATCAGTGGACATATATGGCAGTATCACTGGACATATACGGCAATGCCACTGGACATATACAGCAGCACAGGGACACCACCACTGGGCAATTGCAGCACAACACAGCATTATTGCAATGGACTGGACTTATACAGCAGCACTGGACATATGACAGCCGAGGACACCACCACTGGACTGATGCAGCACAACACAGCACCACTGGACTGGTTTTATACAGCAGCACTGGACATATGGCAGCAGAGGACACCACCACTGTGACTAGACTGATGCAGAACAAGACACCACCACTGGACTGATGCAGCACAACACAGCACCACTGGACTGGACTTATACAGCAGCACTGGACATATGGCAGCAGAGGACACAATCATTGTGACTGGACAGATGCAGCACAAGACACTACCACTGAGGACGGAGACACGTCCTCTCTCTACACCCTCCAATGCCGGAGTGGACATGGCGGGGATGCGCGGCTCCTTACATGGAATCCAAAGCCTGCGAGAAACCGACAGCGGGATGATGATGTTTTGCATCGTTCTGGCTTCCGAGTCAGGCAGGAAAACCCGAGCCTGACTCAGATCCGAGCTCGTGACGTGAAGTCCTGGGAGGTTCGGTTCTCTGAGAACCGAACCTGCTCAGCTCTAGTTTTTTACTTTTTTTGTGTCAAATTTTACCTTACAGCACGTGGAATCCCAATTAGTGCATCGCACTTCGATCGCCATGCTTCAGGCAAGATGCTACTGCTGCACTCGGCACGGGTTACCATTTCCAATTGTAGACCATGTCGATGGTAAAATATGAAAAAGTTGATAAAATTAAAACAGTTCCCGTGTCAGCCATTGTCATGTTGACCATTTGAACATGTTGACCTTTTGATCATATCGACCATATGCATGTGTCGACATATTGGCTGTTGACATGTCATCTGGATACCAGTGATTCTGTGCTAGCTGGCATTTGAACAGCCCCTGGCCAATCAGAGTGCTTATTTGTGATGAACTCCCTGGGTAAGGAAAGTTTTGCAGTCATGATAATGCTTAAAAGATGAAGGACAAAGAAGAAGATTGCGGTAGCTCCCTGCCTCTGAGCCGCTACACCAGAGGCATAACTCTCAGAGGCAATGGAGTCATCTGCCTCTGGGCTCCAAACCCTGAAGGGGCACCTGCATGTATAGCAGCACCTGTGTAGTTTACAGCGGGATCCAAGTGGGACATAGAGCTCTGCAGTACACCTGATGCAGCTAATTGTCTCTGTCCTAGGAGCCTTGCTACCACCTGCAATAGGGGACAGGATGGCTCCTGCCTGGTTCCGCTCAGCCAGTATGTGATGGTGCACCCACCGCTGCTGCTGGACTGTAAGATGGGACCTGTCAGTGAACGCTTACTCTGCATGCGGCAGATGACTGAATCTCGCGAGTCTGACCCTTACCCACCAGCTGTTGTCACACATCATATGTGGAGTCGTGCGGGTTTACTACGGGCTTCGGTCTCTGCAGACCAGCTGAGAGTGCTATCTAGGGCCCAATTCAGACCTGATCGCTGTTGTGTAAATTTGCAAGGTGGCCAATTGTCGATAGTCTGCGCATGAGTACAGATCATAGTGCGCACTGCGCATGCGCAAAGGCCAAACTGTGAAAAAATCCAGCGTCTTTTTTGATCGCTAAGTGTACACATGTTGAGTGACAGGAAACGGGCGTTTGGGGGTGGTAACTGGCCGTTTTCTGGGAGTGTCAGTAAAAATGCAGGTATGTCCAAGCGTTTTCAGGGAGGATGTGTGACGTCAGCTCCGGCCCCGATCAGTCTGATTCTAACGCACTGTAGAGTAGGTTCTGGGCTATGCATAGACTGCACAGATTGGAAAAATCATTCAGTGGTGAGCGAGTAGCGAACGGATTTGCAGCTGACCAGCATTCGCACAGATTTTCGCAAGTCGTATGCAGACTTACACAGGGCGGGTATTCACTCTATCTGATCGCAAACCTCTGAAATTTTCAGAGGCGCGATCGGGTCTGAATTAGGCTCTATTTCATTATGTGTTTATATACATACATACACACACACACACACATACTGTACACACACCACATTTGTTTTTTAGTGGAGGGGACCAAACTCCAACTTGCCTCCTGGCGACAGGGAAGAACATACGCCCCTGCGCTGCGCATAGCTCCAAACACAGAACATTTTGTATATTATTCATATAGTTCGCAGAGAACTGTAAGTATAAGTAGGGATGAGTACAACTTGCCCACTAATCTAATGTGCATTCTGAACATTCACCAATAAAAGTACATTTTTATCTATTATTCATAGACAGTATATGTTGCATTGAATAAATCTTTATTTTTTTGCACAGTGAAATGGGAATTCATTATCCAAGCAGTATCAAGCTTTCACAAGCAATGTTTCAAAAATATTGTATTTTTCTCATTAATCTCTGCTGGGCTTCCAGCATGTCTGCTCTGGAGCGTAAGTTCATCCCCGTCGCCTGGAGACAAGTTGGCGTTTGGTGCCCTACCCCTTAAAAAAAGGGAAAACAAATTGGCGGAAGAGTGTGAAAGCACCACACCAATGGGTGTGTGTCATGTGGATGATATTTGGTTGCATACAAGTCTTTGTGTATCTATCTATTAAAACGATGACAGAGACAATAATGTGTCAGTAAAAAGTAATTTTCTGATTCTTGAGATAAACTACAATGTTGCATAAGGAGAGATGTACTAAGCCTTAGGGAGAGATAAAGTGGAGAGAGACAAAGTACCAGCCAGTCAGCTGCTAACTGCCATGTTACAGGCTGTGCTTGACAGGAGCTGATTGATTGGTTAGTACTTTATCTCTCTCCACTTTATCACTCTCCAAGGCATAGTACATCTCTCCCATAATGTGGACTGGGAATCAGGGCCGTTTCTAGCCAATTTGGCTCCCAGTGCGAGATTTAAAAATGCGCCCCTCCCCCCCCCCCCTTCCATAGATATAAAGAGGTAAAGCATGCGCGCGCCTTTGGCGCGCGCGCTCCCGGTAAGGTGGCGTGCCTCGTTAAAATGGGCATGGCTTTGTTAAGATGGGCGTGGCCTCATATGATCTCATCAACACGGCTACCACAGGATATAAAAAAAAAAAAAAATCCTCATTTTACACATTACAGCAGGCACGCTACCCCATTTTACACAGCACGGCAGGCAAGTGTCCCCATTTTACACAGTACGGCAGGCACGTGCCCCCATTTTACACATTGCGGCAGGAAAAAGTGTCTCCATTTTACACATTGCGGCAGGCACGTGCCCCCATTTTACACAGTATGACAGGCAAGTGTCCCCATTTTACACATTGCGGCAGGCAAGTGTCCCCATTTTACACATTGCGGCAGACAGGTGTCCCCATTTTACACAATACACAAGGCAAGTGTCCCCATTTTACACATTGCGGCAGGCACGTGCCCCCATTTTACACATTGCGGCAGGCAAGTGTCCCCATTTTACACATTGCGGCAGGCAAGTGTCCCCATTTTACACATTGCGGCAGACAGGTGTCCCCATTTTACACAATATGCAAGGCAAGTGTCCCCATTTTACACATTGCGGAAGACAGGTGTCCCCATTTTACACATTGCGGCAGGCAAGTGTCCCCATTTTACACATTGCGGCAGGCAAGTGTCCCCATTTTACACATTGCGGCAGGCAAGTGTCCCCATTTTACACATTGCGGCAGACAGGTGTCCCCATTTTACACAATATGCAAGGCAAGTGTCCCCATTTTACACATTGCGGCAGACAGGTGTCCCCATTTTACACATTGCGGCAGGCAAGTGTCCCCATTTTACACATTGCGGCAGGCAAGTGTCCCCATTTTACACATTGCGGCAGGCAAGTGTCCCCATTTTACACATTGCGGCAGACAGGTGTCCCCATTTTACACATTGCGGCAGGCAAGTGCCCCCATTTTACACATTGCGGCAGGCACGTGCCCCCATTTTATACAGTACGGCAGACAGGTGTCCATATTTTACATATTACAGCAGGCAAGTGTCCCCATTTTACACATTCCGGCAGACAGGTCCCCATTTTACACATTATGGCAGGCAAGAGTCCCCATTTTACACAGTACGGCAGGTGGTGGGGGGGGGGGGGAGGGAGGGAGGAAGAGAGAGGGAGAGGGGCTGACTTACATTTGAAGCGGTTCTCGCCGCTCTTCAGCCGCCTCTCCCTCGTCTGCGCGGCTCCCCCTTCTCCCTCCTCCCGAGTGCCCAGCTCGGGGGGCGGGGTTTCGCGGAATGATGCGATTGCATCGTGACATCACAACGCAAACGCGTCATTCCGTGAAACCCCGCTCCCCGAGCTGGGCACTCGGGAGGAGGGAGAAGGGGGTTTCAAAGTGCTGAAGAAGTGCCGCGGCGGGCTCCCCGTGCGGTTGCACGGCTCGCCCGCCGCAAGAAACGGCACTGCTGGGAATTGTGTGCAATAATGTGAACTAGGGCACCATATGGGGCATAAAACGAGCAACAATGTGTCTCTAGAAGGATTGGGTGCCTCTTTAAAATATTGCTATGGGGCTTACAAAGTTCTAGTTATGTGCTCCTCACAAATACAAGCATGTACTGTAAAATTTAACTCTCGTAAGTGAACTGACTCAGAGCTTTGGAGTGAGAATCAATGCAGCAGTGGGTTGTCAGCAATGGGTAGTGTCGAAAGTAGCCACACAATGTTTAATTCAGATATACAAAGAAAGGACTTCCAATCATTTCTTTCTTATCCTCATTTACGTTTTGACTTGTGGAACTCTTGACACCTTTTGGAAGAACCTTCTCCCTGAACTTTCTGACTCTAAACAACAGGAAATTAAACAGTTATGCAAGTGATGCATTGCAAAACCCAACAACCTGGTCCAGACTTTACAGTCACGAAAGTTTCAGTTATTATTACTTGCAGTATTAAAGTAAAAATAAGAAAGATTTCCCGTTAGAATGGTTATATAAAATGAAATGGCTGCTGTTCACAGCTTGTGTTTCTGAGATAAAAAAAAAAAAATGAATATAATAAATAAAAAGTCAGTATATAAAAATATGCTATTTATCCTGCCTGAATGCTTTCAAAAGATCTGAAGAACATGTGATTCATATAGTTTAATGTTGTTATGATGTAACTAATTTTCCAATATTTTACTTATCTTGTATGAATAACAGAATCTGTTCATGTAATTATGTAATTAAGCATACATGAATTACTACAGTTATCACAAGGAAACTTGAAACTGTAGCTCAGGATTAAGCCCATAAAATAGGGCTGATTAAATAGCTTTTGTATGTTTTCCCTGATATACAAATGGGATGACAAATGTGGCTTGGCATCTTACACCATTAATATATGGACTATGAAAATGTGTAGAAATGAGCTGATCTGCGTACCTTACAATGACAACTGCTCAGGGACATTTTTCCTCTCTGCCACCCTTTACACATTTTGTTGAGCAAATGAATGAAAGCATCCCAAATTAGAAAATGCACTAATAGTTCTGGCACGGGTGACTAGTTGTCAGATTTGGCTGCCTTTAGAACCACAAACTACAGTCATTTGTAATTCTGCCAAAACTTTCAGGTGACGTTCATCATCAAGGAAACAATTAGAATGCAGAACATGCGGGATGGTCCACACAATCCAAATACTTTAAAGGGATTTTACACTTCATTTAAAAGCTTAGTAAATCTCCTTCCATCACTTAAAATTAATAATAACTAGAGATGAGCGGGTTCGGTTCCCTGAGAACTGAACTTGGCGCTCCGAGCTGGTATCTGAGCCCGGCTCGGGACTTCCCACCAGACTCGGAAACCAGAACAAGGCAAAACATTATCATCCCGCTGTCAGATTCTCGTGGGTTTTGGATTCCATATAAACAGTTGCGCGTCGCTGCCATTTTCACTCTGGACTTGGAGAGTGAAGGAGACAGAACTCTGTCTCTCTCTGTGGCTGGTGGCGTCGGGTGGGGTTAGTGTGTGCTCTATAGGGGTGCTGCTGCAGTCACTGAGGTGTACCCGTACTGTGTTAGGGGGTGCTCTCCTGGGGTCACTGGTGTTTCATGTCCTGTTACAGCTGGGTGCTGCAGCTGTACATGGGTGTTGCTGTCATTGTGTTGTACAGGGTGCAGGGGCACTGTCCACCTCCTGTATGCTGTAAAATATAGGGGTGCTGCTAGCCCTGTATGTTGTAAAAATTCAGGGGTGCAGTTGTTAAAAATTAAAAGCACATTGCTCCTGTATACTGTAAAATATAGGGGTGCTGCTGTTAAAATAACATTACACTGGCCCTGTATGCTATAAAAATTCAGGGGTGCAGTTATAAAAAAATAAAAGCACACTGCTCTTGTATGTTGTAAAATATAGGTGTTCTGCTGTTAAAATAACATTACACTGGCCCTGTATGTTGTAAAACTTCAGGGGTGCAGTTGTTAAAAATTAAAAGCACACTGCTTCTGTATGCTGTAAAATATAGGGGTGCTGATGTTAAAATAACATTGCACTGGCCCAGTATGTTGTAAATATTCAGGGGTGCAGTTGTTAAAAATTAAAAGCACAATGCTCCTGTATGCTGTAAAATATAGGGGTGCTGCTGCTAAAATAACATTACACTGGCCCTGTATGCTGTAAAAATTCAGGGGTGCAGTGAAAATAAATGTACACTGCCCCTGTGTTATATGCTGTAATAATTCTAGGGTGCAGAGAAAATCAATGTACACTGGCCCTGTCTTGTATCCTGTAAAAATTCAGAGGTGCAGTGAAAATAAATATACACTGGCCCTGTCTTGTACACTGGCCCTGTATTGTATGCTGTAATAATTCTAGGGTGCATTGAAAATCAATGTACACTGGCCCTGTCTTGTATGCTATTAACATTCAGGGATGCAGTGAAAATAAATGTACACTGGCATTGTCTTGTGTGCCGTAAAATTACAGAGGTGTTGTGAAAATACAGAGGTGCTGGCACTGTCCGCGGTTGCGATGTCTAGGCCTGACCTTCACTACACTGTATGGGAAGAGGATGCTCCTACCACCATTTGCACACCCCCTGCAAGTGCTGGGAGGAGCACCACCAGTCCAGTTGCTGATATTGAGATTGAGGATGTCACTGTAGAAGTACACCAGGATGAGGAGGAAATGGGTGTAGCTGGCGCTGAGGAGGAAGTTGACGATGAGGATTCTGATGGTGATGTGTTTTGTTTGAATAAGGCACCAGTGGAGACAGTTGTTGGCCATGGGATAAAAAAGCCCATTGTCATGCCTGGGCAAAATACAAAAAAATCCACCTCTTCAGTGTGGAATTATTTCTCTACAAATCCAGACAACAGGTGTCAAGCCATCTGTTGCCTTTGTCAATCCATATTAAGTAGGCATAATGATGTTAACCACCTAGGAACATCCTCCCTTCTACGTCACCTGCAGTGCATTCATCATAAGTAATTGTCAAGTTCAGAAACTTTGGGTAAGAGCATAAGCAGTCCAGTGACACCTAAATCCCTTTTTCCTGTTGTATCCAAGCTCCTGCAATCCACACCACCAACTCCCTCATCGTCAATTTCCTCCTCAGTCAGGATCTGAAGCAGTCCTGCAGGCCATGTCACTGGCATGACTGACGAGTCCTCTCCTATCCAGCAGGGGGTGTGAAACGTACAGTGCTGCTCGTCCCATTGGTAAGGCAGCCAGCACATATATTGTATATATGACATACAACATTACATGTATGTTTATATGGGTTTACTTCCCTACCCACCCCCTAGGCAATGCATAATCGGCTCAGCAGCCTACACTTATAAATATAAAACTGTCTTTTTACCAAATAAAATCCAAGCCATCACTATTGCTTATTTATAAATTTAAAGCAAGGTTGATTGCTTATTTCCTGCCATGAAATGACATAATTATTTTCAAGTGTCTAAATCAGGGTGAGAAGCAAACTTAAAAACTTTTACTGTACTTATTACAAAAACCTGAAGAATTATGCAATGCGGATTAAGTTGCCGGCAATTACATACTGTATGTATATATATATATATGTATTTTTCATTTATTTATTTTTTCGGGAAAATCTCATCTGTCCTTTTATGTAAATCTCAAGTGTATGGAATACTAAAAGAAATATAAAAATCTGTTTTAATTACCAGCTCAAAAAAAAACACAGGACGCAATTATCCACTGATATCTTACTGGAATGTGACTTAAGCATCAGTTGTCATAGAAACAGCCAACTAGACATTTTTTCATATTCTGTATGTTCTTGCATGGCCAGTATTCAGATATAAAGTCTCTTGTAAGACTGTTGTTTAATATGTTTTGTCTTTTCAAAGTACTTACAGTGTTTCCTCAATCGTTTAAAGATGATCATTTTCATGAGCGCATAATGTGTGGCGGTATCTAACTTCTGAACCCCTTACTACCATTTTTTCTCTTTTTCATCAAATTCTGATGACCAATATGTTGTGGGTAAGGTAAATATTCAGCCTCAGGGACTGGTTTGGAAATTTTAGCCTAGCGGGCTAGCGTATAGCACTGGCACGAGCAACAGGACTGTTATTAAAAGTTGGCCTTACAGTAAATGTGGGAAAAGTCCTATATATAAACAAAGTTATCGCCAGAGATTACTATAGCAGGTACAACCTATTTATCAAGCATTGAGACAGTACACTCTTTTCTGTTAACAACATCAGCAGATTTTAGTGGAAGAATGGAGACATAAAAAAATATACTTTTATCTTTGAATAAAGTATTTTTGACAAATGCAACATAGTTTACATTATTTTTATTGATATTTATGAAATAAATGTACTTGTTAGTTATAAGGGCACCACTGCAGCTCGCCAGCTCTGCTTTTCATACACTTAAACCAATGTTTTCAAATCTACACATGCTTTGCTAAGGGTCAAGATCAAGTGAAAGAAGTGGCACTGATGAGCTCCAGTGTCACCCGTATAGTTATAAAGTACCAAAAGTATACATTACGTAAAGGTCTACTGTACTTTATGTTACAGTGACTGCCTATTTCCTATCGGTGCTTCAGTCCTATTCACAATATTGAAAATTTACTGGAATTCTGTAGGACTAAGACTGTATCCCTGATTGACGTGGCCACATAGGACACATATAGGTGACACCCCGCTATATAAAATACACCTTGACTAGCCAAATGTTGGCACAATTATTCAACAGAATAGAACCTGTGGGGCACATGCTCCTGCCGGTGCGCAGCTGGCTCTGCCCCTGATCCACACTGCTGGCACACGGGCCCGACCTCAGTCTAGACCTGGGTCTGAAGTCCCAACCATCCCCCCTTGATGGCTGGCCGGATTAATAACATTCCTATCTTATAAAATGAACTATCCATATCCACATCACCACCAGTCGTAGCATTAAAATAATGGTATGCCTAATAAATCAACTAGAGCTGTTCTGTCCACCATCAGCTCTCAAACTAAATTAACAGAATTGCCATTAAATGAATTCCTACTCCCCTACTTGGCCCAACCTCTCCCCATCTGTATGTCCTGCATTGTGGTGTCTGTCTCCCCATCTGTATGTCCTGCATTGTGCAGCCTCCCACCCCAACTGTACAGTATGTCCTACATTGTGGTGTCTGTCTCCCCATCTGTATGTCCTGCATTGTGCAGCCTCCCACCCCAACTGTACAGTATGTCCTACATTGTGGTGTCTGTCTCCCCATCTGTATGTCCTGCATTGTGCTGCCCCCCCCCCAAACTGCATGTCCTACATTGTGTTGTCTGTCTCCCTATCTGTATGTCCTGCATTGTCCTGTCCCCCCAACCCTGATCTGTATGTCCTACAGTGTGATTTCTGTCTCCCCCATCTATATGTCCGGCATTGTGCTATCCGTCCATCACCATTTGTAATTATGTCCTACATTGTTGTGTCTGTCTCCCCCATCTGTATGTATGTCCTACATTGTGCTGGCTGTCCATCACCATATGTATGTCTTGCATTGTGCGCTCAGCCCCATCCACATTAGTATGTCCTGCATCATGCTGTCCAACTCTCCCCCTTTCTGTATGTCCTGCAGTGGGATGTCTGTACTGACATTTGTAAGTCATGCATTGTGCTGTCTGTCCCACCATGTGTATGTACTGCATTGTGCTTTCTGCCCCTTCCCATCTGTATGCCCTGCATTGTGCTGTCTGTCCATCATCATATGTATGTCCTACACTGTGCTCACTGCCCCATCCACATTAGTATGTCGTGCAATGTGCTGTCTAACTCCCCCCATCTGTATGTTCTGCATTGGGATGTCTGTCCTGACATCTGTAAGTCCTCATTGTGCTTTCTGTCCTGCCATATGTATGTACTGCATTGTGCTGTCTGCCCTTCCCATCTGTATGTCCTGCATTGTGCTGTCCACCCGTCCTCCCATCTGTATGTCCTGCATTGGGATATCTGTCCTGACATCTGTAAGTCCTGCATTGTGCTGTCTGTCCTGCCATATGTATGTACTGCATTGTGATGTCTACCCATCCCATCTGTATGTCCTGCATTGTGCTGTCCACCCCTTCCCATCTGTATGTCCTGCATTGTGCTGTCCACCCGTCCTTCCATCTGTATGTCCTGCATTGTGCTGTCCACCCATCCTTCCATCTGTATGTCCTGCATTGGGATGTCTGTCCTGCCATCTGTAAATCCTGCATTGTTCTGTGTGCCCGCCATATGTATGTACTGCATTGTGATGTCTGCCTCTTCCAATCTGTATGTCTTGCATTGTGCTGTCTGCCTCCCTATTTATATGTTCAGCATTGTGCTATCTGTCCCTTCCCATCTGTATGCCCTGCATTGTGCTGTCTGTCCCACATTATGTATGTCCTGCATTTTGCTGTCCAGTCCACCACCTCCCCATCTGTATATCCTGCATACTGCTGTCAGCCACTTTCTATATCTGTATGCCTTGCATTGTACTGTCTCTCTCTATATAATGTATGTCCTGCTTTGTGCTGTCCATTCCCTCCGCATCTGTATATCCTGCATCCTCCATCTCCCTTATGTGTCTTGTATTGTCCCCTTCTCCCTGCCCTGTGTAATGTTCCTTTCATCCTGTTCTCTATATCTTGTATTATTCCCATCCCCCCCAGTATTATATTGTCCCCCCTTCCCTCTATATATTTGTTTTGTTCACCTTTCTGCCCTCTGTGTCTTGTATGTCGTCCCACCCCCCCCAATATCTGTATTGTCTCCATCCCCCTTCCCAAAGTCTTGCGCTGCTTTATCCCCTCTGCCTTGCATTGTCCTCTGCCCTTTGCCTGTTTTGTCCACGGGAATGTCACCTCCATCTTCTTGTGTCCTCTTGGAATCCACCTCTGCACTGCCGCTCCTTAGGTACTTGCAGGTCTGGCGACAGGGGGGGTCAAAGGGGACACCCATCCCGGGCCCCAACATTCTGAGGGGCCCCAAGGTGTGATGGCAGCTGCAACATGGATGGATGCCGCGATATAGATTGTAATGTGTATAATGGGTTGTACCTGGCGTAATATGTGTAAGCGACTGTACCTTGCGTAATATATGTAAGCGGCTGTACCTGGTGTAATGTGAATAAGGAGCTGTACCTGGTGTAATATGTGTAAGTGGCTGTACCTGGCATAATGTGTATAATGTGTCGAAGTCAAAAATATTACATAAAAAGAACATACAAACTACACACATTATCAGTCGCTATACTTGCAAATACGCGCAGCGAGCACAGCAATATATGGTAACACATGCATTTACACGGACATGCCACAGAGATGGATTCGACACTTATTTCATGCAGTACATAATTATAATGATATCAAGCGCCAGACATCATGATGATTTAAAATTATATAATGAAGTAATGTCATGTATGTGTATTATTTGAACAAAACCAGATACACCTGTCATATTTGGTATTAAAGCAAGTAGATTAGTGTGTAGATTCATTTGATACTTGTTATTAAGTTGTAGGACATTGCAACAAATAGTTATGATTAAATGTATGAAAGGTAAAATCACTTTTATTAGAACAATAGATATTCCAAACAGGTAGTGGACAGGAAGCTCAGGCCAGCCCCCTCAGACATCCCCAAGGCTGAACCTGTTCAGCACACGAACAAACCAGTGACTCATCATGAATGAGAAAGTCCCCTCCCCCAAAAACTAGATAACACATTGCAGAGACACACAGTTCTCAGTGGCTGTTTTGTACCAGAGGATGATGGAATTGCTGCCAGACCAGTTCCTGTATTTATTTGCTGAAAGGGAGAGATATAAGATGCATTGAGGGAATGGTATTGTATCGCTGGCCTGTAACTGTATGTAACTGTATGTAACTGTATGTATTAACTGCTTACTGTGTGAGTTGTAACCATGTAATTATGTGTATACTGTACATTGTAATATATTGAATCCATATCCTTTTAATAACAAATATATACATCAATGAGTTTTGGAACTCAGATAATGTGTGGGTGTATTGTTTTCTCTAATGGGATGCAGTGTTTTGCTATGTATAGCACACATTCATAGCACATGGTAATAAGAGGTTCAGGCGTTTACAATATATATTAGAGTGGGCATTTTAAATATTTTTAAGGAAACAATTTGGCATTCACAGATGAGGGCTCTTACGGGATATCATGGTCTTAATGATGCACTGTACATTATAAACGCGACGCTGTGGTCGATCAGCTTGTGGTGACGCATCGTAAAGCTGAGAAAATCATATCCGTGTGTATTGTTGTGATATCAGTAAGCCAATGGTATGGAATTTCAAGGGACAATGCGTTTCTCATAATATTTAAAATGCTAAAATGTATTTTTAGTGTTGCAAAACAAAGTTCAAATAAGTCATATTGTGTTTGATTCAGATTGGATAGTTTATCTGTTAAGTAGGTTTAAAAGTACATTTAAAAGTTGCTGCATAGCCTTGATATAATTTTTTTTTTAACTCAGGCCTAAAATAACTTCTGGTGCTTGTATAATGTGTGATTTCTTTGTGACAAAGGAAGCCGCATGGTCTGTCCTCCATTTTGGACTAACCACATGGCCTGTCCACCATTTTGTGTAAACCTCATGGATGTGGAAGGGGGAAGAGCAGTGGCCATTTTAGGAAGGTCATTTTCTAAATAACTGATTTTCAGTCTGCTCAGAACAATCAGTTTCCTTGGTCACATCAAGCACCATTTATGAGTTACCAATGCATTTATTTAACCCATGCCATAGTTAATTACAAATAGTTTCAATTGGGCCTAGTGAGAGTAAATGGTGAGATAAATGCTTGGCTTGGTGTAAGAAATTGCACACACAAAAAAACTTTTTTTTTTCTATCTTCTTCTTTCCCAGGATTTAGTTAACTCTCTGTTTGCTATAAGATAGGCATTGAAATGCTAATTAACTGGTTCAACCACTTTTACAGGCAGGCAAAAGCACATAGCTTTGATATGCAAATAAGAGGTAAGGTGTCTCATAGGAGACCAGTGAATGGTACATATATATAATATTATTATAATTATGGGTATATTTATATCAGTGTATGTTCTACAAGATAGCTATCCAATCTGAATCATATCATTTAAATTATTGATTATTGCTAGATTCATTTAGATCTGTGTGAAATCAAATACATTTGTTGCTATAAAGGTAAATTTGAAATAAATTTATTTAAGGGAGTAATTATAGACATGAAACAAAGTTCTGGCCCAGTTGTTAAGAAAAAAACTGGGTGTTGTGCTAAGTGAGCGATTATAGTTAGTATTGCTCACATTTATAGAGACTGTGTGGTTTGTTTTATTGTGTACGCACATTGGTACACGTGGTACGGAACGTGAGGACAGCGTATAAAAATGTGCACGTGGCGCAAGGCCGCACACGTGGCATAGAGGTACGCACGGTTGAGTAATTACGCAAGCTTGCATAGGGTTGTGTGTGCATAATAAAACCACACGATATTTGTTCAATTAAGGTGGGACAGTAGCCATGCTACAATAGCACAAAACTACCCGGTTTCTAAAGCAGATTAGTATAAAACTTTTAGTTAAACTGTATTGCCTCTGGGGGTAAAGCTGCCAATCTGAATGAATTAAAAGTTTCTGTACAGAAAAACAAAGTGTATTTGAGTGAGCGAACGTAGGAGTGAGTGGATTCGAACCCCGGAATTCGGGATCCCGTCGTGTGGTACACCAAGTAAGTGGAGGCTTGGTGGCATGAGGCGGCTGACTCACGTTAGTATAGGATTTGGAATACGTAAGTCGTGAGGAGACTTACACAGGAGCATGGTAGGGAATTGTGAATTGTGAACTGTGTGACCAATGTAGTTTTTTTGATACGCTCCGGCTGAGGTTTCGCAGCTTGTGATTCAATTCCAGTGGTCGTACGGCGGATAGGTAACAAGTACCTATACGCTGTGCGATTGGACCACGCGTTTGTGGGTGCGATATATAGCGCAACTTGATACCCCTTTTACGAGCTTTTGCGGAAAATCGCGGTATCATTAGCGCTGTATACAGCATACGCAAGCGTGATTTGTGTATAAAATGTGCATAGGGAGTTTTCGCTGGTCTCTCTCAGGAAAATCTCCTATGACAGATACTTTACTGGAAAGGGTAAGTTATTCCTAAAACCTTCCAGTAAATATAGGTCAATTAGGGGCCCTAGGTTGGGTACATTGCCTTCGCTATCGACAGTGTATGGTAGTACTGGCCAACGTGGGCGAGAGTGGGTGAAAGCGCTCAGAGAACTTCCACTGTCACCTTATATTGAGTATTTTGGTGTTTGTGGGAAAAGGCCCACAATTATGGGAGCCAGTTGCTCAACTAAGGGACGTTTAGCCAGGGTTCAGGCTGAAGATCCGCGGCCCAAGGGGTCAGCGAGGTTTTAAAAAAAAAAGGAAAAAGTATTATGTGTGGGAAATATGGTCCACACGCTGAATACTTTTTGTCTGGATGGGTACATATGACTGACAAAGATAGGGTACCATTCCCTAAGGTGGGCAGCTTTGAACCAGAGGTACTGCAGAACTTAAGGATATGGATATGTCTGATAAAATCCAGAAAACAAAGGGTCAGACATACAAAGTGTTTAAACCTGTGGCAGCAAGAGGGGTTGGTGAGTTTGATCCTAAGGTATTGCAGGTGATATGTCTAACCAAAGTCATATAAGACAAGAATGGAAATATAAGAACTATTTAAACTTGTAGCAACAATAAACAAGTAGAAAAAAAAAAGAATGCAAGTACACCGCCATATGTAGATGTGGAAACAGTTACAGTCAGCATACAAACTATAGAAAATAATAAAAATATGAAAAATATGACTGTAACCTATATATGTACTAATGAATGTTGAAGTTTTATTTAGGAGGAGAAGGTGACCTGATTGTTTTCAGCCATTTCTCATGTACCCAGAGGAGTTTCCAACCGGTTAAAGAAGAGCAGTAGCCTGCGGGGGAAGTGGCTGAGGCCAGTGGAACAGGTAAGTATGGTATCATTTGTGTACATATAGAGTAAAACCCAAAAATAAAACAAAAACAAAATCAAGAAAGTAACGTCAGAAATGGAGAAAAATCTGTCCGCACATTAGTATTTGCCAGTAGGAAAGCGGACAGAGACAAGGTAACCCCCGGGTATTTCTTTCAGTTACCATATAAGAAGTATTCATTCCTAGTAATGCCCCTAGTCAAGATGAGCTCGGAAATGTTTGTTGTCCATGTACAGACCCTTAATACGGGATGAGCAGGATTGAATGAATACTTCACATGACCTGGAAGCTTGTTAAACTTTTTTTTTTTTTTCGTCTTTTGCAGTAATAGAAAACTCTCCATCTGGATAAGACCACTGGTAAACACTAATTCGGCAAATGGGAGGTGGCTGTCTCTGTGCAAATGAACGGGCTCAATAAGGCATTGAGGGTCAGGGTGCAGACTTCTTTGCAAAATTGGAAAGTGGTCACAGTAGCTAATTTTAGAGCGTGTGCTATTAAACATCACAAGAATAGTGCTAGGCGCAGAGAACAACAGGTGGAGAGGTTGAGGATGGTAAGTATACTGGCACATACAGGAAAGACCCATCAGTCCAAACCCCAGATCCCTAATCGTCAATAATATGTTACACTTGTAGGAAGGAAGGGCATTTTGCCAGAGATTGTAGGAGTCAGGGGCGGATCCAGAAGAAAATGATAGGGGGGGCACCATGGAAGGGGCAAGTACATTTGCGTGCGGCTTCGTTGCATGTGAGGTGGCGCTTCTTATACAATGCCCACAGTTGTAGCCCTCATTATGCAATGTCCACTGTACTGGTAGTGCCCCTTATATAGACCCCATAGTAGTGGTGTCCCTTATGCAATGCCCGTATTGCCCCCAGTAGTAATGTTGCCTGTAGTAATGCCCCCAGTCATTATGCCCCCAGTGGTAATGCCCCTGCAGTTATGACCCCAGTAGTTTAGCCACCAGTAGTAATGCCCCCCTATAGTTTGCCCCATTGTAGTTTAGCCCCTGTAGTTATGCCCCCCTTATAGTTTAGCCTCCAGTAGTAATGCCCCCAATAGTTTGGCCCCTGTAGTTATGCCCCCAGTAGTTTGGCTCCCCCTGTAGTTTAGCCCCCAAGTAGTAATGCCCCTGTAGTTTAGCCCCCAAGTAGTAATGCCCCCTGTAGGTGCCCCCCAGTAATAATGCTCCCAGTAGCTGCCCCCCCAGTAATAATGCCCCCAGTAGCTGCCCCCCCAGTAGTGATGCCCCCAGTTATAATGCACCCAGTAGTAATGCCCCCCCTCAGTAGTAATGCCCCTTGTTGATGCTTCCCCCAGTAGTAATGCCCCTTGTTGGTGCCCCCCCAGTAGTAATGTCCCCCCGTAGTTTCCCCCAGGTGATGCCCCCACTGCATTAAGGAAGAAAAAAACATAATACTTACCGAGCCCCGTTCCCGCGCCGCTGCAGTCCTCCTTCTGGCTGGCGTCCTCTCCTCAGTACTATGAGAGAGACGTCATGACTGACGTCTCTCCCATAGCGCACGGCGCAGTGACAGCGCTGGAAGCCGGAGCTCAGTACTGAGCTCCTGCCTCCGGCTACCGCTGTGCAGGGAGACGGGCGCCCGCTGGTAACACAATCTCAGCGGGCGCCCGTCATCTCCCTGTGCGGCGCCGACGCCGCGGGGGGACGGGGGAGGGGGGGGGGAAGCCACAAATGACAGGGGGGGCACGGGCCCGAGTGCCCCCCCTCTGGATCCGCCACTGGTAGGAGTAGTAGGACACACAGTCAATATAGACCCCTAGACAGAAAACACAAGCCACATTATTAAACACATAGACGGGACCAAGGGACATATAGTAAGGAATCATAAGCCATATAGAAAACACAGATTCGGCTAATGGAAAGAACAAAATAAATGCAACATTACCCTTTTTTTCAAAACTTGCTGGGGTTAAGATGGGGCCTCTAAACTTTTGCTTCTTTTTCCTAGCAGAAATTGCCCCTGATTAACTTAATTTTGTTAGATATGATATACATATACTGTGCTCCCGCTCAGGAAGTACAAAGTATGTTAGACACCCACGAAGACTAATGTCGCATTCTACTGTTCTAGATGCATGTCCATCACAGGTAGAGGAAATTATCTCACAGATACCGGGTTCCCTATGAACTTAGGATGGATAGGACACTGGATTGATGGCTGGGATAGTCCCAATAGCGATACGACAAACACAGAATTTTTTTTTAAGGGGAGTAGACCAAGTAGAGAATCACTTCTCCGTAGTGCCCAATCCAGTTGTCAAATTTTTATAAAATCTTCACCTCTACAAACTCATCTGTCACCAACCTCTATTCTGTTTCTCTACAGTTTCCTCTTCATCTTTTGCGTTCACACAGGGTGGTACAATACATGGACCCAATTACAGTTAAAACTCCACATGCCTAGGTCCTTCAGAGTTCTGCCCAAACCCAGTATATCTCAACAGCACGATAACACCAGTATTACTGCAGTGTGCCTTGTCATGCTCAACGGGTGGAGAATGGGAATACTGGTGAAGGGAAATTTTGTATAGACACTGATATGCCTGTTGGTGAATGGCAAACCTGACATTTTCTTTTTCATTTTCTTCTTCTTTATCTCCTCTAGAGATGTTTTTTTCTTTCTTTTTTTCTTTTTTTTGAGTTATGCTCATAGTACTCTACATTGCAAACACACGATAGTAAATTAAAATGAAAAAAATTGTGTTCCCTACAGGAAAAAGCCGTCTGGAGGACAAAGGGGTATGGCGAGGAGTCCTCAAGACTGTGGATAGGTGGACACGGTAAGCCAGTAGCCTCCAGAGCATACCTTCCAAGTCTAGCTGAGGTGGCACACGGTCTGACTCATCTAGGCAAAGAGGGTATGTGCAGGCTGATGAGAGCCTACTGGTGTGTGCCAGGATTCTATTCTCATGCAGGTAAGAGAGCAATGACCTGTCTTGCTTGCTTGAGGAAGAATATTGGTAAAGCAATACCAACAGAGCCATCCCATATCCCTCCTGCAGACGGATCTTTTCAGGAAATACAAATCGACTTCGTACAGTTAACACCCTTTAGGAATTATTGTTATGTATTGGTGTACACTGATGTTTTCTCAAACTGGGTAGAGGCATTTCCTGCCGCCACGGATGCGGCTGTGTTTACCGCAAAGAAAAATTGCGCAGAAATTTGTGTGTAGATAATGGTACCCCTAGAAGTAGGAGCAAAGCTTGAAATTGTACTATTGTGATCATAGATACTGCAACTAGTATTATGTAGCATCGGAACCACTCCCAGATCTTCACTTAACGAATCACCCTCTTCGAAATGTGTTTTGGTTTTGGTATTTGTGTCTTTTTGGTTGTTTTTGGAAGACAACCTCATGTCATGATTGATCCGCACAATGATCAGAAATACACCAATGAGGTGACAGTACAGTACCTTATTGAGATGAGCCAGCATTTGAGAACTTGACAAAAGAACTTGAAACTGTTGATTACTGGTATGCCAAATACTAACTGTCTTGATTGTGAACCAAGAGACTGTGTGATTGTTCTTACGCTCAGGTTGCCTAATAGACAGGTGGGAAGGACCATACCAAGTTTTGTTGACAGCGCTGTCCCAGTAAAAGTAGCCGAGAGAGAGACTTGGGTCCACGATTCCCATTGCAGGAAAGTCGGTAGTCCGGAAGGAACTCGTAAATGGAGTGAGATCGCAAAAGTATCACCAGAGACTCTGTTCCCTGAAGACTGAGAGGCGGCACTGTTGAACACTACCTGAGCGTACAAAAGGATTGCAGAAAGACCAGTCATTGTAATTGATTTGTTATGAACAAGAGTTGTTTTGTTCTATTTCTCTTTTCTCTCTTTCCCGCTGACAAACATTTTTTTTCCAGGATATTCTATTTTTGCGAGGTTTTTTTTTATGAGGAGTCGAGTGTGGGACTGGAACTGGTTCTGGAGGAAGGAGTGATTTCCTTATAGGATCCCAGGATTAGCCGATCAGTTTGTTAAAGTCAGAGAAAAATCAAAGGTCTAGCAGTTATGGAGTTCGGAGGTAATCAGGAACAATCAGACAATGGCTATTCACACATTGCAGATAAAGAGCTCATTAATATATGTGGAAGAAAGGTTTATGAGTGGCTCTCCCCGAACTCCGAAGGTTTATGTTATTTAGGAAGGACACTACTTATAACCCTTGTTCAATTATTAAAACAGACCTAGCATACGTTCCAGAAACAATGTTCAGAAAATGATAGGAATATGTAGATCACGAAAATTTTATATGTCACTTTCACGATTTGTTTGTGTCTTCTTCATCTACCCAGCAGAACCTCAATCGAATCCAAACATCAGTGTACAAAGACGTAGGTACATGTATGTGTGAAATGTTCATCGCAAATCAGACATTATAGGCCAAAGCACTGTCCCAGCATACTCTATAGGTTGAATGTTGTCGCACACCCAACCAGTGGTCCCGTGACTGCAGAGTGCATGTAGAGGATGTCTCATCCTCCTCCCTGTCTTCCCCAAATATAGTCAAGTGTCTGATTTGTGAAATGAATACATTCTTGTGTCTAGGTCACCGATTATTGTATGAAATATTTTTTTTTTAGGTTAATAATTGATGGCAGTTATTGTTTACTGCCAAAGGGTGAACTGTCGAAGTCAAAAATATTACATAAAAAGAACATACAAACTACACACATTTTGAGTCGCTATACTTGCAAATACACGCAGCGAGCACAGCAATATATGGTAACACATGCATTAACACGGACATGCCACAGAGATGGATTCAACACTTATTTCATGCAGTACATAATTATAATAATATCAAGCGCCAGACATCATGATGATTTAAAATTATATACTGAAGTAATGTCATGTATGTGTATTATTTGAACGAAACCAGATACACCTGTCATATTTGGTATTAAAGCAAGCAGATTAATGTGTAGATTCATTTGATACTTGTTATTAAGTTGCAGGACATTGCAACAAATAGTTATGATTAAATGTATGAAAGGTAAAATCACTTTTATTAGAACAATAGATATTCCAAACAGGTAGTGGACAGGAAGCTCAGGCCAGCCCCCTCAGACATCCCCAAGGCTGAACCTGTTCAGCACACGAACAAACCAGTGACTCATCATGAATGAGAAAGTCTCCTCCAACAAAAACTAGATAACATATTGCAGAGACACACAGTTCTCAGTGGCTGTTTTGTGCCAGAGGATGATGGAATTGCTGCCAGACCAGTTCCTGTATTTATTTGCTGAAAGGGAGAGATATAAGATGCATTGAGGGAATGGTATGGTATCGCTGGCCTGTAACTGTATGTAACTGTATGTAACTGTATGTATTAACTGCTTACTGTGGGAGTTGTAACCATGTAATTATGTGTATACTGTACATTGTAATATATTGAATCCATATCCTTTTAATAACAAATATATACATCAATGAGTTTTGGAATTCAGATAATGTGTGGGTGTATTGTTTTCTCTAATGGGATGCAGTGTTTTGCTATGTATAGCGCACATTCATGGCACATGGTAATAAGAGGTTCAGGCGTTTACAATATATATTAGAGCGGGCATTTTAAATATTTTTAAGGAAACAATTTGGCATTGACAGATGAGTGCTCTTACGGGATATCATGGTCTTAATGATGCACTGTACATTATAAACGCGACACTGTGGTCGATCAGCTTGTGGTGACGCATCGTAAGGCTGAGAAAATCATATCCGTGTGTATTGTTGTGATATCAGTAAGCCAATGGTATGGAATTTCAAGGGACATTGCGTTTCTCATAATATTTAAAATGCTAAAATGTGTTTTTAGTGTTGCAAAACAAAGTTCAAATAAGTCATATTGTGTTTGATTGAGATTGGATTGTTTATCTGTTAAGTAGGTTTAAAAGTACATTTAAAAGTTGCTGCATAGCCTTGATATCATTTTTTTTTAACTCAGGCCTAAAATAACTTCTGGTGCTTGTATAATGTGTGATTTCTTTGTGACAAAGGAAGCCGCATGGTCTGTCCTCCATTTTGGACTAACCACATGGCCTGTCCACCATTTTGTGTAAACGTCATGGATGTGGAAGGGGGAGGAGCAGTGGCCATTTTAGGAAGGCCATTTTCTAAATAGCTGATTTTCAGTCTGCTCAGAACAATCAGTTTCCTTGGTCACATCAAGCACCATTTATGAGTTACCAATGCATTTATTTAACCCATGCCATAGTCAATTACAAATAGTTTCAATTGGGCCTAGTGAGAGTAAATGGTGAGATAAATGCTTGGCTTGGTGTAAGAAATTGCACACACAAAAAAAAACTTTTTTTTTTCTTTCTTCTTCTTTCCCAGGATTTAGTTAACTCTCTGTTTGCTATAAGATAGGCATTGAAATGCTAATTAACTGGTTCAACCACTTTTACAGGCAGGCAAAAGCACATAGCTTTGATATGCAAATAAGAGGTAAGGTGTCTCATAGGAGACCAGTGAATAGTACATATATATAATATTATTATAATTATGGGTATATTTATATCAGTGTATGTTCTGCAAGATAGCTGTCCAATCTGAATCATATCATTTAAATTATTGATTATTGCTAGATTCATTTAGATCTGTGTGAAATCGGATACATTTGTTGCTATATAGGTAAATTTGAAATAAATGTATTTAAGGGAGTAATTATAGACATGAAACGAAGTTCTGGCCCAGTTGTTAAGAAAAAAACTGGGTGTTGTGCAAAGTGAGCGATTATAGTTAGTATTGCTCACATTTATAGAGACTGTGTGGTTTGTTTTATTGCGTACGCACATTGGTACACGTGGTATGGAACGTGAGGACAGCGTACAAAAACGTGCACGTGGCGCAAGGCCGCACACGTGGCATAGAGGTACTCACGGTTGAGTAATTACGCAAGCTTGCGTAGGGTTGTGTGTGCATAATAAAACCACACGATATTTGTTCAATTAAGGTGGGACAGTAGCCATGCTACAATAGCACAAAACTACCCGGTTTCTAAAGCAGATTAGTATAAAACTTTTGGTTAAACTGTATTGCCTCTGGGGGTAAAACTGCCAATCTGAATGAATTAAAAGTTTCTGTACAGAAAAACAAAGTGTATTTGAGTGAGCGAACGTAGGAGTGAGTGGATTTGAACCCCGGAATTCGGGATCCCGTCGTGTGGTACACCAAGTAAGTGGAGGCTTGGTGGCATGAGTCGGCTGACTCACGTTAGTATAGGATTTGGAATACGTAAGTCAAGAGGAGACTTACACAGGAGCATGGTAGGGAATTGTGAACTGTGTGACCAATGTAGTTTTTTTGATACGCTCCGACTGAGGTTTTGCAGCTTGTGATTCAATTCCAGTGGTCGTACGGCGGATAGGTAACAAGTACCTATACGCTGTACAATTGGACCACGCGTTTGTGGGTGCGATATATAGCGCAACTTGATACCCCTTTTACGAGCTTTTGCATAAAATCGCGGTATCATTAGCGCTGTATACAGCATACGCAAGCGTGATTTGTGTATATAAAGTGCATAGAGAGTTTTCGCTGGTCTCTCTCAGGAAAATCTCCAACAACAGATACTTTACTGGAAAGGGTAAGTTATTCCTAAAAACTTCCAGTAAATATAGGTCAATTAGGGGCCCTATGTTGGGTACATTGCCTTCGCTATCGACAGTGTATGGTAGTACTGGCCAACGTGGGCGAGAGTGGGTGAAAGCGCTCGGAGAACTTTCACCGTCACCTTATATTGAGTATTTTGGTGTTTGTGGGAAAAGGCCCACAATTATGGGAGCCAGTTGCTCAACTAAGGGACGTTTAGCCAGGGTTCAGGCTGAAGATCTGCGGCCCAAGGGGTCAGCGAGGTTTAAAAAAAAAAAGGAAAAAGTATTATGTGTGGGAAATATGGTCCACACGCTGAATACTTTTTGTCTGAATGGGTACGTATGACTGACAAAGATAGGGTACCATTCCCTAAGGTGGGCAGCTTTGAACCAGAGGTACTGCAGAACTTAAGGATATGGATATGTCTGATAAAATCCAGAAAACAAAGGGTCAGACATACAAAGTGTTTAAACCTGTGGCAGCAAGAGGGGTTGGTGAGTTTGATCCTAAGGTATTGCAGGTGATATGTCTAACCAAAGTCATATAAGACAAGAATGGAAATATAAGAACTATTTAAACTTGTAGCAACAATAAACAAGTAGAAAAAAAAAAGAATGCAAGTACACCGCCATATGTAGATGTGGAAACAGTTACGGTCAGCATACAAACTATAGAAAATAATAAAAATATGAAAAATATGACTGTAACCTATATATGTACTAATGAATGTTGAAGTTTTATTTAGGAGGAGAAGGTGACCTGATTGTTTTCAGCCATTTCTCATGTACCCAGAGGAGTATCCAACCGGTTAAAGAAGAGCAGTAGCCTGCGGGGGAAGTGGCTGAGGCCAGTGGAACAGGTAAGTATGGTATCATTTGTGTACATATATAGTAAAACCCAAAAATAAAACAAAAACAAAATCAAGAAAGTAACATCAGAAATGGAGAAAAACCTGTCTGCACATTAGTATTTGCCAGTAGGAAAGCGGACAGAGACAAGGTAACCCCCGTGTATTTCTTTCAGTTACCATATAATAAGTATTCATTCCTAGTAATGCCCCTAGTCAAGATGAGCTCGGAAATGTTTGTTGGACCATGTACAGACCCTTAATACGGGACGAGCAGGATTGAATGAATACTTCGCATGACCTGGAAGCTTGTTAAACTTTTTTTTTTTTTTTTTTGTCTTTTGCAGTAATAGAAAACTCTCCATCTGGATAAGACCACTGGTAAACACTAATTCGGCAAATGGGTGGTGGCTGTCTCTGTGCAAATGGACGGGCTCAATAAGGCATTGAGGGTCAGGGTGCAGACTTCTTTGCAAAATTGGAAAGTGGTCACAGTAGCTAATTTTAGAGAGTGTGCTATTGAACATCACAAGAATAGTGCTAGGCGCAGAGAACAACAGGTGGAGAGGTTGAGGATGGTAAGTATACTGGCACATACAGGAAAGACCCATCAGTCCAAACCCCAGATCCCTAATGGTCAATAATATGTTACACTTGTAGGAAGGAAGGGCATTTTGCCAGAGATTGTAGGAGTAGTAGGACACATAGTCAATATAGACCCCTAGACAGAAAACACAAGCCACATTATTAAACACATAGACGGGACCAAGGGACATATAGTAAGGAATCATAAGCCATATAGAAAACACAGATTCGGCTAATGGGAAGAACAAAATAAATGCAACATTACCCTTTCTTCAAAACTTGCTGGGGTTAAGATGGGGCCTCTAAACTTTTGCTTCTTTTTCCTAGTAGAAATGGCCCCTGATTAACTTAATTTTGTTAGATATGATATACATATACTGTGCTCCCGCTCAGGAAGTACAAAGTATGTTAGACACCCACGAAGACTAATGTCAGATTCTACTGTTCTAGATGCATGTCCATCACAGGTAGAGGAAATTATCTCACAGATACCGGGTTCCCTATGAACTTAGGATGGATAGGACACTGGATTGATGGCTGGGATAGTCCCAATAGCGATACGACAAACACAGAATTTTTTTTCAAGAGGAGTAGACCAAGTAGAGAATCACTTCTCCGTAGTGCCCAATCCAGTTGTCAAATTTTTATAAAATCTTCACCTCTACAAACTCATCTGTCACCAACCTCTATTCTGTTTCTCTACAGTTTCCTCTTCATCTTTTGCGTTCACACAGGGTGGTACAATACATGGACCCAATTACAGTTCAAACTCCACATGCCTAGGTCCTTCAGAGTTCTGCCCAAACCCAGTATATCTCAACAGCACGATAACACCAGTATTACTGCAGTGTGCCTTGTCATGCTCAACGGGTGGAGAATGGGAATACTGGTGAAGGGAAATTTTGTATAGACACTGATATGCCTGTTGGTGAATGGCAAACCTGACATTTTCTTTTTCATTTTCTTCTTCTTTCTCTCCTCTAGAGATGTTTTTTTCTTTCTTTTTTTCTTTTTTTTGAGTTATGCTCATGGTACTCTACATTGCAAACACACGATAGTAAATTAAAATGAAAAAAATTGTGTTCCCTACAGGAAAAGGCAGTCTGGAGGACAAAGGGGTATGTCCAGGAGTCCTCAGGACAGTGGATAGGTGGACACGGTAAGCCAGTAGCCCCAAGAGCATACCTTCCAAGTCTATCTGAGGTGGCACACGGTCTGACTCATCTAGGCAAAGAGGGTATGTGCAGGCTGATGAGAGCCTACTGGTGTGTGCCAGGATTCTATTCTCATGCAGGTAAGAGAGCAATGACCTGTCTTGCTTGCTTGAGGAAGAATATTGGTAAAGCAATACCAACAGAGCCATCCCATATCCCTCCTGCATACGGATCTTTTCAGGAAATACAAATCGACTTCGTACAGTTAACACCCTTTAGGAATTATTGTTATGTATTGGTGTGCACTGATGTTTTCTCAAACTGGGTAGAGGCATTTCCTGCCGCCACGGATGCGGCTGTGTTTACCGCAAAGAAAAATTGCGCAGAAATTTGTGTGTAGATAATGGTACCCCTAGAAGTAGGAGCAAAGCTTGAAATTGTACTATTGTGATCATAGATACTGCAACTAGTATTATGTAGCATCGGAACCACTCCCAGATCTTAACTTAAGGAATCACCCTCTTCGAAATTTGTTTTGGTTTTGGTATTTGTGTCTTTTTGGTTGTTTTTGGAAGACAACCTCATGTCATGATTGATCCGCACAATGATCAGAAATACACCAATGAGGTGACAGTACAGTACCTTATTGAGATGAGCCAGCATTTGAGAACTTGACAAAAGAACTTGAAACTGTTGATTACTGGTATGCCAAATACTAACTGTCTTGATTGTGAACCAAGAGACTGTGTGATTGTTCTTACGCTCAGGTTGCCTAATAGACAGGTGGGAAGGACCATACCAAGTTTTGTTGACAGCGCTGTCCCAGGAAAAGTAGCCGAGAGAGAGACTTGGGTCCACGATTCCCATTGCAGGAAAGTCGGTAGTCCGGAAGGAACTCGTAAATGGAGTGAGATCGCAAAAGTATCACCAGAGACTCTGTTCCCAGAAGACTGAGAGGCGGCACTGTTGAACACTACCTGAGCGTACAAAAGGATTGCAGAAAGACCAGTTATTGTAATTGATTTGTTATGAACAAGAGTTGTTTTGTTCTATTTCTCTTTTCTCTCTTTCCCGCTGACAAACATTTTTTTTCCAGGATATTCTATTTTTGCAAGGTTTTTTTTTTATGAGGAGTCGAGTGTGGGACTGGAACTGCTTCTGGAGGAAGGAGTGATTTCCTTATAGGATCCCAGGATTAGCCGATCAGTTTGTTAAAGTCAGAGAAAAATCAAAGGTCTAGCAGTTATGGAGTTCGGAGGTAATCAGGAACAATCAGACAATGGCTATTCACACATTGCAGATAAAGAGCTCATTAATATATGTGGAAGAAAGGTTTATGAGTGGCTCTCCCAGAACTCCGAAGGTTTATGTTATTTAGGAAGGACACTACTTATAACCCTTGTTCAACTATTAAACAGACCTAGCATACGTTCCAGAAACGGAAACAATGTTCAGAAAATGAAAGGAATATGTAGATCACGAAAATTTTATATGTCACTTTCACGATTTGTTTGTGTCTTCTTCATCTACCCAGCAGAACCTCAATCGAATCCAAACATCAGTGTACAAAGACGTAGGTACATGTATGTGTGAAATGTTCATTGCAAATCAGACATTATAGGCCAAAGCACTGTCCCAGCATACTCTATAGGTTGAATGTTGTCGCACACCCAACCAGTGGTCCCGTGACTGCAGAGTGCATGTAGAGGATGTCTCATCCTCCTCCCTGTCTTCCCCAAATATAGTCAAGTGTCTGATTTGTGAAATGAATACATACTTGTGTCTAGGTCACCGATTATAAAAAAATAAAAAATATTACATAAAAAGAACATACAAACTACACACATTTTGAGTCGCTATACTTGCAAATACACGCAGCGAGCACAGCAATATATGGTAACACATGCATTTACACGGACATGCCACAGAGATGGATTCGACACTTATTTCATGCAGTACATAATTATAATAATATCAAGCGCCAGACATCATGATGATTTAAAATTATATAATGAAGTAATGTCATGTATGTGTATTATTTGAACGAAACCAGATACACCTGTCATATTTGGTATTAAAGCAAGCAGATTAATGTGTAGATTCATTTGATACTTGTTATTAAGTTGTAGGACATTGCAACAAATAGTTATGATTAAATGTATGAAAGGTAAAATCACTTTTATTAGAACAATAGATATTCCAAACAGGTAGTGGACAGGAAGCTCAGGCCAGCCCCCTCAGACATCCCCAAGGCTGAACCTGTTCAGCACACGAACAAACCAGTGACTCATCATGAATGAGAAAGTCCCCTCCCCCAATAACTAGATAACACATTGCAGAGACACACAGTTCTCAGTGGCTGTTTTGTGCCAGAGGATGATGGAGTTGCTGCCAGACCAGTTCCTGTATTTATTTGCTGAAAGGGAGAGATATAAGATGCATTGAGGGAATGGTATTGTATTGCTGGCCTGTAACTGTATGTAACTGTATGTAACTGTATGTATTAACTGCTTACTGTGTGAGTTATAACCATGTAATTATGTGTATACTGTACATTGTAATATATTGAATCCATATCCTTTTAATAACAAATATATACATCAATGAGCTTTGGAACTCAGATAATGTGTGGGTGTATTGTTTTCTCTAATGGGATGCAGTGTTTTGCTATGTATAGCGCACATTCATGGCACATGGTAATAAGAGGTGCAGGCGTTTACAATATATATTAGAGCGGGCATTTTAAATATTTTTAAGGAAACAATTTGGCATTCACAAATGGGTTGGACCTGGCATAATATGTGTAAGCGGCTGTACCTGGCGTAAGGGGCTGTACCTGATGTAATGTGTGTAAGTGGCTGTACCTGGCATAATATGTGTAAGCGGCTGTACCTGGCGTAAGGGGCTGTACCTGATATAATGTGTGTAAGCGGCTGTACCTGGCGTAATATGTGTAAGCGGCTGTACCTGGCGTAAGGGGCTGTACCTGATATAATATGTATAAGTGGCTGTACCTGGCGTAATAAGTGTAAGCGACTGTACTTGGTGTAATATGTGTAAGTGGCTGTACCTGGCGTAATGTGTATAATCATGGGTTGTACCTGGCGTAATATGTGTAAGCGGCTGTACCTGGCGTAATGTGTGTATGCGGCTGTACCTGGCCTAATATGTGTAAGCGGCTTTACCTGGCGTAATGTGTGTAAGGGGCTGTACCTGGCGTAATGTGCGTAAGTGCCCATTGACCCCAAAATTGTACATCTCCCTGTATTTGCACAATCATGGTATTACAGTGTCAAATATTTGTCAGTACATTTATTGGCACATACAGGGAGGAATGTGTGGGTCTGAGGTCAAGGGGGGGGGGGGGCGCCGAGTTATCAGTGTACTGGGCCCCAAGATTTCTGTTGCCGGCCCTGGGTACTTGCGCTAAGTGTCAGACAGCATTGACACAAATCCCAGAAGCGAGACTGTACCCGGCAGTGTGAATGCCCAGCCGCAGGTTGAAGGGACCCGGAAGTGGAGCTAACACTGCTCCAATCTTGGCAGCCAGCACCAACAAAGTGGTGACAGGCAGCCACTAAGGGGACAATGGGATAGGCCAGGCAGAGACAGGCCCGGCGTCCTGGCGACCCAATCCACCATTGTGCATCTAAATATTAGAGAAGTGCGCCGACCCCCTGTTTTTTGGTTTTGGATCTAAATACATTTTATGTTTTGGTTCCGGTTTTGCAAAACCAAACTCATATTTTGGTTTTGGAGCCTTATTTAAATAAAAAAAAATACTTAAAACAGCTTGAATGCGATATATAGAGAGATTTGAATATTTTTAAGGACTAGTCTAGATCAAAAGAGAAATCCCCCCCTCCCAAACACACACACACACACACACACACACACACACACACACACACACACACGCCTCCAGTATTTATTGCAACAATGTCATCTGCACAGTAAAGTGACCACATACCTGGAAGACTTGAGTCATAAAGGATAATGTAAGTCAAAATATGCGGACGGGTAGTCAGTGACTACAGTATTGATTGGATGGACTTGGCACTGACAGCTTTGCCACTTCATGAATTGCACTACCAGTACCATGAGTAAATGCATTCCTCTAGATCAGTGGTTCTCAAACTCGGTCCTCAGGACCCCACACAGTGCATGTTTTGCAGGTAACCCAGTAAGTGCACAGGTGTATTCATTACTCACTGACACATTTTAAAAGGTCTACAGGTGGAGCTAATTATTTCACTTGCGATTCTGTGAGGAGACCTGCAAAACATGCACCGAGTTTGAGAACCTGTGCTCTAGATACACAGTACTAGGTACTGTACTAGTGCAGATACTGGCATACCTCCCAACATGACCCTCTCCAGGAGGGACAGAATGCTCTGCTCCTGGACTTCCCTCTTAATGTATGATTGCCATCACCTGTGCTGAAACACCTTTCTTAGCCAGTAACCTGTTCAAAACAGGTGCCGGCAATCACAGATTAAGAGAAAAGTCCAGAAGCAGAGCATTGTGTCCCTCCTGGAGAGGGTCATGTTGGGAGGTATGTACTGGTGTAATGGTGTGCTGAGGGCTTAGGACCTCCTTTCTGATACCTGGTGGGGGCCATGCTTAGTAGGAAGATGTCACTGTTTGGACATAGCTAAGGCATCTCAATTGCATTGTTAGCTGCATATAACGAGGTTGAACAGAAGATAATCTATCACATTAAACGTTTTCTAAATTCTCAGTTACACAATAGAAATAAACAGTGCAAATGATACCAGAGTAATGATAGCAGCCCATGTACAGTAAGATAGTGTGTGATCACTACACAACTTCTGACCTCTAGGTAACAGCAACAAACACCTGATTGTGTACAGGGATGCACTTCTCCTTGTAGCTCTAATTACAGTAATTGTGTTTTATAAGATGGGTCCAGATATCACTGTACCGTAATGATAAATAGTAACTGTACCATTTCTCTCCCGCCACGGTGTGCCCGTGTAGCCAGTGGGAGTCTCCATGTCCCGGGATGGGCCGCAAGAATAATAGGGGAGAGCTCCCCAGCGGCAGAGGTCGCTGCAGGGAGCCGATCCGGTCCGGCGTTCCGGAATTTGGTCCGGTCCGGATTTCACCGATTCCCGAATAATAGCCATGTCCACAGATGACCTCCACTGGAACACTGCAGCTATATCCCACAGGAGCACCTAGTTGTAATGCATTCCTGCTCATGTAGGACTTGTCAGCAGGGAAAATACCTCTGTTGTCCTGTGGGAATTTTTTAAAAGGTGGCCGAATTCAAAACATGCGAGATCCAACGACAAGAAAATGACGTTTTGCCCATACTTGCCTACCTGACCCTCTCCATGAGGGAGAAAATGCTCTGTTCCTGGACTTTCCTGGTAATGTATGATTGCCATCACCTGTGGTGAGCTAGTTAATTGATAAGAAAGGGGTTTCACCACAGGTGATGGCAATCATACATTACCAGGAAAGTCCAGGAACAGAGCATTTTCTCCCTCATGGAGAGGGTCAGGTAGGCAAGTATGGTTTTGCCTCCTTTGCAAATCCGAATATTAAGGAGGGAGGAGGGAGGAGGGAGGAGGGTGGGTGAACGAGTACCGGCACAGATCTGCTGAGTTCAGTTTCTGTTCATCTCTACGAAATATGGATCCAAATGGTTATGTACACATGCGTAGTGCACTCATTTAGTAACTAGACACATCTTCTTTATATCATGCAAATGGTCTTCTGTTCAATTAGCAATCAGGCGTTATGCAGCCAAGACCTTGCTTCATACAGAATACTCTTTTTGGGTCCTAATCCTCATCACTTAATGGTCCGTTACAAATGTGCAAAGGCTAGTTCCTGCATGTTTTATGTAACGGTCCCATTCATTATTAGAAGCCTGATAGGGCCACTTAATATTCAGCAAACTCCAAAAACGTAAAGTTTTCTGAGGTTGCCAGTGAGAACATATACCAGCTTCTTCCTTTGGGAAAGGTGGTTGCAAAGAGGGATCTGAGCTGATCTTTCCGCTTACTCCACACTGTGTGCACAGCGTATTTGTGCATGCGGGGCATCTGGTCACGCATGCGCAGAAGCCGGCAACGAGGGTGGTAAGTAATACTGCTGCTGAGGTAGTAGTGTTACTGATTGCGGCAACAGCTGCATTTTAGAGCAGGTGTCCTTGCACCAGGGCAGTGCTGCATTGTCCGCTGCAGCTGGGCATTGTAAATTGCCATTCCCTTTTCTTTATCCATTATCTCATTTCAGTAATTTATAAATAAAACTGCTAATTTCTTCCGCTTCAACAGCCACACATCCCCTGCTGTCCCACACTGTCATACTGTACTTTGCACTCGATCCAGGATTAAATTCAAACTACTCTACTGTACCCTCCTTCAGGTATGTAATTATTTCCCATCCTGCATACTGTATGTTCTCATTCTCCCATTGAGCTCGCAGCCAGACAAGTGACCAACACTTATCTTGTAGCAATTCACAAGCACTTTCGCAGAACAGAGCTGCAGATAATCTTTGCAAGTTTCTACCTCCCACCATCAAACGTTCAGATTTTTACTCAGCCTTTAAGCAGTCATTGAATTTCACCATTTCGGACTTTACCCTTGAAATAATGGAATTTTGAAAAAAGATTCATATACATAGATTCATGTATGTGAGATGTTTGTTCAAAGTTACATTCACAGGCCATTTCTCTTTCACCTCTCTATGGGGGGTCATTCCGAGTTGATCGCTTGCTTGCAACTCTTTGCAGCGCTGCGATCAGATAGTCGCCGCCTATGGGGGAGTGTATTTTCAGTTTGCAAGTGTGCGAACGCTGTTGCAGCCGACGGCACAAAAAAGTTTTTTGCAGTTTCTGAGTAGCTTTGGACTTACTCAGCCGCTGTGGTCACTTTAGTCTTTTTGGTCCCGGAATTGACGTCAGACACCCACCCTGCAAATGCTTGGACACGCCTGCGTTTTTGCAAACACTCCCAGTTGACACCCACAAATGCCCTATTTCTGTCAATCACCTTGCAATCGGCTGTGCGAATGGATTCTTTGTTAAATCCATCGCCCAGCACCGATCCTCTTTGTACCCGTACGATGCGACTGCGCATTGCGGTTCATACGCATGCGCAGTTTTGCCGAGATTTAACCTGATCGCAGCACTGCAAAATGTTGCTAGCGAGCGATCAACTCGGAATGACCCCCTCTATTCACTTCTTCTCCTTCCGGCATCCTTACATAGCAATATTATGTATCTGGCTCTTTTCTGACAACACTTTTGCTCTAAAGCTGCAGCTGCTCTGCAGTGGAGAGTCACTCAGTCCTGAGAGAGTAACGCTTTTCTGTCAGCTGACAGTACAGCTATGGACAGTCCAAGGGGTGTGGCTTAATAGACAGTTCATAGGTTTATAGTCAATAGGTCATCACCATAGGGTCGAAACAGGAGCGAATCTAGGCATGGGCGAGCAGGGCGGGCACCCGGGGCGCTGCGGGTGCCCAGCCGCATCCCGCACTCTGGCTGCAGCAAGCGCCATGGGCATAATTGACCTCTAGTGTCTGTGCGGTGCTGTTATGGGAAAGAAGCCGACAGCGGGCAAAGACGGAGCAGCAGTGGTCGGGAAGCAGGAGCGGGGCTAGTGAGCATTGTTTTTTTGTTTTGTTTTTTAGTTTTTGTAAGCGGCGCTCCAAAGGGGCATCTCTACTGGCAGCACATCTAATGGGGGGAATCTCTACTGAGGGCACATCTAAGGGGGCATAACTACAGGGGCATCTCTACTGGGGGCACATCAAATGGGGGCATCTCTACTGGGGGCACATCTAAGGGGGCATACCTACAGGGGCATCTCTACTGGGGCACATCTAAGTGGGAATAACTACAGGGGCATATCTACTGGGGGCATAACTACTGGAGGCACATCATCTGGGGCAAATGTACAGGGGGCACAACTGGGTCAACACCCCTTACCTATGATGCCACACCCCTATTTAACGCGCGCACTAACCCTGCTTTAACTGTCGAGGGGGAGGGGGCGCCAAAGGAAACTTCTGCCTTGGGCGCCACAAGGTCTAGAACCGGCCCTGGGTCAACAGTCAATAGGTTGACAGGATCAAAATGTTGACATATAAAAGGTCGACATGGAAAAAGTTGACACAAAAAAGTTGACAATTTTTTTATTTTATTGTTTGTTGTTATTTTGTGTTTTAAACATACTTGACCCATATTTGTTGAAATGCGTCCCCTCACTATGGTTCGGGTGTGCTGGCTTGCTCCGCTCCACTTCACTCGCCACAAGGTTAATAAAAGTAATAGTTTGTGAAATGGATAGAAAATTAAGCAAAAGTTGTGAAAACATAAAAAAAACCCATAAAAAACACTTTAGACCATATGTGTCGACCATTATCATATTGGCCTTTTGAACCGTCAACCTAATTTACCTGTCAACCTTTTCTCCCTGTTGACCCTATGGTGTGGAACTATTGGCTGGCGACCTTTCAACTGTCTATCTATCATCCACCACCCCAGTCCGATAGCAGCTACTCACCATCACATACACATCTGGGCTCCCAAGACCGGCAGAGAAATACTCTGTGCTGTATATGTGAACATTTATACTCATAAATGATTGAATAAAGAAAATATTGTATATATAAAACTGTAAGATAAGTTCTATGGCTATGTAGATCACATTAATATCTGTCCCTTTAATGATCTTCTGAAGACACAATGGGCCCAATTCAGACCTGCAGGGATACGATCAGGCACACTGACATGCAGGGGACGCCCAGCACAGGGCTAGTCCACCCCGCATGTCAGGCCCGCCCCCCGCAGGAGTACAAAAACATTGCACAGCCGTGATGCTTTTGCACTTCAGGAGTTGCTCCCGGCCAGTGCAGCATTTACGTGCTGGCTGGGAGCTGCTGCGGCGCCAGCGCATGCACACTTCTGACCTGATCGCTGCGATGAACGGCAGCGTGCGATCAGGTCAGAATTAAAGATGAGTGGATTCGGTTTTACTCGGATTTACTCGGTTCTCAAAACGGCATCTGATTGGCTATCCAAAACACGAGACATCCGTGAGCCAATAAGATGCCATTTTGAGAACCGAGTAAATCCGAGTAAAACAGAATCCGCTCATCTCTAGTCAGAATGACCCCCAATATCCATAATAAAATCGTAGATATCCATAATAAAAAGAGTGGATAATAACCGGCAGAACTGGAACCTGGATAAAAGAGAAATATATGTGTTTTGAAGACAGAGGCCAGTAGCAAGATGCCAGCCAGAGAAGCCAAAGGGAATGAATCTGCATAGATGATGGGTGTGTTACTGGGTGACAGATGATTACTTTAGTCATCGGTTAATGTCAAATCTTCAATAGTTTAAATTTCTTATCCTCATGAATAATGTTAAAATCAAATCTTTGTTTACCACTGAGGATATGGCAAATAGCATTTATATTTTTTCAGAACTGTTTATATAATTGATTATCACAGTGTTAGCCATTTCACAGTAACAAACAGTAATGAATGGTTAATTTAGCCTTTACTGCAAGGCAAGAGTTAATGCAGAGCCTAATGGTACAAAGGAAAATGGGATCAGTATGGATGATCGCCGGATGGGATGTCGGCGGTCAAAATTAGAGATGAGCGGGTTCGGCTTCTCGAGATCCGAACCCCCCCGAACTTCACCTATTTTACACAGTTCCGAGGCAGCCTCGGATCTTCCCGCCTTGCTCGGTTAACCCGAACGCGCCCGAACGTCATCATCCCGCTGTCGGATTCTCGCAAGATTCGTATTCTATAATAAGAGCTGCGCGTCGCTGCCATTTTCATTCGTGCATTGGAGATTGAACGGAGAGGACGTGGCTGCGTTCTCTCCCTGAAAAGCTCTGTAATCTGTGCTCAGTGTGCTGCAAATATCTGTGCTCAGTGTGCTGAAAATATCTACGTTCTCTGCCTGAAAACGCTCCATATCTGTGCTCAGTGTGCTGCAAATATCGGTGCTCAGTGTGCTTTATTTTGGTGACCAACAGTATATAGTTGTACAGTACATGATTAGGCCATTGCTGTAGTATCTTGCAGCTCTGTGTCACTGCAAGTATCCATTCCATATCTGTGCTGCATTTTGTGAGCAGTATATATAGTATTATAATTATTACAGTGCAGCATTTTGGTGACCAACAGTATATAGTAGTACAGTACAGTAGGCCATTGCTGTATCTTGCAGCTCTGTGTCACTGCAAGTATCCATTCCATATCTGTGCTGCATTTTGTGAGCAGTATATATAGTATTATAATTATTACAGTGCAGCATTTTGGTGACCAACAGTATATAGTTGTACAGTACATTAGGCCATTGCTGTAGTATCTTGCAGCTCTGTGTCACTGCAAGTATCCATTCCATATCTGTGCTGCATTTTTGTGAGCAGTATATATAGTATTACAGTGCAGCATTTTGGTGACCAACAGTATATAGTTGTACAGTACAGTAGGCCATTGCTGTAGTTTCTTGCAGCTCTGTGTCACTGCAAGCATCCATTCCATATCTGTGCTGCATTTTTGTGAGCAGTATATATAGTATTACAGTGCATCATTTTGGTGACCAACAGTATATAGTTGTACAGTACATTAGGCCATTGCTGTAGTACAGGCTTTTTCAACCAGTGTGCCGTTGCACACTAGTTTGCCGCGACCAGTTGCAAGGAGTGCCGCAGAGAGAACTGTTGGCCCAGGCTCTTCTTAGAGGATCAGTTGTGCTCCTACCGTGACCTATGCCTTGAAAACGATGTGATATCATAGGTCACGGCCGCCGCGTCTCACCACCCAGCCAGCCCACCTGCCTGCATACACATCTTCAAATTCCCGCCTGCATACCAGCTTTAGTTGCCAACCCACATCCACACCTGCCCGACCGCCCACCACTCAGTATTCGCAGCAATCCACTATGAACAACCCCCGCCACTGAGGGACAGGAAGGAGGACAGCTGATAATAATATTTGTTATTTTATTTCTTCTGTGGGGAACAATAGGATTTCAATGGGATTTATGTAGGGAGAATAAGAATTTATGGGATTTATGGGGGGAACAATGTGAATAATTCACGTGGGGAACAATGTGAATAATTCATGTGGGGAGCAATAGGATTTATGTGGGGAGAAATGTGATTGATTTATGTGTAGAGCAATATGATTTATGTAGGGAGCAACATGATTTATGTGGGGAGCAATGTGATTGTTTTTTCTGTGTAGGCCAATGTATGTGTGGATTTTTTTTTTTTACTGTGAGGGCCAATGTGTGTGTTGTTTTTTTTCCGTGAGGAACTGATGGTGTGCCTTGGCAATTTTAAAATATTGTTCGGTGTGCCACGAGTAAATAAAGGTTGAAAATCACTGCTGTAGTATCTTGCAGCTCTGTGTCACTGCAAGTATCCATTCCATATCTGTGCTGCATTTTTGTGAGCAGTATATATAGTATTACAGTGCAGCATTTTGGTGACCAACAGTATATAGTTGTACAGTACATTAGGCCATTGCTGTAGTATCTTGTAACTCTGTGTCACTGCAAGTATCCATTCCATATCTGTGCTGCATTTTTGTGAGCAGTATATATAGTATTACAGTGCAGCATTTTGGTGACCAACAGTATATAGTTGTACTGTACAGTAGGCCATTGCTGTATCTTGCAGCTCTGTGTCACTGCAAGTATCCATTCCATATCTGTGCTGCATTTTTGTGAGCAGTATATAGTAGGACAGTGCAGCATTTTGGTGACCAGCAGTATACATATATAGTACAGTACAGTAGGCCATTGCTGTATCTTGCAGCTCTGTGTCACTTCTAGTATCCTGATCAGTGCTCAATATCTGCTGCATTGTTGTGACCAGTATGTATACTGTACTGTGCGACGTGTGTTATACACCTGGTGATTATACATCCTGTAATCTGTACTGAGCGATGTGTGAGATACACTTGGGGATTATACACCCTATATACTGTACTGTGTGATGTGTAAGATACACCTGGGGATTATACACCCTATATTATTATTATTATTATTATTATTATTATCCTTTATTTATATGGCGCCACAAGGGTTCTGCAGTGCCCAATTACAGAGTACATAAATAATCAAACAGGAAAACAGCAACTTACAGTTGATGACAGTATAGGACAAGAACAGGGTAAATACACATAGTTACATCAGCAGATGACACTGGAATAAGTATCAGGTGGCAGAAGACTGCTGGATGTGGTACAGTTGAAGATTATTAAAGTAAGACAAAGGATAAGCACATGAGGGAAGAGGGCCCTGCTCGTGAGAGCTTACAATCTAAAGGGGAGGGGTAGACAGACATTGGTGACACAGATGGGGTACATAGAGAACGTGGAACAGAGTGTTAGGATGAGATTTGGCTGGGTTTGGTGAAGAAGTGGACCCCCAGAAGGCACAAGTCAATACTTAACATTGCAACATTTTACTGGGCTATGTAGGAGAAAATTAAAAATAGGGGAAAATAAAATTTAAAAGAAAGAATCGATAACTTCTACCGCTTTCAAAAAGGTCAATGGAAGCTGAAATAATGGACAACTGCCTCTTGGAAGCCAGATACAGTATACCAAACAGTACTTAGCAGAGTTAGGAATGAGTGCTTATGAAATACAGTAACATTTTGTCATAATATTTCAGAAACTGCATGGCTGGTCTCTTGCTCTCTTTTGCTCTAATACACCACCTGCTTTAGGATTTATATTCAAAAACATTATGTCTCCATAATCCCAAAAATGTCAGTCTTCTTGGAAAGTGGTTTGTTCCTTTGTAAGGGAAAGAAAACAAACGTTCTCAAACAACGGTTTCTCAATTTCTTTTTCCTCTGGAAAGGGATTGTGGATTCGCAGGAATATCTGAGCATTTCTGTAATCAGAAAGCAGCCACTTTTTACAAATGTTTACGAATAATTCCAGAGATTTTGTCATTTTCTTCCAGTGATTTGGACCAATAATACCATTGATTAGAACGAATAATTCCTGTGATTTTGCCATTTTCTTCCAGTGATTTGGACCAATAATACCATTGATTAGAACGAATAATTCCTGTGATTTTGCCATTTTCTTCCAGTGATTTGGACCAATAATACCATTGATTAGAACAAATAATTTCAGTGATTTTGTCATTTTCTTCCTGTGATTTGGACCAATAATACCATTGATTAGAACGAATAATTCCAGTGATTTTGTCATTTTCGTCCAGTGATTTGGACCAATAATACCATTGATTAGAACAAATAATTCCAGTGATTTTGTCATTTTCTTCCAGTGATTTGGATCAATAATACCATTGATTAGAATGAATAATTCCTGTGATATTGAGGTGTTTGTGTCGCTTAGCTTAGCCGTCCATCGACCACAGTGCACCTCCTTTTCTCTTTTCTTTGCATCATGTGCTGTTTCAATTTTTTGAAGTGCCATCCTGACTGACACTGCAGTGCCACTCCTAGATGGGCCAGGTGTTTGTGACTCCCTCTTGGGTCACTTTGCTTAGTCATCCAGCGACCTTGGTGCAGATTTTAGGACTAAAAATAGTATTGTGAGGTGTAAGGTGTTCAGAATATACTGGAAATGAGTGGAAATTGTGGTTATTAATAATACTATAGAATCAAAATTACCCCCAAATTCTATGATTTAAGCTGTTTTTGAGAGGTTTTTGAAAAAAAAAACACCCGAATCCAAAACACACCCGAATCCGACAAAAAATTTCAGGGAGGTTTTGCCAAAACGCGTCCGAATCCAAAACACTGCCTCGGAACCAAATCCGAAACCAAAACACAAAACCCGAAAAATTTCCGGTGCATATCTCTAGTCAAAATACAGATGCCGGAATCCCGAAAGGAGAAATCCAGACAGGGGTGAGTATACTATGCTAACCCCCCCTCTCTTACCTCCTAACCCTCCCTTCCTACAGCCTAAACCTATCCCCCCCCTCCCCCCCTTAGTACCTAACCCTAAATTTCCCCCTTAGTGCCTAAACCTAACCTCTCCCCGGTGGTGCCTAACCCTAACTCCCCCTGTCCGCAGCCTAACCCTAACCCCCCTGGAGTTGGCTAAACCTAACACCCCCTGCACTATTGCTACTTTCAACGGTTGGGATCCCGGCTGTCGGTGGTACCCTGACCCAGCCTGGATTCCGATATTGGGTGTTCTGACGGGTGTCGGGATCCCGACGATGGTATTTCAACTGCCGGGATTCCGTCAGCAGGGATCTTAACTGCATACCAGGAAAATATACTCTTGACATGGATGGAACAGAAAAAGAGTTTATATTTATTATAGAGACAAAGTTAACTTATAACATGCACATATGATAAAATTAATGTTCTTAGTGGTACAGAAAAAAGTTAGCATATGGTGCATGGTAACAAGTACAGTATAATAGACAAAATGTGCATAATAGACCATATCTCCATCATGTACAGCCTAGTGACCAGTACACAAACCATGTCTAACACACTGTATACAGTTATATAAGGCAAGATGTATCAAAGGTTGGAGAAAGATAATAAAAAAAAGTACCTGCCAATCCAATTTATCACTCTCCACTTTATCATTCTCCAATGTTTGATGCATCTCATTTATAGACTGCATAACTGTGTTCTATAGTATTACACAAGGTGGCTTCTATGTCCTTATAATGTTACCATATTTCCATTGCACAGTCCCATATTGCCATATTCCCGGCAGATGGGATGCCGGCTGTCAGTAACCCGACAGTGGCATACCAACCACCAGAATACTAGCATTTGGGCGAGCGCAAAGAGTCCCCTTACAGGCTCGGTGGCTCACTGCACTCGCCACAGGTTCTATTCCACTCTATGGGTGTCGTGGGAATAGCCCCTGTGCGCCGGGATTCCGGCTGTTGGCAAAGCTGGCTGTCAGGATTCTGGAGTAGGTAAGAACAAAGTACAAAGCGGATCGTTGCCCAGCGATGGATTGTATGAAGAATCTGTTCGCACAGCCGATCAAAAGGAGATTGACAGGAAGAAGGCGTTTGTGGGTGTCAGCTGACCGTTTTCTGGAAGTGTTTGGAAAAACGCAGACGTGTCCAAGCGTTTGTATGGCGGGTGTTTGACGTCAATTCCGGCCCCGGACAGGCTGAAGTGATCGCAGCAGCTGAGTAAACTATGGACTACTCAGAAACTACACAAAACTTTTTTGTACCGCTCGGCTGCACATGCGATCGCACACTTGCAATGCGAAAATGCACTCCCCTATGGGCGGCAACTATCTGCTCGCAGCAGTGCAAAAAAACCCTAGCTAGCAATCAGGTCTGAATTAGCCCCAATGTCCAATGCAATTAGCTTATCTTCCATTTATATATTTATCTGTATTAGTCACTAGTTCTATTTATCAGTTGTCATGTATGGAAGAGCCATCCTGCTTTGTATGCAGCTGCTTGCTGTCCCAAAGGCAGTTAGGTGTTCTGAGTGTTTGAGAGGATGATTCCGTGCACCGGCTTATAAAGTGCTCACATTCCCTATTGTTTGATAGACAGCCAGCAAGGAAGCTCCTTTCGTTGCCAACATCATTTCTGTTGGTTCTGCTCCTGCTCTATGCCAGCTGCTTATTGTCTGTACTTTCTTGTGTAGTAGACATAGGGGATTAATCCGGCTCTTATCAGCACTGTGCCAATGCACAGCACTTTCTATCATCACCATCACAACTTGCTTTTCAGGGAAAGAAAAGCATTTTCTCTGTACCATCTGTAGGGAATGTGCGTACAAAGCTAATTACAAATGTAAAATCCGAGTTTGGCCGATTTGTGTTTTTTTTTCTAAGTCCCAATCCGGGAATTTACTAAGCACCAATCTCGGCAGTGTCTGGTCTATTCGTAATGATTTGAATGACAGCCTTCCGAAATACGAATGAATACACCATCGGTCAAACGCGGCTGTTATATCATAGAATACGGCCATTCACTATTCATTCGTATTTGGGTGTTAGTTTCTGAGTGCTCAAGTGCGGGTCTGTTTTTTTTCGATTCGTTAAAAAAAGCAGCAAAAAAATAGACCTGCTTTTTCCAGTCGAGTTTGGATAACCATGCACGGATCAGTGAGATCTGTGCATGGTTATCTATGGGAAAGGGTCTGTTTAGTGTAAAATCAGGAAAAAAAATTGTGTGGGGTCCTCCCTCCTACGCATAACCAGCCTCGGGCTCTTTGAGCCGGTCCTGGTTGAAAAAATATGGGGTAAAAAATGACAGGGGTTCCCCCATATTTAATCAACCAGCACCGGGCTCTGCGCCTGATCCTGGTTCCAAAAATATGGGGGCCAAAAAGCGTAGGGGTCCCCCGTATTTTTGAAACCAGCACCGGGCTCCACTAGCCAGGTACATAATTCCACAGCCGGGGGACACTTTTATCCTGGTCCCTGCGGCCCTGGCATTACATACCCAACTAGTCACCCCTGGCCGGGGTACCCTGGAGGAGTGGGAACCCCTTAAATCAAGGGGTCCCCCTCCTCCAGCCACCCAAGAGCCAGGGTTGAAGCCCGAGGCTGTCCCCCCCATCCAAGGGCGGTGGATGGGGGGCTGATAGCCTTTTTGTTAAAATGTGAATATTGTTTTTAGTAGCAGTACTACAAGTCCCAGCAAGCCTCCCCCACAAGCTGGTACTTGGAAAGTACCAGCATGCGGTGGAAAACCGGGCCCGCTGGTACCTGTAGTACTACTACTAAAAAAATACCCCAATAAAAACAGGAGACACACACCTTGAAAGTATAAGTTTATTCCATACATGCACACCTCCAAACATACATACTTACCTATGTTCACACGAGGGTCGGTCCTCTTCTCCATGTAGAATCCATGGGGTACCTGTGGGAAAAATTATACTCACATAATCCAGTGTAGATCGGTCCTCTTTTTTTTTTTTTGTAATCCACGTACTTTGCAAAATAAAAAAAACGGACACCCGACCACGCACTGAAAGGGGCCCCATGTTTTCACATGGGACCCCTTTCCCCGACTGCCAGGAACCCCCCCTGACTTCTGTCTAAGAGGGTTCCTTCAGCCAATCAGGGAGCGCCACGTTGTGGCACCCTCCTGATTGGCTGTGTGCTCCTGTAGTGTCTGTCAGGTAGCACACGCCAGTGATACAATGTAGCGCCTATGCGCTCCATTGTAACCAATGGTGGGAACTTTGTGGTCAGCGGTTGACCGAAAGTAACCTCACGCAACTTTTTCCAGAATTTTAAAGACTTTAATGAACTTTTTAAGGTACACAATGAAGCCCTGCATGGATCTCACAGATCCGGCCGGGTTTCCTTGTGTTTTTTCAGGCAGCGTTTTACTCATCACTCCCGTAAAACACTGCCTGATATTACGAATCACATCGACATCGGGAAAAACGATTGTGCAAAACTCGGCAGCTTAGTGAATGACCGTATCAGGATTCAAAAAGTTGCAGTAAAATGCACCCGATACCATTCGAGTTCAAACACCCTTCAAAACGGTCAAAACACGAATATTAGTAAATAAACCCCCATGTCCTAAAACTATTCTGTTTTCTTACCTACATTTGCTTACAAGTTTGATGATGAAAACAATGTCATATTCATCTATTTTCCAAGCTGCTCTTTCTCTTCTCATGTGGAGTGCAGTGCATGTTTGACATACGTATAATGCTAAAATGTGAAGACAGTTTGTTGCTAGACAGGTCAATGAAATTACAATACTGTAAAGCACACATGTATTTAAAAAAGTTGTAGGAAATATGAGTTGTGGCAGGGACGTCATAGTTCCACATGGAGTTAATGCGGAACATCAGGATTTCCCAGGTTTAGCAGAGCAGCAGCAGGACTGAAGGGTCTAGTCCTGGTTTTGCCTCAATCGGTTGTCAGCCAGACAGTAGGGATGAGTGGGTTTGGTTCCCAAACAACCAAACCCCCCCCCCCCCCCTTGCGATCCAAGCTTATATACGAGTCCGGTTCTGGACCTTCCACCTTCCTCGGATCCCAAAACAAGGGAAAAAACGTAATCATCCCGCTGTCGGGTTCTTGCAGGTTTTGAAATCTATATAAGTCCCAGTGCATCGGCGCCATCTTCACTCTGGCATTGGAGAGTGTACCTGACGGACGTGTCCGTCTCAGTACTGGGTGGTGTGGTGTGCGGCGGGTGGGGGTGCCCTGTGTGCTGTATCTGAAAAATGGGTGCTCTCTCTGTCTGCTGTATCTGAAAAAGGGGTGCTCTCTCTGTCAACTGTATCTGAAAAAGGGGTGCTGTCTCTGTCTGCTGTATCTGAAAAAGGAGTGCTCTCTGTCTGCGGTATCAGAAAAAGGGGTGCTCTCTCTGTCTGCTGTATCTGGAAAAGGACTGCTCTCTGTCTGCGGTATCAGAAAAAGGGGTGCTCTCTCTCTGTCTGCTGCATCTGGAAAAAGGGGTGCTCTCTGTCTGCTGTATCTGAAAGGGGTGAGCTGTCCATCCATCCAGGGGCTCTGCCCCAGTGTAAAACTAAAATCATAAAAGCTAAAAACAAAAAGCCTAAAATTATTTAAAAAATTATATATTTTTTTGTTTGTGCTGTACTCCAGTGTACTATACACTTTTTATTTTATTTGCATACAGTAAGTACTGTCACACTGCTTATCAGACCGCAGTATATTATTTCATACTCATACACATATTGAGTGAACCTGTTAATGAAGTCAAACGCAGTGTGTAATTATTATATATATTTCTGACTCATTTGTGTGACGCTGTCGGTAAAGTCAACCGCAGTGTGTAATTATTATTGGATTCTACCCCGTCCATGTGATTTCTGTCACAGTGTGTACAGGCTTGATGATGTAGCAGAGTTTCTGTACACAGCAGTGAATGTCTTACAACGATGGACAGCCCATTCAGCGCCGTAACTACCTATGTGCAAGGTGTGCCTGGCACACAGCGCAGTTACACTGAGGGCGCACGGCGAGCGGCATGTAATGAGTCAAATTGACTCATTACATGCCGCCTCTGCTGGGTGCCGTGCGCCGCGCTGGAGGAAGAGCAGCGCCGAAGGCAGAGAAGGAGGAGGAGGGAGGGGGACTTGAGCTGCAGCAGCGCTATGTAATTGATAGCAGCACCGCTGCAGCACTCCCCTCTCCTTCTGTACTGGCTGCCCGGCGCTGCTGTGAATGCTGGGATGCGGTTCCCTCATCCCAGCATTCTCAGCAGCGGCCAGCCAATATGGAAGGAGAGGGGAGTGCTGCAGCGGCGCCGCTACCAATGACATAGCGCTGCTGCGGTTCAAGTCCCCCTCCCTCCTCCTCCTTCTCCACTGCGGCTGCCCGGGATCTCTGCCAGCACGAGGAACGTGAGAGATGGTAAGTATATATATATATCTCTCTTTCTGTCTCTCTCTGTCTCTCTCTCTCTCTCTCTCTCTCTGTCTCTCTCTCTCTTTCTCTCTCTCTCTCTCTGGTGTCTGTCTGCCGCAATGTGTAAAAAGGGGGACTGTCTGCCGCAATGTGTAAAAAGGGGGACTGGCTGCCGTAATGTGTAAAAAGGGGGACGCTGTCTGCCATAATGTGTACAAAAAGGGGACGCTGTCTGCCGTAATGTGTAATAAGGGGGACGCTGTCTGCCGTAATGTGTAATGAGCGGGACGTTGTGTGCCGTAATGTGTAAAAAAGGGGATGCCATCTGGCGTAATGTGTAATAAGGTGGACGTTGTCTGCCGTAATGTGTAAAAAGGGGGACGCTGTCTGCCGTAATGTGTAATAAGGGGGACGTTGTCTGCCGCAATGTGTAAAAAAGGGGGACACTGTCTGCCGTAATGTGTAATAAGGGGGACGTTGTCTGCAGTAATGTGTAATAAGGGGGACTGTCTGCCTTAATGTGTAAAAAGGGGGACGCTGTCTGCCGTAATGTGTAATAAGGGGGACGTTGTCTGCCGTAATGTGTAAAAAAGGGGGACACTGTCTGCCGTAATGTGTAATAAGGGGGACTGTCTGCCGTAATGTGTAAAAAGGGGGACGCTGTCTGCCGTAATGTGTAAAAAGGGGGACGCCGTCTGCCGTAATGTGTAAAAAGGGGCCCGCTGTCTGCCGTAATGTGTAAAAAGGCACGCCGTCTGCCGTAATATAAGAAGGGGCTCTACATGGTGTAGTGGCTCTACTGTGCAGCGTAATTTGAATAATGGAGACTACTATGCACCGTAGTATGAATTGGCATTATTTTGTGACCACGCCCCCTCCCCAGTGAAGCCACGCCCATATATATTTTTTGCGCGCCTGCCTTGCATAGAGGTGGGGGGCGCCTATGCCGTTTCTTGCACACAGCGCTAAAAGACCTAGTTACGGCACTGATCCCATTTACTTAACCAGTGGAGTGGTTTTATTGAAGATAAAGCAAGTACAGCTGTACTCACTGTTATACACACTGGTATATGGAGTAGAGCTTGAGTGGAGTGAGGGTGCCATACAGCCCACCAGCTGGGGAGGTACCAGGTAGCGGTACAGGATGTTGAAGCCTAAAACAGCAAGTAATCCCTGGTTTCCCTGAAGCTAAGTGGAAGACTACTGTCTTCCACTGTGGCACTCTAACACAGGGGGTAATTCAAACTTGATTGCTCGCTAGCGGTTTTTGCAGCGCTGCAATCAAGTCAGAACTGCGCATGCATATGCACCACAATGCGCAGGTGCATCGCATGGCTGCAAAGCAGATTGTTGCTGTGTGATGGTTTTTTTAAGAATCCATTCGCACAGCCGATTGCAAGGAGATTGACAGGAAGAAGGCGTTTGTGGGTGTCATCTGACTGTTTTCAGGGCGTGGTTGGAAAAATGCAGGCATGTCCAAGCATTTGCAGGGCAGGTGTATGACGTCAATTCCGGCCCTGGACAGGCTGAAGTGATCGCAGCGGGTGAGTAAGTTCTGGGCAACTCAGAAACTGCACAAGATCTTTTTGTACCGTTCGGCTGCACATGCGATCGCACACTTGCACAGCTAAAATACACTCCCCGGTGGGTGGCGACTATGTGAACGCAGGACTGCAAAAAACAGCTAACAAGCGATCAGGCCTGAATTACCCCCACAGTCCCAAGATGACTGCACACATGCTCAGTAGTAGCCTCAGTAGCCATCTTGGTACAGGGATTGAAGATTCCCTGAATTATCAGCAAATTTTGACAATGTAGTTAAAGGATTAAATGCTACCAGCTGGCTCTTAACTGAGTGTTATTGTTCATGACTCATCAACAGCAGTAATTTTACAAGTCTGTGTTATTGTGCATAACTTAAAAGCCACAATGTCATCACATTGCTGAGCAGTGGTGCCGAGAGAAGGGGGGAGAGGGTACAAATTACCCGGGCCCAGGTCTGATGGAGGGGCCCAGTGAGGGTCCAGTAGGGGCCCAGGCCCCTCCCCCTTACCTAGCAGCTGCAGCTGCAGCTCTTTTCCTTAGACCAGCGCATGCTGCTGTGTACTGGGCTGCAGTGTGGCCATGGAGGTGCTTAAAATACTATTTTTTTTAATCTTTTTTTTTCTAAGGGTACATGACCACACCTCCTGTGATTAGGCCATGCCCCTTGAAAAGTACCTGGGCCCATCCTGGCTCTCAACTG